>NC_084483.1:167040327-167343358 GCF_030035675.1 Rhineura floridana | reverse complement strand
CAATAATAAAGATGTCTTTTCACCCTTCCTTGTTCATAAATGTGAATTATGAATACCTGATTAGGTGCATACAGAAAAGGCAGGGTCATTTGGAATCCTTCTCCCATTGCGGTCCCATTTTGGATGCCTATATGTTTTTGTCCAATATGGGGAAGTCTCTTGCTTAGATTTCTGTTCTCCTAAAAGCTGTTGCTCTTCTCACAGCAAAGTTAACAGCTGGGGGATTGCATGACTGTCATGATGAAAATAACCCCAGGTTAAAATAAGGCTGTTTTGTACCATTTTAGGAAATAATGCGGTCCACTTTAGCCATGGCAATTGTTTGGATTGCTGGAAGGTTTCTAGTGTCAGGGCTGTGGGTGGGTGTATGTATAGGCAAAAATGTGGATTAAAATATACTGTTTTCTATATTCCAGACATAAGCATAATTTTAGCATGCCCATTCCTATTGTACAAATATAGAACAATCAAAATTCCTTGCATTTATTATTATCAGTTAACATTTGTTTAGCAGCTTCATATGTCTTTCTTCATTGAGTTTCTCACTAAAGTCTTTCCATGCAATCAGAGGCATCGTGTGTATATGAAGATGCACAATAAATGCACAATTGCTCTTTATTTGTTCTGGGAGATCCAAACATCATACGTATACAGTTTTATTTTAAAGATTTTTTATTCATAACAAGAGAAACAATAAACAAACTTTACAAAGTCTGCCAGCCATTGGAATTTTAGGTATAGTACTTTGTCAAACATATACTGATGTGAGAATACCTACAATAGAGCACGGATGGGGAACCTGTGGCCCTCCAGAGGTTGCTGGACTGCAACTCCCATAATTCCTGACAATTAGCCATGACGTCTGGGGTTGATGGATGTTGGAGTCCAACAACATCTGAGGGCTACAGGTTCCCCAACCCTCCAATCAAATATGGAGGCATCTGGATCTAAGTAAGACAGGCTCTCCAAAAGAATCTGAGAAAATGGGGCCATAAATTACCATGCAGAGAGTAGACAAATGAAAAAAAATGAGAACCACATATCTAAAAAAAGGTGTCATTTCTGGCCAATTTGCATTGTTGTGTTAGTTTTTCAGCAAGAGTGGTTTGCCAAATGCAATCGCATCATCACCTAAAGTAGTACTTCTGTTCTGGAGATGGTATCACATTTCCCAACACTCAAACTGTGATGTGATGTGATGTTGCTGGGAAATGAAATGAAGCTCTTCTGCCATGTAATATAATGGTTTTCAAATGTGGATTGTGGCTGAGGGAATGTTATGAGCAATCCATTGGACAGGGCTTATGATGGTGAATAATAATATGCAAATTCCACTTGCACTTCTGTAACTTAATCTGAATGGATGATGCTCCTAGACCTATGGCAGAAGAAAACATTCTTTGTGACATCCAAGCTACGTTAATCTGTGGTACTCGGATGCCAGGCCCAGTTAATACAAGTGTTCCTCCATGCTGATATAGCCCAAAGAGCATCAAAAATACTAATGAGATACTCAACACATGGTGGGAATATGTACAAAAAAAGTGACTATAAAGATCATCACTGTAGCTGAGTGAGTGGGAAAGTGCCGAACCCATTTATGCTTCTTAGCTGGCTTTGGACCAGTTATTCTTCCATTGGCCATTGTTGTTTTTTCCTCTCTTAAGATCATTACATCCATGTACAGCACCCTTGGCTCAGCTCCCTGCTTACCCTCTTCCTTTCAGTCCCATTTATTAGAAGCCCTTTCAAGTGGTATTATTAGTGAGATGCCCACATTTTCCAAATCTTGAAGAACATGACTGAAGGAGGGCTAATGTCCCTATTTTCAAAAGGGGCAAAAAAAGAGGAACCTAGGAACTTCAGACCAGTCAGCCTGACATAGATCCCTGGGAAAATTCTGGAGCAGATTACAAAGTGGTCTTTCTGTAACCACCTTGAAAGCAATGCAGTGATTACCAGAACCCAACATGGATTTATCAAGAAAAATTCTTCCAGACTAACCTTATCACATTCTTTGATTGGGAGACTGCAGGAATGCTGTGGACATAATATACCTTGACTTCAGCAAAGCTGTTGACAAAGTGTCCCATGATATTCTGATCAGCAAGCTAACTAAATGTGGGCTGGATGGAACAACAATCAAGTGGATCTACAGTTGGCTACAGAATCGTACTCAAAGAGTGTTTTTCAAAAGTTCCTTCTCAAACTGGGGGGAGGTAATGAGCAGGGTACTGTAGGGCTTGTTCCTGGGTCCAGTGCTCTTCAACATTTTTATTAATGATCTGGATGATGAGATGCAAGGAATGCTTATCAAATTTGCAGATGATACAAAATTGGGAGGGATAGCAAATACCCTGGAGGACAGAAAAAAAAATTCAAAGTGATCTTGATAGGCTGGAGCATTGGGCTGAAAACAACAGAATGAAATTTAACAGGGATAAGTGCAAATTCTACACCTAGGAAAAAGAAACCAAATGCAAAGTTATAAGATGGGGGATACTTGGCTCAGCAATAATACATGCGAGAAGGATGTTGGAATACTTGCTGATCACAAGCTGAATATGAGCCAATAATGCAATGTTGAGGGGAGACTGAGGAGAGATATGACAGCACTCTTCAAGTACATGAAAGGTTGCCACACAGAGGAGGGCCAGGATCTCTTTTTGATTGTCCCAGAGTGCAGGACATGGAATAATGGGCTCAAGTTTCAGGAAGCCATTTTCAACTGAACATCAGGAAAAACTTCCTAACTGTTAGAGCAGTACAACAATGGAACCAGTTACCTAGACAGGCAGTGGGCTCTCTGACACCAGAGGCATTCAAGAGGCAGCGGATATGCTTTAAGTTGGATTCCTGAATTGAACAAGGTGTTGGACTTGATGGCGTTATAGGCCCCTTCCAACTCTATGATTCTATGATCATCTTCAACCTCCACACTGTCACTCAGAATAGGTGAGCTGGCTGTTCCTCATGTGTACCCACGTGTGTGTGTGTGTGTGTGTGTGTGTGAGAGAGAGAGAGTGAGAGAGACAGAGAGAGACAGAGAGCAGGGGCGTAACTACCGCGGTGCGGCGGGTGCAGGCCGCACCAGGTGTCACCACGAGACGGGGGTTACACCACGAGCCGCGACCTAGGCACCGCGACCGGGAAGCGGCAGGCGCGGCCAAGAGAGAGAGAGAGAGAGAGAAAGGAGCGAGTGCGGCAACTGCCCTCTTCACTCAGCACCCACCCTGCCGCCTCACAGGCTGGCAGAATGGTGCGATCTCTCTCCCTCTCCGCAGTTCCAGCAGCCTGAGGCCGGGCATGTCGCAAAGCAACCCAGAAAATCCCTCCTGGCTTTAAGCTGTGTGCGGCGGCTGCTGCTGCTGCTGAGGGCTGGTTGGCTGGACGCCGGCCTCTTGGCGGGCCAGCCAGCGTTCAGCCGCCCACGCGGGGCCCAGCGGTGGAGAGGTGGGAGTGATGCAGTTCTCTCGTTCCCCGGAGCAATCGCCGGCCGGGTGGCCCTGCCTGCCCCGCTGGAAGGAAGGAGGGGGGTGACGGGAAGCGTGAGAAGGATGCGCTGGCCTTAGGCGCTACCGGTTAGGGACAGCCCCGAGCAAGCAGCCGGCCAGCTCGGGTAAGTCATGATTCTCCAAGGCTGCTGCTTGCCTAGTCTCACTTTCCCTGGTGGGGAGCCCCGTTGAGCTCCGCGGGGGCTTACACTTAGTGGAGGGGTGCGTAGCAGCCGTACTCAGAGTAGAGGCATTGAAATAAATGGTTTGAAAAGAGCCCAGGGCGGCAAGCGTGTCAGCAATAAAGCACTGGGTTGTGTTTTATTTAGCCAATTCACTTCTACTCAAAGTAGGGCCATTGAACTGAATGGATCGAGTCATGCCCCATATTTTCAATGGGTCTACTGCTCAGGCTGCAAACCTAGGTACACTTACATGGGAGCAGTGCTGGAAATTTTGGAGGGGGAGTGCCATAATGGAATCTCAAAGCCCTCTCCCCCCATTTTAGCCAAATCCTTCTTCCAAACAAGATTCTAAACATGCTTTTAGTTGTTTCAATTGTTTTAAATGTTTTATTTTGTTTTTAATTGTATTGGGTGGTATTCAGTGCTAGTTGTTACTCAGTGCAGACCCATTGAACTTAATGGACATGACTAAGGCTGCAATCCAGTACACACTTGTTGTTGTTGTTATGTGCCTTCAAGTCGATTATGACTTATGGCGACCCTATGGATCAGCTACCTCCAAGAGCATCTGTCATGAACCACACTGTTCAGATCTTGTAAGTTCAGGTCTGTGGCTTCCTTTATGGAATCAATCCCATCTCTTGTTTGGCCTTCCTCTTTTTCTATTCCCTGCTGTTTTTCCCAGCATTATTGTCTTTTCTAGTGAATCATGTCTTCTCATTATGGGTTCAAAGTATGATAACCTCAGTTTCATCATTTTAGCTTCTAGTGACAGTTCTGGTGTAATTTGTTCTAACACCCAATTATTTGTCTTTTTTGCAGTCCATGGTATGCGCAAAGCTCTCCTCCAGCACCACATTTCAAATGAGTTGATTTTTCTCTTATCCACACTTACATAGGAGTAAGTCCCATTGAACCTAATGGAGCTTACTTCTGAGTAGACATATATTGGATTGCACTGTAACTTAGCTCCATTAATTTCAGTGGGCCTCCTCTGAGGAGGACTGAGTTGAATACCACCCATAGAAGGCTGCCTTATGTCATCTGGTCCATCTAGCTCAGGATTGTCTACACTGACTGGCAGCGGCTCTCCATGGTTTCAGACTGGAGTCCTTCCCAGCCCTACCGGTTACATCAGGTTCAGGTTGCGTTATCAGTGTCCAGGAAAGCTCTAAACCTTTCTATAGTCTTCCTAGGAAGGGAGCAATTAAGGGACAAAATAAGCCTGGCTCTTTCACCTCTATAAAAATTACACAACAGTAAAAGTTCCTAAATCTGCACTACTGCAGGGTGTGTGTGTGGAACCATGATTCTCATATGGAATGCCATTAACTCCCAAAATAACTGAGGGGACGACACTGAAGTTCCACTGGAGGCTGATTCATTAATTAGGGCAAGTAGGGCACCACCCCACCAAGCTAAGTCTGCCCTCAGCCAACCCCCATCTGCCAGTCTGGCCTGCCTACCTCCTTACTTACAACCAGTCTAGGGGCGGCCCTGCTTGCCATATTCCTTCTGCTTCCTAATCTCAGTGGTGAATTTTCACTTTAACCACATGAAACTATGTATAAATGTAAATACATTTAGGCTGTGCGTATGATATTGTAATTTAAAGGTGTAATTTTAATTTTGCTAGTTGTTTATGTCACTACTATTGCTATTACATTCAGTGATATACGGGAATTACGATTTACGAGTAACGTTAGTACAAAAAACATTACTAAGGATTCTGTATGGTCTGGTACGGGAGGAGGTCCATGGGGGTGACACCAACCCTAGTGACGCCACTGAGATAGAGAGAGTTTGTGGGCTGGTCTGGGTCTAGGGATGAGTGAATTTGACAATTTCAATTTGTCTCCATTGCTCAGTTTTCCAGCCTTCAGTTCTCCACTTTTCCACATCAGTTTGCAATTTTTTAAAAATAAAATCCTCATGCAAATCCATTAGCATTAGTGCAAATTTCTCATATACACATTTTTGAGAAGCAATTTTCTCTAGCAATCCATTTTTACACGTTGTTTTATGTTTATGTTTATGCATACTAGGTGCAGTTGTCTTGGCTGGAGACCTGCATTGCAAATTTCAGAGCAGTGCAGATTTTGAAGGATGACAGTGCTTTAATTCACATATTGTTTCAGAAAATAATAAGAAAAAGCACGGGTTACTGTTTCACACAAGCAGAATCGATAAGCTAGCAGCATGGGCCTGTCTACGTTTTAGGTTCCCCAAACAATACAACCTTTACCTTTACATTTCATCTCTCCTCTTTTGCCTCTGCCAGAGAAGGCAGAGAAAAGGGAGAAGGGACAGATGGTTTAAAAGGTAAATTGTATTTATTAAATACTTATATATATCACCTGCTATGTGTCATCTCGAAGCAGCATGGAATAAATAATAAAATGCAATATGAAAAACAAAAATACAATAAAAATATCAAATCAAATCCAACAATCAAGCAGCAAAATTCATGATGAACAGAAATGATGAAATTGGATTGAAGTTTGTGCATGCCTTATTCCTGGAGGAAGACTGTTCCAAAGAGCAGGTGCCACCACAAAGAATGTCCTCTTCCTGCTGGTCAGATATCTGGGCTAGTCTGTATGTGAGAAGGTGGCATTATAAAATTATTATTTAGACCTACTTTGAGTAGCACAGAATATTTGTTGGATCATAGACAGCAGTGTGAGATGAGCAAAGAGCAATGGGATGAACCCAGAAGTCAGGACAAAAGAGTAAGTTAGGACTGAAGGATGAACCAGGATAGAAGGTAGGGAAGGGAAGTGTTGGCCGGTGCCAGTTCAAAAGTATTCTGTTGACCTAACAGGCTGGCATTGATTTGAATTTGTTCTGTATCAGCTAGCCGCTGCTTTTACCGATCCATGTTTTTTTGGAAAAAATATCCATATTAATATTGATATTTTTTAACAAAATATCAGTATTTTGAAGAAAATGTCAATATTTCCTTTAAAAATATCAATATTTTGAATTGATACTTTAATTGATATTTTAAAAGGAAAGATCAGCAAATTATCATGCTTACAATCGATGTTGTAGAAGCAGATTGTTAAAAAAATAAAGGTCCATTTTCAAAAAAAGGTGCAGAAATTCTCTACATTAAAATCTAATCCTTAGCAATTGAGAATAAGTGAATTAGTGGAAAATTTGGTACCAAATCCGAATTCAGTGGAATCTAATGGAGGGTCAAGAAGCACATCTGAAGTCAGGAGCAAAGTACAACCAAGGATATAGGAATACACCAGAGCTCAGGAAAGCATCTCATACTCCTTCCTGCCGAGTCTCAACTGGAAGAGGAAGTCCTCTTATATGTTCCTTCCTGCCCAGGAGAATCCAATGGACAAAGTTGGTGGAAAAAGTTAATGCAGAGTTTGAAAGTACTTCACTGAAACGTTGCCATCCACATCCCAATGACTTGTTACATGGGGCAGCTACCCCTAATTCCTGGCACTTTTGAGTTGGAAGGCCCTTAAACTGTTAACTATGTAATATATTTTTAAAAACAAACAAATATCCCTGCCATTATGACCACTACCGGTGTACCCATACACAATTCTTAGCATAAAGTGGCTATCAACAATAGATGGTGCTTTTAGTGTTTGTTGGTCTCTGACAGAGCAAATACCTTCAAGGTTAGGTGTGTTATGCAATGCATGTGTGATGGTATCTGCATTTTGTTATCAGCATTGAATGCTGACATTGCACCTGCTGTTTCTAAAAAGTGGCAAAGGAAATCCTATAATATACTCTGTGATTGCATTCTAAATCCTGAGGCATGCAGCTAAGAGCTCTGTAAAAACCCCAATGACAGATTGTCGAGTTAAAAATAGACTGAAAACCCACATAACCTGTCCAACTTGTAGGTTGCAAATGAAAGACATTTATGAAGTTCGTGTCTGTGATTGGTTTGACTGATAGTGGATGTCTGGCTGACCTTGCTGATTCAGGTTACTTTCAAGGAGTCAGCAGGCAAAGCAAACAAGCTAATAACGAACCCAAACCAGCAGTATTTTTTTTAACTCTGCATGTCCTAATGGGAGCCCCTGAGCTGATGCTTCAGTGTGCAACCAAAGGCACACAGAAGCAGGACCAGAGGGAAAATGCGTGCTGTGTGACATGCCGATGTTAATGCACTTAGAATCCAAACAAAGCTCATCCCATGATTCCCAAGTCCTTCAAGCAGACTAGTCGAGAATCACATCCTGTGTTTTCTGACTATCAGATATGCTGAATCAATTCGCCTGAGACGTGCACATTGCCCTGCAATAAAATAAAATAAATCCCGGTTGCATATGCCCTAATACTAAAGCGGTAGTATCCTTCTTTGGATCATTACTATTGTCATTCAGGCCGCCACCGCCCCCACCACCCCTAACCAGACAGGAGTCATATGGCAAGTTATACTGGAAATAGCTTGCTAAGATAGCAATGACTCAAAGTACTTCCAGGGACAGGCTTCTGCATGTGCCGGGCACACTGCGCAAACAGGACCCACAAATCACATTGGGACAGGAATGTTGTGAAGAAGGGCTGTAGAACAGTGGTAGAGCATGTGTTTTGCATGCAGACGGTCCCAGGTTTAGTCTCTGGCATCTCCATGTAGGGCTGGGAAGGATCCCTGTCTGAAATCCTAGAGAGCTGCCTCCGCCAGTCAATGCAGACAATATTAGGAACATAGTATAAGGCAGCTTCCTATGTTGCTAATACTGTCTACACTGACTACCAGCAGCAGCCAGGGTTTCAGACGGGTCTCACTCAGCCCTACCTGCAGATGCAATGGGTTGAAACTGGGACTTTCTGCATGCAAAACAGATTCTCTACCACTGAGCTATTGCCCTTCCCCCTTATTTGAGCTTGAAGGGCCAGGGGTCTGACTTGTATAAGGGTAGAAACCCACTTACTGTTGTGCCAGTTCCAGTGTGTCTCTACTGCTCTTTTCTCAATATGGGGCACACAACGCTTTGCCCCTTTTACTCTTAAAACGTCATCAGATCAGCTCCAGTGCATTTTTTAAGGATTCAGCTTCAGGGAGGTTTCTCAACTGATTTGTAGATCAACCTCTTTGTCTTCCAGGTATGGCCAATGGAAATGCTTTGCTGCAGGCTCAGGCAGAGACTTTGGGCTTATCCAAACGGAGCGGGATAATCCACGGTTTCCATATTCAGTTTGTCATCTGATAGTCCTCATTTTGCCTTTTAGTTTGCTCTTTCCCAATTAAAAAAAACGCTTTTTTGCACCCACACCCGCAGCAGTAAGACCCCTACATTCTTTTTGCTTTCTCTAAGCTCCGCCTCTAAAACCTCCCCCTATCAACCAATTGGTCAGCAAAAAAATTAGGTATGCTCCTCTCCCCCTTTGCAACGAAGCACAATATGGCTGTAAAGGAGTTCTCGCCTCGGAAGGAAAGGCTGCTGCTCGGTTTCACGCCTGCCTTGTTTGTATTTGCGATATTATGCTCAAATGAATGTATGCTTTTCTGCCTTTATTGATATTTAAGGAGATACACATGCTGGCAATTGCACTTATTTCTCCAGAAAAGCAAGAAACGTGTCACGTTCCTCTCCTTGTCCCTTTCCTTCCCACAGAGAATGAAATTGACAAAGCTTTCCAGAGCAGGTGTGAAACCGACCAGCAGCCCTTTTCTTGTTTGTATTTGTGATATTACACTTAAACAAATGTATGCTTTTCTGATTTGAAGCAAAACCCCCAGCAAGTACAATGAAATTGACAAAGCTTTCTGGAGGCAGGCTGAAACCGACCACCATCCCTTTCTGTTTGCTGTGCATTGCAGATCTCACCCAGAGCGGCTGCCCAGTTTGCAGGCTGGCAAAAAATAAAATGCATCTGCGCAGTAGTTGCAGACCCCCCCCAACACCCCACCATTGCGATGATTGGTTCAATTTTCCCAGGCTTATTCTCGCACATGCGCAAAAGTGCAGATACGTGATTGGCTGGAATGAGGAGAAGGGGCAAGGGGAAACGCCCAAGAACCACCCCTCAGCTGTAAAGTCCGTGGTATTGCATCCTACCTCCTGAAGGCACAGTGGATGATTCCCGATTTTAAACAGCAAATCGCATTTTTGCCAGTATTGCAAGGAGCGGATTTAACCTGCGAAAATGCGTAACAGCGCGAGACGTCATTTGGACGACCGAAAAATAATGAACAGACATAGCGGGCGTGTCACACATTTTGCAGTCGTCTGGATGAGCCCTTCGATTGGCCCAACGCTTTGCTGTGGGCGGTCTTGAAAGATTTCAGCAGTGGGGGAGGCAGCAGTGGGGGAGGCAGCAGTGGGGGAGGCAGCAGTGGGGGAGGCGTGGCCAGCAGAGGGCTTCAAAACGCAGCCAGAAAAAAACATTCTTCCTTCCTGGGAATGATCCTTGTGGCATCAATAGGGGAGTATGGGAGAGCCACGACTGCCAGGGAGCTGGGAGAAGTGCCCACAAGTAGTTTAAAGCTGTTGCTTGCTTTTACCATCCACCTCTTGTGCATGACAAAACCAGTTCATTCCCACTAGAGAAAGGAGCTGACAGATTTGGGGGTAACTCTGCTTGCTGAACTTTGGTAATAAAAGTAGTGCTGGGATGAACATTTTCAGATTGTTCTTTAACCAGGAAGTCAGTGTGTGTGAGAGAGTGAGAGCGAGACTGGAAAAGATGTGGCAAAATTCCCTTTCCTTGATGTGGAGGACAGCACTCACTGGTCTTCCGGTGCTCCTTTCAACTGGTGGCTGCCACTTGTATTTTCCAACCACTCATTTCCATTTTGTTAATTGCAAGTGGAGACTGCCATTCCCCCTCCCTCACTCCCAAATGTGCCTTAGAATGAGGCTACACCACAGCACAGCAGTGTTCCTTGGAATTCTTGGGAAATAAACCTGGAGGCTTAAGGAGCTGGGAGGAGTGCCACTGAGTTTCATGGAATTGCTCCCTCTAAATCTACCTTGTCCTGGCTCCTGCCGAAAACATGACAGCAGGTGCACTTATGTATATGTAAGGAAGTGACACTTTATTAAAGCAGATTAACAGTACACACTCAGAGGCATGGAAGAGCCAGGCACAGTCCAGGAGCTCTTGCAAGGCAAAGGGCCAGCAGGAATAAGTCTGGTCCAGGTGCAAGGCTCAGGGTTCACAAGTCCAAGATCAGTGACAAGAATTCCAAGGCTGCATGGGAGCTGTGAAGTTGTTCCAACAAGTTTCCCCACCTACCTGCCAAGCTTTTAAACAGAGGCGGAGATGCCTAGCTACTCACAAGAATCCCTACTACCATGGGAGTTCCTAGCCTGAAGGCAAGCGCTATGTGCAGAAGGATGTGGCTCCTCTTTGCTCTTGATGCGGCACCTCTGCTCTCCCTGGAAGACAATGCTGGGGCACCTCCCCATCAAAATCCCCCCACCCAGTCCCAACAGACCATGCCCAGGAGCCCATCCCATCCCCTAGAAGGGCAGCGGCCTCTGCAGACTCAGATAGCCCCTTCTCCACGGCAGAAGAGATAAAGCCCCTGGCACTCCTGCATCAGCAACAGAGCCAGGCATGTCCAGAGGCAGGGGGTCTGCTCCATCAAGCTCTGCTTGGTTGTCCCATCTTTCTCCAGTGCCTGCCACTCCTGGTCTGACTCCGAGGGAATCATGAAACAACCCAAGAGAGCCAAAATACACCCCTTTTTACAGGTTCCAAACAGGAGTCTTTTTTCTCTCTCAAACCCAGTTAAAAGTGCAAAGCTCCACATGAGCTGTATCAACCAAATTATGCAATGGGCATGCATGCACAAAGAAGGCCAAGAGGCAGAAAATGAAATCACCTGCAGCGCTGGTGCCAGCGGGCAACCAGGGCGGACCCTGGCCAAGGGATCCTTCTTAGGGTGGGAGGGTAGTGCTCCCATTCTGCGATATGCGGCAGCGTCGCCTCCCGACCCTGTTGTGGATTGTAGAGAGGGACCTCCCAGGCACCCCACACACAACCGTGCAGGCCCACAATGCCCGCCTGCACGCCCCACCTACCTCTCCCATTGCAGTGAATGCTGTTTGCACTGTGCACACATACCTGCCATCAACCAAGATGGTGGCTGAGGCTTCCCTAAGGAGCTGATGCCCCTGCCACCACCTTGGTTGATGGCAAGCATACTCACACAGTGCGCCCAGCATTCAACGTAGTGGGAAAGATAGGTGGCGCAGGCAGGCAGGCACCACAGGCCCGGAGCAGGCTGGTGCCCAAGGGCCAAGTCATGCCTGGCACCGGCCCTGATCACCTGATCATCTTAGATCACCTTGGAAATGTCTAGAACACTTGAGCAAGGAATCACAGCAAGTTGTTGCTGTGTGGAGTGCTGTTGTTCAGGATTCAACTCACCCCATTTGACACCCCCAGTTTTCCATTCCCCTCCCCCCATAGTGACTCACATGTCTTGTTTTCTATGCTTCTTTGCTATGTCCACTAAGGAACTTTCACTTCTTCCCCTGCAGTGAGATGCATGAATTATCCATACATTGGGACTTTGTGTATGTTACTATCAGGGGAAGTTGCAAGATTTGCATGTCAAATATTACAAAGAAGCACAGATAACAGGAAGCACAAGTCACCTGGACTTTCTGTTCACAGCCCTATTACATAACATCCAAATTTATTCATCATATCTCCAAATCAATGAGGCAGACTCAGAGCAACTAAGGCAGGAGGGTGGTTCCTTGGAACCTCCCTTAGTCACCAAGCTGGCTCAGACAATATGACCTGATGGCTGTCTGTCTGTCTGTCCTTCCTTTCTGTTCCTGACAATGATAAATTATGTTCTCCGTCCCATTACCTAAGCAGTTTGTTAGCAATGATTGTACGGGGAAGAACATGCTCCAGTGAAGAAGACTAGACTCAAAAACCTTCAAGGTTCTCCTAGACCAGGGATGGGGACCCTGTGGCCCTTCAGATGTTTCTGGACTCCACTCGCATAAACCAGTCACCCTGGCCAATGGTCAGGGATGATGACAGTTGTAGTCCAGAACAACTGTAGGGCACCCTGTTGGGGAAAACTCCTCTCGTATTCCATGATGGTAGTAATCCAACATCATTTAGCGGGTCACAAGTTCCCCATCCTTTTTCCAGACTTCCTTTTCTATGATTAAATACAACTTTTCCTTATCACTGTACCTTTCATTGACCTTAATATCCAGCACCGCTTTTGAATCTTTCCTGACTTTTTCTCTGATGACACACTGGCTTTCTATAGCTACCTGTAGCAACAGAGTGTAAGGGTGGTGGCTCTCAGGACCCTCTTAAAGCCAGCCGATGAGGGATATTGCCTGGGATGGCCTCTCTCCTCTCTTAACCTCTGACCTTGGAAAAAGTTCCTCTGATGGTACAGGTCGGTAAGTACAGGGATGACACTTTTGCTAAGTATTACACAAGGGGCCATTTTGGGATAAGAAGACAACAGGTTACATTACAGCAGACCTTGGCCTTAAATCCCAATCACTATGCTTGAAAAGAGGTTATCCCGTTAACTACTTTGGCAGCCCAGCCCAGGAATGGAGCACGTTAATCCAATTACTTGACCTGGCTGCTTAAAGCAACACACAACCAATTGTCAGAAGAATTTACACTCCTGATGTTGCGATGAAAAGTTAGATTTTGTGTGTTTATGGCAGGCCTAAAAATACACTAGAAAGAATGTAGAGCAGCTGACATCAACAGGAGGGCCTTGTATTTCTAACAAAGCATAATTATGCATTTGCTAAAATTTGCAATTTGACAGAGGTGCGAGTCAGGCTGTTTTAACTGTATGCAAGATTACATCAGACATGTACATTCACAATAATGAAACAAGTAGGTATACAACAAATATCGACACTGGTGTGTGTGTGTGTGTGTAAATATTTCAAGCAGCCCATAGTTTAGCACCTATTGTGGATTATTCTTGATTTGGTCAAACATCAATGCTCAAAAACCTCATGTTAGGGCGTTGTATTCTGTTAATAAATCTGAGTTTAAGAAATTTGTCCTGAGCAGAGGCCAGTAGTTGACTGGAGGAGCTGGGAAGGAGGGAATAAAAGATTAGGGTGAGAATGTGACTGGATGTAATTAATAAAGTTCTCTCCAAGAATCCATAGTATCTATTCACTAATAGGCAAAAAACCTTGTGGTTTAAGGATGTACCTATAGCCAACAGATATTTCTATCCAACTTTAAAAAGCAGGGAAATTGGACAGCTATAGTGAATGCATCAGAGGAGCAGGAGACCTGACCTCCTCTCTGAGACATTGGACTACCCTACAAATTTGTAAAAATGCAAACACAATTTGGGTTGGTCTTTCCCAGTCCCATCCACTTCCTGTGTAGCTTGGAAGAATTTGCTAACGCCCCTCTGAGCATATGGTGAGTGGTGGCGACACCTGCCATCTCCAAAGATGAAGAATTACATTTTTGTACGTTTGTTGGTGTTCTTACTTTGCTTCCTTTCTGTGTTACTACTGTTTCTACAGAGAATCTAACCTAGAAAATTATATTTCCATCATTATTCATCCTAGAAGTCTGTGTCAAATTTATTTTTATTAATTTCAAAGCCTTTTTAGCGGTCAATGTCATATGATGGTGAAGGCAGCCTTTTGTGTTTCAAACTGGATCTTATACTCTATTTCTATTTTGGGTGTACTAACAGTTGAATCTGAAACTGCAGTTTGATGTGAAATCAGACTAATTACAATACAGGCCGGCCCCGCTTATACGGCAGGTTCCGTTCCGGACTGCTGCCGAAAAGCAGAAACCGCCAAACAGCAGAACCCATTGAAAATAATGGTGTGTGTTGCACAAAAATGGCGCGCGATGAAAAAACGCCATAAAAGCAGAACAAGCACCTTAAAGTGGGGACTTTCTGGGATTGAAAGCCACCGCATTAGCGCAACGCCGAAAGGCGAAACGCCGTGAAGCGGGACCCGCCTCTATGTTACTACTTAAGCAATGACTGTACCTGTTGGAAAAAACAATCTTGGCCTGCCCAAGATGCATGTTTTAAGCTTGCTATACTTAAACTTCTCCATTTAAGGAAAGGTGGGCATGGTCCATTAAAAACAGAGTGCACCTAGCATTTTGCTAGAATATATTTCCCCCCCCCCATGGTTTTCTTTTGTGCAAACTGAAACACTCCTCATGTCCTTTGGAAACTATTCTGAATAACAGTCAGTGCCATTATTCCACAATTGTTTTTGGAGCTATTTTTTAGTGTTGCAAAGTGTTGCTGTACTTCACATATTCACAGAAAGAGAAGCAAAAGAAAATGATTTACTATAGGAAACTTCACTAAAATTGCAAAATAAATCAAACATATTTCAAGTGACTATCTGAACTGTATCAACTGTTTTAATATTGTTGATTCCTCCCTGTTAAAACAAGATCAGCACAGCACGTCTTGTTTCTGTTCTTTGGGCTGATTGCAGGTATTGCCACCACTCACCATATGCTCAGAGGCACATGTTACCAAATTCTTCCAAGCTACACAGGAAGTGGATGGGACTGTGGAAAACCAACCTAAATTGTGTTTGCATTTTGACAAATTTGTAGAACAATATCTCAGAGAGGAGATCAGGTCTCCTGCTCCCCTGGTGAATTCACTATAGCTGTCCAATTTCCCTGCTTTTTCAAGTTTAATAGAAATATCTGCTGGCTATAGGTAAATTCTTAAACTGCAAGGTTTTTTGCCTATTCGTGAATTTCTCTGCTTTTTAATCCGGGAGGTAAGAAATGGGATCCTGTGCAAGTTTGCTGAGAATGGATTGATCAGTGGGATTTACTCCCCTGCAATCATGCTTAGGATAGGTGAAACTAACCACAGGGGATGGGGAGGGGAGCAGGGGGAGGGGAGCAGGCAGGAGGGGAAGGAGGGTAGGTTTGATCATTTGCATGTTTATTGAGTTCAGTGGTTTACTCCTGTGTAATCATGCTTAGGATAGGTAAAACTGACCCTGGGGAGGGAAGCCTGGAGTCGGCAGGGGAGGAGGAATAAGGAGGAGGGGAGGGGAAGGAGGGGAGGGGAAGGAGGGGAGGGGAAGGAGGGGAAAGGCAGATCTGATCATTTGCATGCTTATTGAGTTCAGTGGGATTTACTCCCATGCAATCATGGCTAGGATAGGTAAAACTGACCATGGGGGAGGAGGAGGGGGAGGGGAGAATAGAGGGAAAAAAGGAAGGAGGAGAGAGGGGAGCAGAAGAAGGGGTAGAAGGAAGAAGGAGATTGGAAGGGGAAGGGAAGGGGCAAAAGGGAGGTGATGGGAGAGAGGAGGAGGGGAGGGCAGGTTTGATCATTGCATGCTTATTGCATTCAACTCCTGTGCAATCATGCCTGAAAATGAAATGGACTGCCTTCAAGTAGATTCCGACTTATGGTGACCCTTTGAATGGGGTTTTCATGGTAAGCGGTATTCAGAGGTGGTTTACCATTGCCTTCCTCTGAGGCTGAGAGGCAGTGACTGGCCCAAGGTCACCCAGTGAGCTTCATGGCTGTGTGGGGATTCGAACCCTGGTCTCCCAGGTTGTAGTCCAACACTGACCCAGGGAAGGGGCAGGGAGGGTAGGAGAAGGGGGAGAGGAGGAGATTGGGTGGGTGGGCACTGGGCAGAGGGAGAGCCCCTTACCTTTCCAAAAGGAAAACATTGTGAACAGTATCATTGCTTTTCAGGGTTTCCCCCACCTTTTTATTCTACAGCAGACACATGTAGCCTCCCACCCAAATTTAAACCAAATCTGTCCCTGGCCACATCCACACCAGGCCTTTATTTCACTTTGGAAAGGGAATTGGGGGAGGGGAAGGGAGGGATGAAGGAAGGGGGAGGGAAGTGACAAGAGGGAGGGAATAGGAGGGGGGAGGAGGGGAGGGGAGGGCAGGTTTGATCATTTGCTTGCTTTTTGAGTTCAGTTGGATTTATTCCTGTACAATGATGCTTATGATAGGTGAAACTGACCTGGGGAGGGGCAGGGAGAGGAGATGAATGGGTGGGCACTCCACAGAGGGAAAGCCCCTTTTGTTTCCAAAAGGAAAACATTGGGAACAGTATCATTCTTTTTCAGGGTTTACCCGACCTTTTTATTCTACAGCAGGCACATCTAGCCTCCCACCCAAATTTAAACCAAAGCTGTCCCTGACTACATCCACACCAGACTTTTATTTCACTTTAGATAGTCATGGCTTTTCCCAAAGAATCCTGGGAAGTGTAGTTTGTGAAGGGTGCTGAGAGTTGCTAGGAGATGCCCTGTTCCCCTCACAGAGCTTCACACCAGCTGACTGTTAAACCACTCTGACCACTGGAGCTCTGTCAGGGGAATAGGAGTATCCTCTCAGCACCCTTCACAAACTACATTTCCCAGGATTCTCTGGGGGAAGCCATGACTGTCTCAAGTGAAATCAAAGTCTGATGTGGGTGTGGCCCCCTGATTAGGGAAGCCAAGCAGCTGTGAGTCCAGCTTTTAGAACACTGACAGTTGGTTCTTACTGAGCATGCCCAACATTATCATTGAGTTCAATGAAAAATTACTTAAATTAATTAAAAGTCAGCCAGGCTTCTTTTTTTTTTTTTACTTTTAAACTGCAGAAGATGAAAGAGTATGGGGCAAGGTCAGTAATACGATTACAGGTACTCTGTGAACATGGCTGGTTTTTAATTAATTTCAACAGATTATGAGAACTCTGACAGAAAAAAGTCAAATAGGGGTCTGGTTTTTTTCTCTCTTTACACTTTGAACTCTTGATTCTCTCTGACTGTTTTGTGTATCACCATGAAAATTTGCAGGGTTGTTAAGCAAGCATTTCTGAGTTCAGGACTATAGGTTTTGTAAGGTTTTGTTTTGAAATGAGCTTATGGGAAGCATCAGAATGGCACAGGGGGTATTTTCAATTTAACATTGTGGAATGGGAAAAATCCATGCTGACTACAGTATATAGCTACTCTTGTGGCTGTATAATGTCTCATGGATAAAGGGGGGTAGATACTAAAGTCATGCTTTTCAGAAGCAATTGTACAAAGCTGAAGCTAGAGATAAACAAGTGGTGGCTAAGGGACCTAGTCTGGCCTTCAGAAGCTCCAGCATAATTCTTAATCACAAGGATGCCCTCCTCCCTTTATAAACCTCAGCCATGTCTCCCAAGTCAAGGCACACACAACGGGCCTACCCCTTGCACCCAATGTGAATAGCAGTAAAGACATTGGGTCTGAGAAAGTTCTTTCTTTCGAACCTCAGCAGATCAATCCTATGCCTCGAGAAATAGAACTGCTTTGCTTATTTATTTATTAAGAATTATAGACCACTTTTCAAACAAAACCGTTCCCAAAGTGGTTTAGTCAAATATACACAAAGAAATAAAACATAACTTTAGAACCCAATTAAAATCATTGAAAAACCCAATTAAAACCAGACATTTCATTAACTTCTAAACAGTACAAAACATTAATAAAACCTGGCATATTAAAACCATACAACAACACCCCCAGCCTAGTATTAAAAACAGCAGTCAAAACACAGATATGTAAGGTCCATTTATAAGACCCTGCCTAACTTCATGTAGGACTGAGTTCCGAAACTATGGGAACATTACTGCCAAGGCCTTGTTCTGTGTGCTTGCCAACCTAGTTGTCTGTAGGCAGGCACCTAAGCGAGGTGTCTGAAGCTGATCTTAAGGCAAGCTGATATTTCCAGGACCTAGTGCTTCCAAAATACAGGAGGATCTTCTTGAGTGCACAGCTGAATGTCCTTCCCTCAGCAGTACTTGAGGGTCATTGTAAGAGAATTCCATTACAAAATTGAATGTGCCCATGTGGAAATGGCAGTACCAAAGCTGTGGTTTAGGTGGTCCTTTAAGTAACCCAGCCCCCAACTGTGGTGTGACCCAAACTTTGCTTTGTGTGTCTCGGGCTCAAACTACAGCTGACATTGTTATATGAAACTTCTCCAATGCTCTGGGTTGTTTGTTTTAATGTAAAACAGTCTCAGAAGCTGTGATCAAGAGTGGAAAGAGAGGTGTGTAGGGAAGGAGGGAGGAAGAGCCTACTTAACCCTTCCCATCCTGACATTTGTCCTCCCTGAGACAACATCTGCACTTTACAACTTAAAGCAGTATTCCACCACTTTCAATAGTCCTGGCTTTCCCCCAAAGAATCCTGGGAAGTGTAGTCTGTTAAGGGTGCTGAGAGTTGTTAGAAGGCCCCTTTCCCCCTCACAATATGGTCTAAATCTCTCTCACCCACCCACCCCAGATTTACATTTTTTGCACACCTATGGGGGGAAATATAGGATACTCTTGATCTTAGGCAAGCTGATATTTCCAGGATCTAGCACTTCCAAAATACAGTAAATCTACAGTGTCAGGAAGAAGCATTCCTTAATCTAGAAAATGGGACCTTGAGAGAAACTCTGCTCAGAATAATAACCATCCCCTATTTTGTCTCTCTCAGCCCTGCCCATAGAGTCTTGCCTCCTTTGCATTTACCCACATCATTGCATTGACTGTTTGCACAGCTCTCCCCAGGATTAGAGACAGGTGAGAATTTCAATTCAGTTCGCATTTCAAGCCGAATGTATCAAATGTGCACTTTCCAGAACAGTATGAAAACTGAAACACAGCCATCTTTCAAAATACACACTTATTCAAATTTTGTGATGCAGTTCAAAAAATGTTTAGAAAATGTATTTGTTAGAGGGAAAATTAATATATGAGTGAAAATAACATTCAAAAATGCATTATATGATGAGAAATGGCTTGCAAAAATGTGTACATTAGTCAAAACTCTATACAATGTGTGTATTAGGAAAAATTTGTACTAACATGCTTTTAAAAAATTGCAATTTGCTGCAGCAATGTGGAAAACTGAAATTAAGATTGGAAAAATGAGAAAGTGAGAGAATCAAAACTGACAGATGTTTCCATCCTTACCCAGAAGCCATTTATCTCATTTGTTCTCAAATGAGAACCCCAGCATGTAAAGATGGGCCTGTGTTTGTCTGGAGTTTGTAACATCTCAGTGGGTGAGATACACAGAATGCTTTTCTTTGGACTGATGGAGCCATAAAAGCAAATCTTGTAAATTCCCATCTAATGAGCTAGCTGCTGTTTTCTAAGAAACCCCACATGAGATCCTTGGGGACTGCATGGAGAGACGGGGGATGGGTGGGGGGAAGCATTAGACTCAGGAATTAAAAGTGATCTCATGCAGTGATTTTCAGGCTTGCAGTTCCTTTTAACTATTGGTTATGCTTCTTCCTTCCTTCCTTTTCAGATATACACAGATGTATGTATCTCTTGCCTGTTCACCCTGTTGGCTCTGTCTCCAACCTGGAGGAATGCCTGAACAATATAGTCAGCCAAATGCTACTTTTTAATCAAGCCTAAGAAGACTAAGCTTTGACCACATCTGTTCATGTAGCTGTCTCAGTATGAGAAGCAGCTACCACACTAGGAGTGGACCATGAAAATGAGACTTAAGTCAAGAATGGGGAACCTGTGTCCCTCCAGATGCTGTAGGACTACACCTCCCATTATCCCTGACCATTGGCTATGCTGGCTGGGGCTGGTAATCCCTGCCTTAAGTGCAGTAACAATAACAATAATAAATAAATAAATAAACAGTTGTTGCTGTTGTTGTTAGATTTATTGCCTGCCCTTCACCAGCAGGTCCCAGGGAGGGTTACAATAGTTTAAAATTTAATATTAAAAACAAAACAAATTACAACCTCAGGAATAGAGACATACATCTCAGGTGTCAAAAAGCCAGGGTAAAGAGGTGTGTCTTTAGCATTCCCTGAAAATTATGCAGTGATGGTGCCAGGCACAATTCTGCAGGGTAGGGATTCCACAATTTAGGGGTTGCTACAAAGACAGCCCTATCCTGGGCCACCATCCCTCAAATTTCTAAGGGTGGCAGAACTACCATGATGCCCCCCTCTGCTGATCTTAACACCTGAGAGGATCTGTAGGGAAGAAGGCAATCTCTCAGATATTTGGGGCCTATGTTGTATAGGGCTTTAAACACTAGCATGAGCACCTTCAACTGGGATCGGAAATGAACTGGCAACCAATGCAGCTGTTTTAGAACAGGGGTTATATAAGTTCGAAAGGCAACCCCAGCCAGTAATCTGGCTGCTGCATTTTGGACCAGTTGAAATGTACGGGTCATCTTCAAGGGCAGTCTCACATAGAGCACATTGCAATAATCCAGTTTGGAAGTTACCAGAACATGGAATACTGTGGCCAAATCATCTCTGTCCAGAAGGGGCCATAGCTGGTGAACCAGCCGGAGCTGGAAAAAGGCACATGGGCCTCAAGTGACAGTGTTGAATCCAGGAGAACCCCAAGCTACAAACCTGTTCCTTCCAGGGGTGTGCAACCCCATCCTGAACAGACTGCCATCCCATCTGCTGCACTTGAGGACCTGGAAAACATAATACCTCTATCTTCCAGGATTCATTTTCAGTTTGTTGGTGCACATCCAGCCTATCACTGCCTCCAAACACCTATCTAGCATCTCAGTCCTCTTTCCTGATTCAGATGGAACAGAAAGATA
The DNA here is from genome assembly GCF_030035675.1 of Rhineura floridana. Lineage (NCBI taxonomy): Eukaryota > Metazoa > Chordata > Lepidosauria > Squamata > Rhineuridae > Rhineura > Rhineura floridana. The sequence goes on along the minus strand of NC_084483.1, from coordinate 167,322,133 downwards.
GAACTGGGTGTCACCCGCGTTTTGGCCGAAACGTCACTCCAAAACACCTGATGACAGCTCCCAATGGCTTCATAGCATGGGGACAAGGTGGAACCTGTGGGGCACCACAGAAAAGCTCCCATGGCATCAAACAGTAGCCCCCCATAACTACGTTCTGGAAACATCCCTGGAGAACCCACACTTCTTCAAGAGCTTGTCCACATCCTCATGCCACCATAATCGAAACTGACCCAGAATCTCGTTGCAGCTCAGTGAGTTGCTGCTGACAGCAGTGAGGGAGGAGTGTAGCTCCATCAAGCGCTCTCCTGTGAATAGAGATGGAAGGATCTGCCAGTTTTGGTTCTCTCTGTTCTTGTATTTTTCCACTTTTAAATTCAGTTCTCCACATTTCTGCAGCAGTTTGTGATGTGTTTGGTTTTTTTAAAATCCTCCTGAAAATTCTTCAGGATTTTGTGCAAATTTCTGCTAATAAACACATCTTCGTATGCAATTCTGACTAATATACATATTTTTGCAGGCAACTTCTAATATGCATATGTGTATGTTGTTTTCACTAATATATTCATTTTTACACACGCTTTCCCCTAATATATGCATTTTTTGGTAAACATATGATTGGAGAACTGCGTTGTAAAATTCATATGTACAAGTTATGCTATATTTCAGTTCTCAAATTGTTTCAGAAAGTGCAAATTTGATGGATTTGTCTTTGAGTGTAAATTGAATTGAATTTCTCCCCCATCCCTCCCTGTAAGGATTCTAACTGCCATCAAATCTGCTGACTGAGGCAAGAACTGTGAGGCAAAAGCTGCCCTGCCCTCCTGGCCTGGACACTGACATCAACTCTGCTCATGGATGTGACTGGGAGAGGGGGGAAGAGTGCATCCAGGGAGGTCCCACTCTTCATCAAGGGCAAGAGAGACAGAACCGCCATTGAAATTAGTGAGGAGTTGATGCAGACAGCCAACATCTCTAGAGAGAACTGTATAACTGCATTATAAGAACTGTAACTTTAAGAAGTTGGGCTTATGCTTGAGTTTGCTTTTCCTACTTCCTTCCCATTCCTTTTTCCTTGTGTATCATGTCTTTTTAGATTATAAGCAGGAACCGTTTTGGTACTGATTTTTTGTAAGCTGCTCTGAGTGCCTTTTGGCTAAGGACCAGGGTATAAATGCCATAAAGAAATAAACAAAATCTTACACTGGGCATTGTTATAGCAGATTCCTTCCTCAGTCATAGGTGAATATATCCAGTGGCAGCTAGTGGCTCCATGTCAGCAGGGCAGTGGAATCCACTTCAGGTTTTAGTCTGAATTTTCAAGGAGCACCTTGGACAGCTCCTTGAAAGTTTGGACTAAAGGCTAGAGTGGATTCCACTGCCCCACTGGATATATCTTCACCCCTTTGTTCTGATATTTTCTTTCTATTTATTTATTTATTTTGCCAGTAAAAACTTCAGATCAGCATGAAAAGAGTCCTGTGTGGAATTAATCAAAGAAAAGCAAAACCCTTCCAAGTTATCACTCATCCAAACCCACATGCACAGTGCTATAAAATTTTTATCACCTTGCATTTGTGTTACTATTAAAAATGATGGGTGATGTTTTAATGTTGTCAGAATGACACGGCACTCTGTGAAAGCTGCAAACTTGCCAAGAAGCATTAAGAGTGAGATAAATGGACTAGGATCCTCAGACTACTATTCATTTGAAACCAGCCACTCATAATAGCCTTAACGTGTGCATATCAAAGCAGTAGTGGGGAGGAGCGAATGAATGGTTCTACACCTACTCACACTTGAGCCACATTCAATCCTGATGTTCAGATTACCTAGAATAGCTAGTCATGCATTTGCCCCCGACTAGGAAATGCATCACAAAAAAAGAGGATTCAGACATGCATATTTGCATATACTAATATATATGTATTGGTGCACGTTTAGAAATCATTGCTGTACTTTAAACAAAAAAAATGCATCTCACCACAGTGGGGAAGACTGGCATTGTGTGACCTGTGTGCCTGCTCAGTCTGCTGTCTGGATTCTGACTTGTGATGGCCCTTGCTTTTCCTTCCCATGGTTCTTTGTTTTTAAACCAGACAGCCCTGCAAATAGAGGGCTCCTTCAAATAGGCTGTCTTCTGTAAAGCAGGAGATTCTGTCACCCTCAATCACCTGTCCCACTGGTTTCACAAAGAACCTCTGCGTGATTACAGTATGGCCAAGATATGTTGGATTTGAAATCTTGCACCCAAACATCCTCTCGAGCAGACAGAAAGCAGATACCATCTATCAAAGCTATGCAGTACAGTCAGCAGTTCATTCCATAATTGCTTTGTCGAGGCCAGGTCTTAAGGAGGCCCCCATCTGATGGCCATGGAATTTGAAATGCAACAGCCTGCCAGGCAACTGTAGAGTCAAGGAAAAGCATTGCAATGGGCACAACATTCTTCTCTCTGATAAAAGCTTAGTTGCATTACTTTGATTATTTACTCCAGATAAGTCCTACTGAAGACAACAGGAAAAGTGACTAGAACGGCTTGTACCAAGAGCTGCAAAGATTGCAGAGGTGAGCCTAAAAGTAGTTATTTTGCCAACTGGGAGTCTAACAAATTACAACGAATTTTTTAAAATCACTGAATGAATAGAGCAGCAGCAATGTGTGGTTGCAGTGATGTCATGGATTCCCCCCCCTCTTTGTTTTAAAAATGAAACTAGCTTGAAAAGAAGGTGGTCCTGTAGCTCAGTGGTAGAGCATGTGTTTTGCATGCAGAAGGCCTCAATGGATATGGGAAAAGCTGGTGGTAACCTATAGCCAATGCAGGAGATTTGGATGGCAAGGTGAGTAGCTATTTTGGTGTATGAAAAGAATTTGGAGAACAAACCACGGGCACATTTCCCCAGTGAAAACATTACAGGCATAATTATGGACATCTGCTGGAGAAGGAAGCTAGCCCTCTAATACTTTTGATCTTTGATGCTCCCGGAGTAAGAAACGGGACAAAATTTGCCTACATTAGAGGAGCAGCCAAAATGCAGAAATGTGCAGGTTTATTTAAATTTAAACAGCTCTTCTTCTGAGAAGGGAAGTGGTAAATAGAGATGTTGGAAAATTCCAAAAGAAATGGCAGCAGAAATTGTCAATGTTCGCTTATTCGTCCCATGTCTGGAATGAAAATCAGTCCACTAAACACAATTTGAATTTGCTGTTGTCATTTTCAGTCTGCAAACAAACTGATAAATCCTCCCCGCTCCCATAGTTTTTTGTTGGAAGCGAAATTGCAGCAGAACAAAAACAGTGCTGCATGCAACAAACATTGGTCAGGATGGAAATAGACGCCTTCTTCCATCCCTAGTGGTAAATTAACAAATTTTCCTTGGTCACTCGCAATCAATTTTTCACCTACCTCTTTCCCCTAACCTTTCTTTGCTACATATCCTTTCCTGTCAAACTCCATGGTCTTTTAGTTGTGCCTCTAAAATTAATCATCATTTGCGGCTAATACAAACAAATTACAGAAAACCTAACAGGATAAATGGCTAAGACCTCTAGGTCACAAAGTCCCCTCATACTGACCTAAAAGAGAAACTAATTTATCCTGAAAAGGCATGATTCCTTTTAAACACAGTATAGAAACATGAAAGGCCTGAGCTACCTTTATTATGATCCCGAGCACATTCTTGTGTCTGGCCGAGGCACAAACAGTCCTTCAAAGCCAGTTAAGAAATGGTATTGTATGTATGTTTGTGAAGTTGCTCTTACAATAGTTGTGTTGTATGGGTAGATTACTCCCATTTTAAAAAAGGTTGAAATGTTTAAGGGCTTTATTAATTATTGTAGGGGCTGACAACATTTTTGGGCCAGTGGGCACATTTGAAATTTTGACAAAGTGCGGAGGGTGCTAATCACAACATGGCTGTCTTGGGTTGTGTGGCATAACCCAAAATGGTTGCCACATCTAAAAGAGCAAAACACAGATAGGGCCACAAAATGGTGTGGGCATCTCCCCCATCAGCCCTCCCCCCCATAGGAAAAAAGACAACTGCTGCACTTACTCACAGAGAGAAGCTGTTTGCACCTCCCCTCTGTTCAGAGCAGAAGGGAGGTGGGTGACCATTCCTGGCATCTAATGAAATATGGGCATGTTTAAGGGAGCATGTTTAATATAGGAAAGCCTGAACCAGTGCACATAGGGAATGAGCAGGAAGAGCGAACAGTCTTTTTTGCTTTGTGGATTTTTGAGGGGATATTTACTGAGATCTTTTGTGTGTGCCATAGCAGGTACTGGCAGACACCTTGGCACCCATGGGCACCACACTGGCGACCCCTGGATTACTCACACTGGTATAGTCTCACAGAATGCAGAAGCACAACACTGTACAATGGGATGGCAAGTGTTGCTTGAGTTGCCCTTTTCCGGCAGGGCACCTGGAACTTTATCAGATGTGCAGTAAGCAGAAATTCAAATGGGAAAATCATCTCCCGTCAAGGAGGTGAAGTGATGGGGGAACAGATACCTGGCGAATTTGTCAAACTGCAGTTAAAGGCACAAGAGTTACACAAGGGAAAAGGTGGCAATCCTACACTTTTACCACATTACTAAATGTAGCAGCTTCAGTATGTCTCTATGAGGGAAAAAGGAAAAGCCTCAGAAACATCAACAACATAGCACTCACATACCATATTAAGAATAACACTGAAATGCTTCTCTTCTCAGGAACCTGCCAAGGTGATGGCTTTAGCACTTTGCCTCCACTTTGCAGGCATGCTGGAACGACCTGTATAGACTACGATGTGGGCAAAGGGTTAAAGCCCCTCTCAGGACCTAATCAGGATAGGTCAACTCACACCTGCCATTTACTTTTTAAAAGCTGTTGATTCAATTGCTAATTGTGTAGATGGCATATTGACTAGTGGGCCCTTCAGGGCCGGATTATCCATTAGGCTTAGTAGGCTGAAGCCTAGGGGCCCGGAGCTCTTGGGGGCCCATAGGGCACTGGCCTGAGGGCCCCTGGAGCTACAGGGGGCCCTCCGCACTCCTTCTGCGATCCGCGGAAGCATCCACGGACCGCCATCCCCCAGCTATCCACCCGCTTTACCTACCTTTCTACACGCACACATTGCTGCCATCAACAAAGATGGCGGCAGAGGCTTCAGCTCCTTAGGGAAACCTCAGCCGCCATCTTGATTGATGGCAAACCTGCGCATGCCGCAAAAAACAGTGGAAAGGTAGGTGAAGTGTGGGGATAGGGGCCCCCAAACACCAATCAGCCTAGGGGCCCTCCTCAGCTTAATCTGGCCCTGGGGCCCTTAAACAACTGAACCAGGGATGGGGAAGCTGTGGCCCTCCAGATGATCTGGACTATAACTCCCATCATCCCTGACCTTTGTCCATGCTGACTGAGGTAGATGGGAGTTCAACAATGTCTGGAAGGTCATAGCATGCAGATGGTCAGACCTGCCTTTCCCCTCCTTCTTCCTCCTCCCCTGCCCACTCCTGGCTTTCCTCCCCATGGTCAGTTTTAACTATCCTAAGCATGATTGCACAGGAGTAAACTACTGAACTCAATAAACATGCAAATGATCAAACCTATCCTCCTCCTCCCCCTCCTGCCTGCTCCCCTCTCTCTCCCCTGACTGCAGGTGTTGCCTCCACTCACCATATGCTCAGAGGCACATGTTACCAAATTCTTCCAAGCTCCACACAAACTGGATTGGACTGTGAAAGACCAACCCAAATTGTGTTTGCATTTTGACAAATTTGTAGGGCAGTCCAATATCTCAGAGAGGAGGTCAGGTCTCCTGCTCCCCTGGTGCATTCACTATAGCTGCCTAATTTTCCTGCTTTTAAAGGTTTGATAGAAATATCTGTTGGCTATAGGTACATTCTTAAAGCATAAGGCTTTTTGCATATTAGTGAATATACTTTAGAATTTCCAACTTTTTTGTATTTTTGTATTTTGCTGCAAGATTGCAGTGATATTGTGTAACAAGAGGAATCCAAATGAATCAGAAGAAGTTGCATTAAAAGTGTACTGAATTTTTGCTTTTTGTCCTCCTGTTAAAGACACAGGAACTCAGCTAAGAAAAAACACTGGCAACCAAAGCAGACTTACTTTCCACAAGGGATTCTGCTTCCAAGATTCAGTTTTGGCATTTCTTCCATGGCTAGCAGGGGGCTAAGACAGAGAGACAGAGTTTAGGGATGTTCCTTTAAACGTTTCCTAGCCTTCCCCCCCCAAAAAAAAAAATTGCAGGAAATTTTGGGGATAAATGCTTGCCTGTACATTGGAAAGTAATTAAAACAAATACCAGCAGAGGTTATAGAGTTCCTGGAGCAGATGCCTCTGAAACAACACAATGACAGGGCTCGCTTTATGGCCTGTTCAGTGCTGCCTGGACATTAAATATGAGCTTGCCAGTCCCCTGGGCTTGTTTGCTTGTGGTAGCCCTGACAAACCTTCTAGCACTTTTGGCTTTCTAATATCTAATTTTGTGCCAGTTATATGGGTCCTGTTTTACTCTTTGAAGGTACCCTCTAATATAAGAAGGCAGAACAGGGGCCTTGAGCACCCAGGAAGCAGAATGAGCAGCTGCACAGGAAGTCACCTGGTCACAGTCTTCCCCACTATTTACTATTTTCTATTTAAAATACAGTAATGATTTCTTATATTTATGTGTGTATACACACACACACAAAGCATGGACACATTTTATAAAAACCTGTTTTTATTGGTCTTTTTCTTATGCCAGGGTGCATTTTCAGTCATCTCTTTGAATGCCTGGAATGTGCACCACTGTGGGCTACAGCCACCCTAACACTTCAGAGGGGCACCGTGTGATTTATTTATTAGCAACAATGGATTCCTTGTATAATTCAAGCATGTACTCAGTTATTTATTTCTGCTCTAAATAGAGAAAGGCTCTTCAATATTTGATGGCCCCTGCTTCCATATCTCCCAGCTTCAGTATTTAATTTGACTGTCCTTTGTTCCTGATGTGTCCCATGGACATTGACAAACTGATTATATCCTCAGGAGCAAGATCAGGGTGGTGAGGGGTTTTGGCAACCAAGTCCAGTGATGGGATGGGGAAGGAGCCTCAGGCTTGGGGACCAAGTGTGGCCCTCCAGGTCTCTCCATCAGGCCCTCAGAACTCCCCCCAGGTCACACAATTCACTGACCCTACTTCACATTCTTACTAAGTGTTTTTTCCCTTCCTGGAATGTGTCCTTGAACTCTGATAACACCTCTGGCTTGTTGGGATAGAGGATAGAAAGGAGTGTGAGTATGTGTAGAAACTAGCCCACTTGTGCAAACGTAAAATTTACATTTGTTGCTCTGCCCACCTTTACCTCTGGACCTGCCCACCATTGGCATGTGGCCCCTAGAAGGTTGCCCAGAAAAGAATGTGGCCCTCAGGCTGAGAAAGATTCTTCACCCCTGTGCTTTCAGGAATGGGTGAAAGTACTCCTCAAATCTGTGCAGGGCTGCTATGCGGAAGATGGATCAGACTGTTCTCTGCCACTCAAGAGGCAGGGTTGGTATCAACAGGTGGAAGTTGCAGGGAAGCAGATTTTAGCTAAATATTAGAAACTCGGGAAGGTGCTTTGTATCGAGTCAAACCCTTGGTCCACCTAGCTCAGTATTGCCTACACTGACTGGCAGTGTGTCTCCAGAGTGTCAGGCAGGGGTCTCTCCCAGCCCTACCTGGAGAGGCCAGGGATTGAACCTCAGATCTTCTGCATGCAAAGCAGATGCTCTACCACTGAGCTACAGCCCTTCCCCTAAGTTAGGAGAAACTTCCTCGCAATAAGAGCTGTTCTGTCTCTGGAGGTGCTGGGGTCTCCTTCATTGGAGGTATTTAAGCAGAGGCCGAAAGGCCATCTGTCAGGGATGCTGTATGTGCATGCTGAATTGCAATAGCCTGCCCTGAGCAGTGGGTGGGACTAGATAATCTTCACGGTCCCTTCCAGCTCTAACATGGACATTCTGTGAATTGTCACAATTAAATTCTAGCATGCGAGCTTGTGCATGAATACTCACTACAGTTCTGTTCCATGAGAATCAGTAGTTTTGCCGTTACTTTTTTATAAGAGCATGATTGCAGCTACTGTCTGTGGTGGAGAGAGCAAATGCTTTGCATGCAGAAAGTCCCAGGCTCAGTTTGTGGCATCTCCATTTTAAAGGGTCAGGTGGCAAGTGATGGGAAAGACCTCTGCCTGGAACCTGGAGAGCGACTGCCAGTCAGAGCAGACAATATGAGGTCAGATGAACAAATGTCCTACTCTAAGGCAGCTTTCTATGTTCCTAATTCCTAGATCAGAAATTGCCAACCTGACGCCTATGATTACTTCCTTGACACCCCCAGGCATGGGCCCCAGACTCTGAGGATGGTATTCAATGCTAGTTCTACTCAGCATAGACCCATTGAAGTTAATGGGCATGACTGACTCATTTCAGTGGGTCTACTGTGAGTAGGACTTAGTTGAATACAATCCTGAACTACTTCCTTTTTTTAAAAAAGTGAAAAAAGCTCTGGCCCTTCTGATGAATCTGATGAAGCAATATGTGCAGGTACCCTTCTAAGCAATTTCTGTGAAATGAGTCAGCCTGGCTGTTCCCACCTGTCAGTGTTTTGAGCAGTGAGTGAAGTCAGATTTGTGTTTGATAAGTTAGTTGTTTGGACACCAGACAACAGGAATCCCTAGGATCCTAAAGAGCTGCTATTTCCCACTCCATTAGTTCACTTTGCCTGCTTCTCTCTTATTTTCTAATCCTTGGAGTCTCCATAGTTTGCTCTTCCTTTTTCCTTAGCAATTAGGCTTCATCTTTCCTGTGGTGGGTTCATCTGAGATCAGCTAGTCCGAGAAATTCTTATCTACAAATACTACCGCACAGTAAGTGTGGCTGGATGAATCTCCTCTACTCCCAAAAGGCAAATCTGAAAACTTTGCAGAGGCTTAGGAATGAAAGCTAAAGACCATTAAGAATTCAATGTGTAGTTAACTTACAGTACAATGGTATACATATCTACTCAGAAATAAGTATCTTTGTGGGGGCAGACTAGGCTTTCATTTAGGGTTGGCGTTGGGTAAAACAGGACTCTTGTCCTTTTTAACAGTTGGCAAAAAAACAACAGGTTAAACATTTTCTAATATGGAAATACGATTATAGGAAAAGCTTCACCATGATTTTACTGTCTAAGTTTGTGTAATGCCATAAGCACCCAACCCATGGCAACCATTCTGTGACTGATGCCGACAGCACTCTCAAAATTTAAAATGTGTCCAGTGATCTCAAAAGGTCTGCAGCCCTTGTTCTACAGGGATTTAAAGCAATAGTAGTTTCACTCTACCTCTGCCAGACGTAAGAGATAGAGAGGGTCACTCTCAACACTGAGCAATCTCCTACCTGTGTCTGTTGAATCTTTCCTCTATCGTCACTGATGTGCATACCATCAAGGACAAATAATTAAGCTTATTATAATTACATCAGGCAGATCTGATCCTTACTTTCACTGCTCCATAGAAACAGACAATATCCCACTGATCAGACATTAACAACGAGGCCAATCTTATTTTACCACTAGACCATTTAATGCTTGGAAACAAATTCAGGTTATGGTGACCTGTTTCGCAGTAGGAAACATGGTAATTGTATCCACTTTGTTGAAGCAGGATGAAGGATAAATCAACAGCAGTAACCTAGGCTAGGAGCCAGATCAAATGCAACTTACAGGGTTTGATTGCTGTGAAACGCGGTAACATGCCCAGACTCCATCCCTTTCTTTTCCACAACTTCGTATATGCATTTCCACTTGGTCGCACTCTTAATAAAAGCAGCTCAGACTTTTGAAGGGTTGCACGTAGAAGGTCCTGTGTTCAGTGCCTGGCATCTTCGGTAAATCAGAGTGGAGAAGCTGTGGCCCTCGAAAGATTAAACTACAACTCCCCTCCTTCCTAATCATTGGCCATGCTGGCTGGGGCTGATGGGAGCTGGAATCCAACAACAATATGGAGCTCATTGGACAACTTTGGGCCAGTTGTTGTCCAAGCCTAGCTTACCTCACAGGGTTGTTGTGAGGATAAAATGGGGAAGGGGGAGAATCATGGGGGCCATCTCGTGCGCCTTGGAGGAAAACAGGGTTATAAATGTAAGACTAAAATACATAAAATAATTGGTGCCCAACCCCCAATTTAAAATTAATGCATCCTGCTTTGAATTCCCCACTGCTACCCCAGACTGCCTTTAGGAGCAGCCCCATTCTAGGAACAACCCTTCTGACTAGGGTTCAATCAGTTTTTAAAAATCAATCAAGTTCATGGCCCCCTGTTAAAGCTAAAAAGGATTGTCTGCCGTAGGTCACTGCTGCAGGTATGTCAATGTGAGGGGGGACACCCCCTACCATCTATGCCTTCCACCACCACTGGTGCCTCCCCTGCACACACACACATTTGTAGGGAACATAGCCAGCCTGTTTACTCAAGTGGCACCTTGTTTACCTAAGAGCCAATCCTTTAATTGGAATCAAAGAGAACTGGGGATTGTGTCTTGGTCCAAGGTCAAACTCTGCATTTCTGTTCCAGAAGAACAACTCTTGGAAAAGAAATGGATGAAATTTGCTTCCTTTACTTTGAACATCATTGGTCCAGTAACTGCAGCAAAGACTACAGTCCCCATTCTACCAGCAGTAAATCTTGGAAAGATTAATACAAATAAAGAGTGAACTTGTAGATCAGCAGATTTTTAGGTGGTTATATCATCTATAGTTGAAGCAGGGAGCAGGCAGGGGCGAGAGAGGAGAAAAATCTGTTGGCTTTCCCCTTTCTAACACAGACCATGATTTGCTACAGATTGCCAAAAGAAAATAATAAAAGGCCTTTGCTCAATAATGTGGTTGAAGAAGTTCCTCTAAATAATGCAAACTTTACAAGCACCAATATATTCTTACAAAATGACAGAAACCTCAGTGGGTGATGCCTTGGCCATATAAAGCCAGTCCAGTCAAGCAGAAGTCCCTTTGGGCCTGTAGTGGAAACTTGCCTTTTCCAAATACGTTGAACACACAAGCCCAAGGCTGAAAGGCAGGATTGCTGAGATCAGGGCTATTCTGGTGCAGACAAGTTATGTACTGCTGATAGGGAGGATTAATGAGCGAGTCTGCTCATCTGTTGCAATTAGAAACAACCCTAGAACTATTCTGGGGCTATTTCTATGCCGAGAACTTGAACTACGGCTTATCAGAGCCCAGCCACTTGTAGACCCCCATGCACAACAGGGGATGTGATAAATATAGGACAGTCAAAGCAGGAACAGCATCATACATGCTGCTCTTCATTTATAGAGGCAAAAGGCCATTTGTTAACAGTCACACGACAACATTTATAAAGGCATGATTAGGGAGCAGTACTAGGAGAATTTTTAATGTCACTTTCTCTAAGCTCAGGTTGTTTGGGTATTGTTAACCATGGAAGGGTAGGCAAAGGACAATAGCTCAGTAAGGTCCCAGATTCAACCCCCAGATCTCCGGATAGAGCTAGGAAAGAAGACTCCTGCCTGACGCTCTGGAGAGCTGCTGCCACTCAGTGTTGACAGTACTGAGCTAGAGGGATCAATGATCTGAACTGGTATGAGGCAGCTTCCCATGTTGCTCAAGATATTTGGTTCAAAAAGATGGGAGGAGGCAACACACATTTCACATCCTTTTAAAAGCCAGTAAATATTTCATTTCTGTCTTGCTGGTGGGAGTCACAATAGCTGTGATCTTCCCTACTCTTCTAGTGGTTTTTGCTACAGTCTTACAGAAGAAAGACAAAAGAGCAGCCTTGTGGGATCTGACCAAAGGCCTATCTAGGCCAGCATCCTTTCCCCCAGTAGTCATCCAGGTGCCCTCGAGAATCCCATAAGCAAACTTTGGGGACAATAGTCCTCTGCTCAGCAACAGATATGGATAGGCCTATTAGTATCATAACTTGTAGTATTTCTCCCTATGAATTTGTTTATAAACCCCTTTTAAAGGGAATTAAAGGTAGTACCATCCCATTTTGCTGCAGCCAGTTCCATAAATTATAAACTAGCTTAGTATTACCTACACCAACTGGTAGAAGCTCCCCAGGGTTTCAGTGCAGGATTTCTATCCCGGCTCTACCTAGAGATGCAGCAATTGAACTCAGGATCTTCTGCATGCAGAGCAGATGCTCTACCACTGAGCTACCGTCTGCCACAGTTAGTTTCTTTTGACTGTCTTTAAACTTTTGCAAGTTTCATTGGATGACCCTCAAGTTCTGGAATTATGAGAGGAGGGAAAAAATGTTTTCTATCCCCTTTCTCCACACCATACAGAACTGTATAAGCCTCTTATGTCCCTCTCCCATCAGTTTTTCCTAAATAAGGTCCCACTTATTACAGCCTTTCCCCCCGCAAAGGCGCTCTAGATACTTTGTCAAGTGAGAGAGACAGCTTAAGGTACATTTTCTTGCAGATTCATTTTTAACGTGGTTGCAGAGACTGGCACAGGCTACTTCCTTCAAAGAAAGGGAGAGGCATTCACATGTCTAAAATGCCGGGATTCTCCATGTACTTCCAACAAAGCATCATGGCAGGAAGGAACTAGCAGCACAATTGCTGACATGTTGCCACCCAAGGAGACTACAGAGTTTTTGTTCCATAATTTGTTTTGGTGCAAAGCCCACCAAATTTCAGCAACACATATGGTATGGAGGGGTTTTTATAGATGCTAATATCCACAGAGCAGCGCTACAAGAGATTTTCAGAGGCTGAGGCACAAAAGGCATAAATCTGGAGCCAGGGACCAGTGGAACCCATGTTACATGTGGGCCCCAGCCTGGTTTTACGTGAGCCACAAAGTTGGGGTGGCACAGGAAGAGACCACTGCACAATCCTGTAAACTCTACCCACTTTTGGATCTGCCTATCAGCAGCTTTAGCTCACAAATGACTTCTCCAACGGGTCAATGACCCTTCATATGAACAACATTCCTAGCCCTGGCCTGGGTAGCTAATGACCGTTCAGTCCCAAATGTTCTTACCCATCAATAACGATGCCTCTGCCTTTGGAGATTAGGCAGGTAGGTGTCTGTGAGGAGGCCTTTTTTCTTTTTAATGCACCCATGTTTGGCACTCAAACTTTGAAGGAAAGGGTTGTATCTCAGTGGCAGAGCACATGCATTGAATACAGAAAGTCCCAGATTCAGTCTCTGACATGCATCGCCAGGAAAGGCTAGAAAAGCTCCTGCCTGAAATCCTGGAGAACTGTGGCCAGTCACTGTTGAGCAAGGTGAACAAACGGTCTGACACTACGGAGGGCAACTTTTCCCTAGACATGTTTAGGGAACGTTTAAAGCTCCAGATAAAACCTGTCCTCTCGAGCTTTCAGTGGTATCTAGGATCTGTCAGTGGATTAGAATTGCATTTGGAAGATTCTAGAAATCTACAGATCTAAAACACATACACCACCAAGTGGTAAAGCGGTATGGCTAAATTACCATAAGAAGAGCCTGCTGGATCAGGCCAGTGTCCAGCATTCTGTTCTCACTATGGCCAACCAGATGTCTGTGGAAGGCCTGCAAGCTAACCACGTATAAAAAGACTGTAAATAAATACAGTTTTGTGAAGTTTGGAGGCCAGCAACAGAAACTCTCACTTATTTTATACTTTCTAAAATTTAGGGTGGTATTCAATGCTAATGTAGGTTCATTAATTTTATTTATTTATTTAATTTATTTATTATTTGATTTAGATCCCACCCTTCCTTCCAGCAGGAGCCCAGGGCAGCAAACAGAAACGCTAAAAACACTTTAAAACTTCATAAAAAGACCTTAAAATACATTAAAACAAAACAATGTTAAAAACATTTTTTTAAAGTTTTAAACATCTTTAAAAACAAAAACAAAAAAAGAGTTAAAAACATATTAAAAGCAATTCTAACACAGACGCATACTGGGATAGGTCTCAACTTAAAAGGCTTGTTTTAAGAGGAAAGTCTTCAAAAGGCACCGAAAAGATAGCAGAGATGGCGCCTGCCTAATATTTAAGGGGAGGGAATTCCACAGGGTAGGTGCCGCCACACTAAAGGTCCGTTTCACTAGGTCTATTTCACTAATTTCACTAGGTCTATTTTGAGTAGGACTTAGGTGAATACAACTCTTAGTCTACAAGTGCTGTTAAATACATACCTTATTAATGAATAAATGAAAGATTCACTGTGTATTATTATATAGCAATAAAATGCTAATTAATGTTTTATAACTTTTTAAGGGTGGGTGAGAAGCGTTCAGAAGCATCCCTACAAATTAGCCAGTTCTTAGAACAAATTGTGCTTTTTAACCTTTTTAAGGTGAATGTTGTCCCAGCTATTTTTCCTGAAACTCAGGAGCTATCAACTTGTGGTCTTTCACTGTATTAGCAAAATTCCTTGAGAGAGAGAGAGAAAAAAATCAAGACAGAGAGACTACTACTGTTCAGAGAAAGCAAAAATAATCATTTTTTGTGGAAAAATAGTTTAATAAAGGCATAAAAGTTCAAGAAAATATCTGTATAATAACAACATTGTTCAGCAAAAAAGTGCACAGAAATTTACACATTTGGGATCAATATACACAACTTTTTTTTTGATGTGCCTCACTTCACTTTGTTATGTCTATATAGATTTTGATCTGGAGAGGGACTGGGGAAGCCCTCACTGCAACTATGAAACTTCTGCAAAGGTGATGTAATTGGGACTCCAATCATTCCAGATTTATACTAATAGGAGGCACAACTCGCTGGGAAGTTCTTTGGCATGCTCCTTTGCAATGAATAGAACCTGCACAAAAGCACTCATTTTAATGCCACCTGCCCAGGAGATCATGTCCAAGCTTTGGACTGGCAAATGGCAAGAAGATGCTATTCATAAAAAGGGAGCAAAGATGACTGTCTGGGAAAGGCTAGCTCCTCTAAATGATGATCAGTGGTCAATACTGACTTTACAAGCCACATTTCACACTGATGTGACCACAGCCAAAAATACAATAAGGCTGTTAGACAAATTAAGTCAAGTACAGTTTAAACACCAAAACTGTTTAAAAAAGTAGAAGGAACTGGAAGCGAAAAGGCCATTTCCAAAGGGAGATGCAAAGTGGTACTATTCCAAAGATGGGTGTAAGAATTAGTCAGTAATAAACTAGTAGGAAAGGTATGGGGAAAACAAGGATATGCAGTGTTTCCCAGGGAATGAGCTGTTATTGAGTTATTAAGCTTCCATGTTATTTTTATCTTGTAGCTTACCCAATTAAGCTTTTTGCAAATGTAATTGAATCACTTTTTTCAATATTGAAAATGTTTTTAAGTGGTGCAAAATGACAGCATTTTGTTGACTAAATGCAAGACTCTACAGTCCCTTCTCATGCTACTGATTCATCACTTAATACTTAAATTGGCAACACTGGATGCCTCCATACTAAAAGAAAAAAGAGCTGTCATTATGTTTTTGCATCATTCCAGCATATGGACAATATGCTTTCAAATTCTCCCTTCAGTTATGTGGACTAGTAAGACCCTGAACATGCGCTTTGCAAGTGTCAGAGATGCCAATAGCATAAATAACCACTGGCTAAAAGCTGTAGGTGGATATGCCCTACAATAACTAATATTTTCCCCATCTATCTAATCAATACTTGCTCTGTATATACACATCATAAAAATGTCAGTCCCTTGGGAAATGTTTGAGTTGATGACTTGCAAAATAAACCTTAGATAGAAAAGGAGGAGAATTGACCCCAAACGGAAGAAAATGTGAATGAATACTCTCATTTTCTTCCATTTTGGGTCAATTTTATATTGTTCCCCTTCTACAGAATACTTGAGGCCCAATGAGAGCCTAATGAGAGCCAAGAGTGAATCGTTCACCAGTGTGTCATGCAGCTGACATCTAGTTTAAATGCTCTTATGAGCATCTAGACATACATGTACAGTATTAGTGAGCCAATGACACTCTGAGCCAGGTGGCTGGGCTTCTGGAATGCTAATGCTGCATGTAGAGTAACTAGGTGCCCAGCACACACAGGCCCAGTTCAGACATAATGATCTTGGTCAGATCAAACCATGGTTTATCAGACGGAGTTATGCCGCATCCTCTTCCCTTTCTTTTGCGTGCCTCTAAGATTTCTTAAATCATCATTTCTCAGTTCTGATGTAATAGCGAAAGGTTAAACTCCTCAAAGTATTAAATTAAAGTAGAGGTGGGCAACCTGTGACCCTCCAGATAATGTTAGCTGTAACTCTCATCATACTTGGCCACTGGCCAAGCTGGCTGCGGCTGGTGAGAGATATGACTCCCGACATCATCTGGAGGGCCACAGGTTCCCTATCCCTGAATTACGATATGCAACAGAACAGGAGAAGGGAGTGCATGGGTATAATACTCATTCTTGGTCCAATAAACCATGGTTTATTTGAACTAAGACTATATTCTGAACCAGGCCATTGCTAAATTCATCTCAATGAGGCAAGTGCCACATGGAAACTTTGTATGATAAGTACTCCCACTTGTGAGCTTCAACAAGTCCTCCTCACCCCCCCAGCCCCTCACTACATATTGCAGCTAACTACTAAGGAGTGTTCACTAAAGAAATAAGAAAAAGGACAGACACGCACATACTCAATTTCTAAAACAGTTTTCATTTTTATAATCAAACTTTTTACATGAACAGAAACACACCAATATTTTGTGCAAAAAATATTTTAAATAAACTTTGCTTGTTCTTGATCTTTGTACATTCTGATATACATATGTAACAAGGTGTATGGCACTATAACCAGAATCAGAACAAGGGGGAAAAATAATTGCTTTTGTTGTATTCCTTCTTCTACATTAAGCCGGCCACCTTTATGCTATTTTTTTAAAAAAAATATTATTACTGGGCAGCCAGCTATAACTGGTTTGAACACTCAAAATAAAGAACTCTTTTCATTCTCCAAAACTATTATTGCACAAGAAGCCAGTAAAGGCATATGGCATAAAATGGTCATGTCCCTTGGTGTTAGAACATCCTATCCTACTCCCATCTGCAAACAGAAAAATAGTACCGGAAGATGAAACACAGCAAATAAAAAGATTTTCTCTAGTCAAGAAGGGCAAGGAGTGATTTGCAGATAGTTTTAAGCTGCTCTCATCTTCTTTGCACCAGCAAGCATTTTGCTTAGGGTTTCTTTAGCAAAGCCTTTGCAAACTCAAGGCCCACGGGTTTTATTTTGGCTGGTTGTATTTTATTTTTTTAAACACAGCTGTCTTCAGTCTATGAACCCGCACAGACTACATAGTCATAATTTCTACAAGTAGCTGAATCAACAAAAAGGAAAAATATATATAGTGTCCAGTTTTTTTTCTCACACGCATGTAGATTTTTTTAAAAAAACTGGTTTCTTCTAAGCATCTCTCCATCATCCGCTTTTTGAGAAGGGACTTGCAATGGCAACCTGCCCAACATTTGTGAAGTCCTTGTATTTTAAAACCTTTTCTTCAAAAAGGTTTTCGTCCAGAGTTTTTTCTTATAATAAACCCTCCCCAACAAAGCTAAAAAAAAAAGTCCATGTCAAGTGAAGGATACAAATATCTCTTTGTCACATGCTTCTTTGCAGTCACACAACAGTCTCTACCCCAATCAGCTTTGGTGTAAGAATTCGTGGTGTGACTCCATTATTTAGATCTTCCTCAAACTCCAGTAATTGCCCCATAAAATTAAGATTAGGAGAAATGATTGGTCTCTTGCCTTTAACAAACTTATATGCATCAGTCATGGTCATCCGTGTGTGCTTCATAAGGTAAGCGATGACTATAGTGGCAGAGCGCGAGACACCTGCCTGGCAGTGGATAAGGAGACCTTTCCCACACTGGTGAGCTTCCTCTGAAAAAAAAAAGTACAGAAATAAAATGTAAACATTCACTTCAATGAGTGGAGAATAGAGCTCAAAGTACATCCCACAAAATAAGCACTCAGCAGGAATTCACTAATTTAGGTTTGGTGTAGAGTTGGGGAACCTGTGGTCCTCCAGAAGTTGCTGGACTTCAACTCCCATCATTGCAGACCACTGGTCATGCTGGAAAGCCATGTGTTCCCAACCTCTGGGAAGGAGAATAAAAAATAAGGTATACCAAAATTATATGAACTCAGGGTGTGTAGGCCCCATCTGCACCATCCATTTAAAGCAGTTATCATACCTCTTTAAACCATCATGGCTTCCCCTCAAAACTCATAGGAATCTTAGTTTGTCAAGGGTGCTAACAGTTGTTAGGAGACCCCTCTTCCCCTCATACAACTACAATCTCAGAGTGGTTTAACAATCAAATCCCTCTTCCCAGGGAACTCTGGGAACTGTACTCCTGTGAAGGGAATAGAAGTCGCCTAGCAAATCTTAGCACCTTTAACAAACTACTGCTCCCAGGATTCTTTGGGGAAGCCATGAAAGTGGTATGATACTACTGTAAATGTATAGTACAGATGGGGCCCTAGCCTCTGCACCCAGCTTCTTTCACTTGCAGTTGGGAAGTAGCCAAGAATCTATTTTAATCTCTCCCTCCATCTCCAGATTATTCTTACTATTACCCATTTCCATAGAAATACGTGATAAAAATGGTGCTGACAACAGAAATGCAAATTATGTGCCCACACACACATACAAAGTTGAACATAGCACGTGCAATAATAACAGCTACAGACATCATGGAGAATGTGCTCAACTGAACAGCATAAACAGTGGATTTTAAAAACTATACACAGAGTCTCCAAGGAATGTAAGAAGAGGTGAGGATTTTACAAAGTAGCAAGTGAAAAGGGCAAATTCACACACTGGAGACAAAAATCTGGGTATTCTACAAAACAGGACACTCGCCAGGCATCCACAGCAAATCTCTGCTTCCTGATGTGATCAGTATGTGCTTTTTTACATATATCTTTCACTACAAACCTATAAAATGTGACATGCAAAGTAACCTTCAGGCGTCCTAAACCAGATCAGTTGGTGATCTGATCCAGGATGGACTAGTTTTACAAAGCCAGATTGTGCTTCACGTTGGTTCTCAAGAAGTATGATGTGCACTGCTTTCTTAGATACTTTCTGCCTTTATCTCAGACTTCATAAATGGAGCAGGAAGAAAATCTATTTAAGACATCCAGATCTTTTCAGATCCAATTTAAACTATCCCTAGGGCAAAGCTAAGCTCCAAATAGTTACTTAAAGGAATATTTATCCTACTAAAAAGTCAAGACAAAGAAATATATGTTTATCAAACATGCAAGCATAGCTTTAGGCTCTAGTTACCATAGTGAAAAGGGGGGCAATGTCTTTCCAGAATATGGTCTCAAGTCATCTTTAAGAGACAGTCTGTAAAAGTATTGGTCAATAAAGGCTTAGTCAAGATTTTTGCCCTCCACTTCATTGTCTTCCCACATTAAACACTAGCTTTAAAGCATTTAGTTTTAAGCGTTAATTTTAAATTATGTGACTATATCACATTCTTGCTTAGTATGGGCCATCACAATAATTGTCAAGTATAATACACAATGGGTCATGCCCAACACTGTGTGAGCAGACTTTCACTCATGCATTGGGATTTCCCCTTCCTTTCACTGCAGACCCTTGCACAGCTCCAGAATCTGCCCCAGAGGGTCCCTGCAATGGCAGCACTGGATACAACCCTTTGTAAGTTGCTGATCTACAAAAGGAATGGGCTTGCTCACTGTGGAATACCATACTGGGTACATACCAGCATGTATATACCAATACAGAAGGGTTGCCAGGTCAGAAGCATTCCAAACCCTGAGATTTTGGGGGCAGGCCCAAGTGATATCACAGGGGTGGGCCTGAGTGATGTCATTAAGCATGATACACTAAGCATCAACCACAGTTGCTTGGTGCACACAATTCAAACAAAAACAGTTCTGACTGGAAACTAAGATAGAAATCTTAGCTAACAGATGGAGTCTGGATAGGGAACGTTTAATCTAGCCTACCTGCTTCTGACAAAAAGGGTTTAAGTATCCTCAGGCTAAGCCAGTCACCAGAAGGCCATTGTAGGAAGAAAGGAACCTAGTGTTGTGGAGATGTTAGATGGGAGCACTCAGGAGTAAAGATGGATGCCCCCTAAGGCTGCAATTCTAAACACATTTACTAAGCCCCATAGAACTCAATAAGACTTCTCAGGAGATACGATTTGGATTGTGTTGTTGGTAAAGCTTAACTAGGCATCCTCTGCAAAGATATCCATATCTAAGTAGGGTTCAAACACCCCTGCCTGGAATGCCCTGCCCCTACCTTTTAACATGG
Source organism: Rhineura floridana (assembly GCF_030035675.1). NCBI lineage: Eukaryota > Metazoa > Chordata > Lepidosauria > Squamata > Rhineuridae > Rhineura > Rhineura floridana. The sequence goes on along the minus strand of NC_084483.1, from coordinate 167,301,813 downwards.
CTGTTCCAAATTTCTTTACAGATTTGATCCTTAGCTTCAGAAAGAGGTCTGAGAAATGAGTAAGAGTAAGAAGATTCTCTACTCTTTTCTGTCTACCCTGTGGGCTGTTATAAACTCACTTTGACAGCCAAGCCAATTCCAGTGAATAATAATTGACAGAGAGAAAACACACATGGTTTGGTCTACCTTCATAGGCAGCAGCTTGGGAACAACAACAATTGCAGCCACACTGCCCAGTACAGTAGGGCCCCGCTTTGTGGCATCCCGCTTCTCAGCATCCCTCTAATACAGTGCACAGACAATGCCACCACCCTCTTCTCCTCCCTGCCTCTACAAGACTTCCCTCCTGCTCCTCCCTCGTGGGAAGGACACCGGGTTCAACTGCTAGGCAGCCCCGTCTCACCTGTGATCTCAGCAGGGGGAGAAAGATTAGAGGAAAGCCTCCTCCTGGCTGGGCAAAGCCCAGCCCAGCCCAGCACCTGGTAGCTTCTCTTCTCCCCTCCCCACTTGCCTGCCTGCTTCCCTCACAGGCTCGCTTTCTTTTTCCCCCCTCACAAGCACTTCCTGCACAGGGCCGGGCAGAGCCCAGTCAGGTGGAGCACGGTTGCTGCTCTCTCTCTCTTTCTCTCTCTCTCTCTGCAGAGTTAAAAGTACTGGGGAAGGGCAGGCAGGCGCTCGGTCAGGTTTTGAGGGTCTCTGCTGTGTCCTCCAGGAGCGGCAAAGAGCAGTAGCCTGGAGAGGGGGGGAGAGTCCCTGAAGAGGTGAACAGTGGAGGGGGAGGCTGGTGGGAGGGGCTCCCGAACTGGGAAGTACTGGCTGACAGGAGAGACTTCCATCCAAGGGTCTTCTCCCAGGCAGCTGCTCTCGGGCGCTAAGAGGGGATTAGGCGGTGGCCATTGCTGCTCCTCACATTGCTGGAGGGTGAAGCCATTGTGGCCATTGTCTCCCCTTAGCTCCCCAGCTGGGCCGCCAGAGGGGGAAGACCAGCAACAAGCCATGGGGCCAGTCTTGTTCTCGGAAGCCACCAGGTAAAACTCTCACCCCTTCACCCAGCCAGGGCAATACTGAGGAGACTTACGCTTGGTACGCCACTGTGTTCCACTTTTCGGTGATTTTTGCTTTTCAGCGGGGGTCTGGAACCTAACCCGTCGTATGAGTGGGGCCCTACTGTATGTGAATTCTCTTTTACCACTATTGGGCAAGAAACAAACCATTATGCAAACAACAAAGTGCATCATCAATGGGTTTAAGGGGGTTGAACTGACCACATGGAACCACTGTTGTTGCTTCTATGGATGAAAGGGAGTGAGGTTAAAGGTTAATGAAATTCAAACAAAAAAAGAAAAAGAAAAGACAATGATGATTTCCTAAATGCAATACCATACCAACCACAACAAGATTCCTATGATTAAGGCAGAAAACTCAGCATCCCACAACCAGTCAGGATTCCTAACCAAAAACCAAAACTAAAAAAATCCTGGCAGCCAAGGTCACAGAAATCCCCATGCAGTACAACCTGACTCCGGGGCTGCAGTTAGTGCAGAATGCTGTGGCATGATTGCTGACATCAGTGAAACCCTATCAGCACAGAATACCTCTGCTCTGACATGTGCACTGGTTGCCGATTTGCTACAAGGCCAAGTTCAAGTTTGTTAAGGGTGGTGGGAACTATAACTGTGAGGGGGAAACTATACTTCCCAAGATTCTTTAGGGGAAGTCATATCCTTTAAATGCAAGTTGGATGTGCTTTAAACGCATTGTGTGGATCTACTTAATAAACCTTGCCTGCATATATACTGTTTTAATTAATTTTTTAAAATGGATATGAGCTGTAAAGTTTACTGGGTGACCATGGGCTACTTACAATCTCAGCCTACTCTGCCCCTCAGGATAAAAACAACCATGACCACCCCAAGGGCACACTTAAAATGTAGAGGAAATAATGATGTACAACCATAGTGTGAAATCAGATACTTATGAGGACGTAGTATGAAGAAATATTTATATAAGCATGACTATAAAATATGTCTATTATTTACACAACCTGTAAATATATTTATAGTGCAATCCGATGTTTGTTTACTCAGAAGCAAGTCCCCAGTAGCATAACGAGCTTTTCATGTGCCTTGTGCAAGGTTTTATTTTTGGGCCCCTTAATTTTTGGGGGGAAAATAATAATAATAAAACAAATGCGATATAACAATTGTTTATAAATAATTTTCATTTCAGCAAAAATAATAATAAAACAAATACAATATAACAATTGTTTATAAATAATTTTCATTTCAGCAAATCCATTTCAGGGCCCCCTTCATTCTGGGCCCTGTGCCTGTGCACCTGTTGCACCTGCCTAGTTACGGCACTGCAAGTCCTGATGTCTTCAATGGGGCATACTCAAACAAGGAAGCATGCACAGAATTGCAACTTCAAGTAATAAGGAACTTCATTCATCCAACCCAAAATTCAGAATCATGTCACTTTAAGCTGTTTTGCAACTGTTTATACTTGTTTTTATGGTTATTGGGATTCATTTCTTATTGTGAGCTGCCTTGGTTTCCAGTCACCAACCCTACCTCACAGAGTTGAGAAGACTACACACACACACACACACTGGAGATGTAAAAATACATACACCCCATATAATAGTTTATTGTCAAAACCAGTTGGTCACTGCAGAACATTTAAAAATAATAATAAAATAAGTATTAGTTTCCAACATAATAAACGTGATACCTAAGTAAGCCCTGCCTAATTGCTTTAAAAAATAGGATGAGGAGAAGAGAAAGATTTACAATATAAACACAATCCTTTACTATGTTCATTCAAAGGTCCTGTCAATTTACAGCACAATCCTAACCATATCTACTCAAAAGTAAGTCCTATTGAATTCAATGGGGTTTACTCTGGGTATGCAGGATTAGCATTGCAGCTTTACTCCCAGAAAAGCAACTATTGGATTAAAGCTTCATATTGGGAAGGTTTTCAAAACACTGCCCTCTTCAATAGCCCAGGAAAATTTAAACTTGGTTGACTCCTGTACACAAGAGGGGAATAAAGACTGAAAGTTATACACTTTCTCAATTTATGACGTTTTCAGATCAGCAGGAAAAGACAAGTTTTCTGACTTGCAAAAGGGTCTAGCTACTGCCTTGTCAATCACAACCCTGACTTCACTTATTGGCTACAAACCTGAAAAGGTGGGATTAGAGCAGCCAGCTACAAATTTATTTAACTGAAGTTGGGTGGGTGGGTGATGTTTTGGTGTATATCTCGTGATCCAGACCACCTAGAAACTTTTTTTTAATGAAAGCTGAGAGCCCGGAGACTAAGGTGACTCACCAGAGACCCAGAGAGCACCCCAAAAATCTGGAGTCTCCAGGCAAAAACTGGACACCTAGCAACCCTACAGTACAGGCCTGCTGAAGACCTTCCTCTTTCAACAAGCCTTTTAAGTTGAGACCTTATCCCAATCTGTGTCTGTGCTGGAATTGCTTTTTAATATGTTTTTAAACTTTTCTTTTTTAAAAAAAAGATGTTTTTAAAGCTTTTAAAAATGTTTTTAAAGATGTTTTGTTTTAATATATTTTAAAGTCTGTTTTTATTATCTTTTAAACTGTTTTGGGTGCTTTTGTTTGCCTCCCTGGACTCCTACTGGGAGGAAGGGTGGGATATAAATCTAATAATAAATAAAATAAAAGAATAAATAATACCAGTAGCACAAACTTAGAGGAACTACTAATTTATGTGTATACTGATTGCACATACAATCACTGTAATAAACTTGACAAATGCACAGCCACATGTTGCACCTATACAAAGTGTGAATGTGAGGAACAGGTGTTTTGCAAACATCTGAATCATATAAATATGGGAACTGGTAGCAGCTGCTCATCAAGCATACTCCTGCAACAAACCCAGATATCCTCTTGGAATTCTGAAAGTTTAAAAACCCAAGCACATGCTACATAATATGTGCAGAGGCCCTAAAAAAATGATAAAATACTAGAAGTGGCCAGTCAGTTTCTCTGGCACTACTACCATAGTCAGATAAAAGTTTCACAAGTGTTGAAATGCTCCAACTAAAAAAGTTGTTTACCATCAGTCACCCACCCGCTTAGTCAAAGATAATCGGTTCTACGCCTATCAGCCCAGAACTAAATGCATTCAAGCCGTGAAAGCAGCAATTATAGCCATTTGCTAGGAGAGAGGACTGTAAGCAAGGATAGTTACCGATGAATTCAAAAGCCTCTTCAAAGTACTGCCTGAGATTCTGCTTGTTGCTGTCTGTGGCAGGGAGCCGCTTGTAGCTGAACAAGCCTTTCTCATAGTGATAGAGAGGGAGGTGAGTGGTGACGTTGATGATGTATCCTATGTTCAACCGCTGCATCTTCTCCAAGTCCTGGGCATCGTGCTCATTGCCAAGAAACAAGAAGGGCAAGATGGGGGTGAGCTCAGCATTCTCAATGTCTGGAGTGGTAGGGATGGACTGAGGTAGCGTACATGTCACCGCGGCGGCACCACCCCCTCCTCCGCCTTCAGGGCACTCTTGAAGCTGGAGGGAGTTATCACAGAGGTTTTCATGGTTCTGTTTAAAACTGCTGAGTCCACCTGCAGCAGAGAGACATTTTTTTAAAGTTTTTTTTTCAGAAACTTGAAACAGTGCAGGAGCAAAACTAACATTCACAGTACACCAAAAGCACAACCCTGCACATTTCCTGCCAAGCTGTGCAGCCGAAACCAATAAGGCTGCTCAGGAATGTAGGGCTGTTGCGAACCACAGCCTGAGAACATATGAACTCAGTGCTTGCTCTCACAGTTCTACTGGTGGCAGCAAACAAGGGACAGAATTGCAGCTGTGCTATTGGTTGCAGCTGCCTTGATGCAGGTTCACGTCACATGCATAAACTTCACACACAAGAGCAAACGCTATTTGTTCCTGAACCTTAACAAAATTACCACCAATCGTTTAAAAAACATAAAGTTAACTCAAAGTAAGCTAGGTTTTAAGGGGTGATATCCAGCCAAGTCATATGTAAGGGTACGCCTATTGACATCAGTGGACTTAATTTATGTAAGTCCACTAATTTCAATGAGTCTGCTCTGAGCATTGAAAACACTGGATATTACCCAATATGCTTAAGCGTGCCTAACTATTTTGGATGGGGTCCAGTGTCTGCAAAAACAGTTAAAAAGAACCCTGTTGTGTTACACATATATTATACCATTCTTATCACTTTGTTTCAGATGGGAGAAGGGTAAATAAATACCAAGCTCTCTCTCTTAAATCCAGACGACAATCCTTTTGGATTTCACAATAGGATCTTTGCTTTGCCTAAGAAGCAAAGTTCCTTATGAAGTTCCATAACTGATGGTTCAGCTCCATAAAAGGTTTTTCAAAGAGAAAACACTTGAAGGGGGAGGGGTGTCAACCAATGCAAATAAGACCATTACACTTTTCTTTCTTTTTTTAAATATTGCTCTGACATGCTTCAGGATCTTCCAATCTGTTGTCTAACACTGTTTCACAAAATCTGAGGAGAAAAACAGACACTTAAGAACTTTCTACACCTAGTTCCGAGATGACATCAGTTGAGGCTCCCCACCTGCCCAGTTTCCACGGCAATTACACAAAGACATACAATGACATCAGTTTAGCATGACATCAGCTCTTTGAGTGCAAACAATGCAAGAAGAGCTACTTTGTTTCAGGCTTTTTGGTACAACTGTGTTCTTGGGAGCCAGTGATGTAATGCTAACAGGTGGTTGGGGTAGTATTTGCCTAACAGGGAGGAGGAAAAACACAACTATATCCCTTCTGTATACATGGGAGATTATAGGTTAAGCTTTCACTAATGGCATGTGAAATAAGGCATTCAATTCAAGAGAAATGTTCTTGATGCAAACTGGGAGAAAAAAAGTAAGAAAAATGTACAAGAACCAAAAAGCGCCTTATCTAAAACCGATATAACTCTTGGAAAGAAATTTCTCACTGTGATCAATTTTCCTGAAAGGCAGAGATTAAAATTACAGCAGCCCAGAGACATTTAGTGACAATTCTTTATATTTTTACTCTTTTGTCTATAAGCCTCTGTGCCAGAACAATAAAAACCTTTATAGACATCCCACAGTCTGAAGTCCCAAAAAGATAAGGCACCAAGTTTTATCACTTTTTAATAGAGATGCTTGTACACCACTCAAAATAGTGAAACACTGGCTTGTAATTTTAAAGTGAGGAGTGCAAGGGGAAAAAATACAGGTGAAAATGAAGGAATTAGGGCCACATCGACACCATACATTTATTTCACTATTATTCCACTTTAAACAGTCATGGCTTTCCCCAAAGAATCCTGGGAAGGATCAGTGCTGTGAGGTGTTAGGAGACTGCTATTCTCAGAGAGCTACAATTGTCAGAATGGTTTAACAGTCAATCCCTCTTCCCAGAGATGTCTGGGAATTGTAGCTTTGTGAGGGGAATAGGGGTCTCCTAACAACTCTCACCAACAACTTCACAAGCTACACTTCCCAGGATTCTTTGGGGGAAGCCAGGACTGTTTAAAAGTAGAATAAATATACGGTGTAAATGTGGTCTGAAGGTCTGGTCATCGTTTCAGCATGCTTTTCTTTATTTATAAATTAGAAAACCCAGTGTGGACTTTTGTCACATGATCATTCAACAGATATGACAATCGTCTTATAAAGGCAATGCAGGCTTTTTGGCATCAGCAAATTTCTTTTGCTTTGGACTGTATCTAAATCCTTTACAGTTCCTTTCCCCCAATTCAGAGAAAAAGCTGAATAGCTATTTTTACCCAAGGTGGTGAAAATCTTCCAATATTACAGAAGAGAGTTAGCAGCATCACTAGACTACAACTCTGCCTTTAATCAGAGTGGTAAACATTTTTCTACCAACTCCCAGCACTCGTATCATGTCACTTTTCAGTGGCTGTCACTTCCCACCCCCCACAATAGAAGACAGTGAAGGTTGGTCCATTAGTGCTAATGGGGCACAGTTTGCCTTCATCCTGCTCCAACCCAGGGCCAGTTCTAAAGGACGGCCAGGTGGGGCACTGGCCCGAGGTCCCCTGGAACTACAGGGCCCCTCCGCTACCCTTCCACGATCCATGGCAGGAGCCGCGGATCACAGGACAGGAGGAGCTTCCGAGCCACCTGCCATCCCCCCGCTTCACTTATCTTTCTCTCTGCTGTTTTTTTGCAGTGCATGCAGGGTTGCCATCAATCAAGATGGCAGCCGAGGTTTCCGTAAGGGGCTGAAGCCTCTGCTGCCATCTTGGTTGATGGCAGCAGTGCGCATGCATGCCATCAACCAAGATGGCGGCACAGGCTTCAGCCCCTTACAGAAACCTCAGCCGCCATCTTGATTGATGGCAATCCTGTGTGCGCAGTGCACACAGCCACAAAAAACAGCAGAGAAAGGTAGGTGACGCGGGGGATGGCGGGTAGCTCGGAAGCTCCTGTCCTGGGATTTGCGGCTTCTGTCACGGATTGCAGAAGGGGAGCAGAGGGGCCCTGGGCAGGCTGGTGCCCAAGGGCCCTGGCATGTCTGCAGCCGGCCCTGCTCCCACCTACCTGCCTTCTTACTTACAGCAAGGGATGGAAGGATCCATCAATTTCTGTCCTCTCAGTTTCTCATTTTTCCAATCTTAAATTCAGCTCTCTGCATTTCTGCAGCAATTTCCATTTTTTAATCCTCAAAAATCCTTTTAATACAAATTTCACCTAACCCATTTCTGTATGCAGTTTTGACTAATACACATTTTTACAAGCAATTTCTTGTAGTATAATGTGCTTCAGATGTTACTTTCACTAATATATTCATTTTATGCACACTTTCCCCTAATATAATAATGAATAATATATGCATTTTTGTAAGAAGTACATTGCCAAATTCAGGTAAGTGTGAGTTTTGAAGGATGGCTGTGTTTTGATTCTTGTATTGTTTTGGAAAGTGCAAATTTGACAGAATTAGCTTTGAAAGCGACTGAAATGAATTCCTCCCACATCCCTATTTACAACCAGTTTAGGGGGTGGCACTGCGTGTCAGCTTCCCCATCCTTAGTTTCAGTGTTGCCTTTGTAGAACTCATTAGTGAAGAGGATGGGGACAAAACTAGAATTAGATGGTTCTGCCTGTCAATGGCTCTGGCTCCATCTACCCTTGGCCTCCCTGCTTTCAACCCCACCAGTCCCAGTGGGTACCAACCAATACTGACAGAAGCGCCAACTCTTTTGACATGATATCAAAACTCAATCTTTCCAGATTTTCCTATTTCTATAATGTACCCGATGATTTTGTGTTTGTTTGTTTTGTTATGCAGCTTCTACAAAAACAGAGCCTGGAGTGGCAGGGAGATAATTCCCTTCAACACATTGTTTATTCTCAGTTTCACTGCAGGATGAATTTGGGTTTCTCTCCGTTTCCCATTTTTCCATTCTAAATGTCAATTCTCCACATTGCTCCATCAGCATGCAGATTTTTAAAATTCTGCACAAAACTCCATCAGCATTTTCAACATTTCTTCTAACACACCTTTTTGCAATTATCCCTAATACATTTGTTTACATTAATTTTGCTAACGTTTTCCTCTTTACATATTTTTGTAAACCCAAAAGGAGTTTGATTCTCTGAGCCTATTTGCAAGCAAGCAAGCACAGAATATTCATGGTGACCTCTTCCTTTCAGTACCTGCTACATTTACCTGAGGCATAGGAAGGGAAAGGCATTGCTACCTCCTGAGCAAACTAACTTTTGGGGCTCCCCTGCCCCAAGGAAGATCCTGGAGTCCTTGGTGAGAACAGGAGGTAGTTTCTGCTGACAGAATGCAAGTGTGATGGGCAGAGCACAGCAAGAAGAAAGCAGCCTCTAGAGAGGGTACTGGCGATGCAGGCTGAGTAGAATCAGTCTTGACCACAGTTCCTTATGAGTAATCAAACAAGGAAGCTCACTTTTATAAGGATTACTCATGATTAGAGATAGGCAAATCTGTCTGTTTTGGTTTCTCTCTGTTTTTCATTTGTCCACTCTTAAATTCAGTTATTCACATCTCCACACATCAGTTTGTAATTAATTTATTTATTTCAAAAGGTCTTGAGGAAAATTCATCTACATTTTAGTGCCAATTTCTCCTAATACACACATTTTTGCATGCAATTTTGCCTAATACACACTTTTGCAAACCATATTTTCCCCAATATAATGCATTCTTGCATGTTATTTTCACTAATATATGCATTTTTAGGCACACATATACATTTTTGTACACCTTACTTAGCTGAAACTGCATTGCAAAATTCAGAGAAATGAGAATTCCAAAGGATGGTTATGTGTCAGTTCAGAGTGCTTTCAGATGTGCAGATTAGGTAGATACACCTTCAAATGCAAACTTAATCAAATTTCTCCCCCATCCCTACACATGATACCCTAAAATGGCTGTAAGCAAGGAACAGGTGTAGGGTTGCCAGGTCAGAAGCATCCCAAAACCTGGGATTTCAGGGGTGGACCCTAGTGATGTCAGGGGGGTGGGCCCTAGTGATGTCAGGGGGGTAGGCCCGAGTGATGTCAGGGGGGTAGGCCCGAGTGATGTCATGGGGCGGGCCCTAGTGAAGTCACAGGGTGGGCCCTAGTGAAGTCATTAAGCATGATACATTAAGCATCAATCACAGTTGCTTGGAGCACACAATTTTAAAAAATTCTGATTGGAAATTAAGATAGAAATCTTAGCTAGAGGACATTTAATCTATCCTACTTGATTCTGGCAAGAAGGATTTAAATGCTCTCAGGTCAGGCCAGTCACCAGAAGGCCATTGTAGGAAGAAAGGAGCCTAGTGTTATGGATATATTAGATGGGAGCACTGAGGAGTAAAGACAGATGCCTCTGAAGGCTGCAATTCTAAACACACTAAGGGACTAAGCCCCATAGAACTCAGCAGGACTTACTTCTGGGTAGATATAGTTTGGATTGTACTGTTAGTAAAGCTTGACTAGTGATTCTCTGCAAAGACATCCATATCCAAGCAGGGTTGCCAACCCCTTGCCTGGAATGCCCTGCCCTTATCTTTTAATATGGCTGCTCCAAAATTCCTTACAGATTTGACGCTTCACTTCAGAAAGAGGTCTGAAAAATGTGTAAAAGTAAGAAGATTCTCTACCCTTTCTGTCTACCCTGTGGGCTGTTATAAACTCACTTTGACAGACAGCCAACCTAATTTCAGTGAGTAATATTTGACAGAGAGCAGGGCCGGCTCCAGGAATGCCGGGGCCCTTGGGCATCAGCTTGCCCTGGGCCCCGGCCTGCATGCGCATGCTCATTCGTGCTCACACGTGCACGCAGCCCACCCCACCCCCACCTACCTATCTCCTGTCTTTTACTATTGCCATTAACCAAGATGGCAGACACAGTTTCCCTGTGGGGATGAAGTCTCCGCTGCCATCTTTGTTGATGGCACGCATGTGTGCTACGTGTGCGCATCTCTGCCATCAACTAAGATGGCAGCAGGGGCTTCAGTACCTTAGGGAAACCTCGGCCGCCATCTTTGTTAAGGGCAACGGTAAAAGACAGCAGACAGGTAAGTGGGGGGATGTGGGGGGCCATGGATCATGGAAGGGGAGCAGAGGGGCAGTTGAGGGGGCCCCTGTAGCTCCAGGGGCCATCGGGCCAGTGCCCAACCTGGCCGCCCTTTAGAACCGGCCCTGACAGAGAGAAAACACACATGGTTTGGTCCACTTTCATAGGCAGCAACTTGGGAACAACAATTGCAGCCACACTTCCAAATATGTGAATTCTCTTTTACCACTATTGGGCAAGAAACAAACCACCATACAACCAACAAGGAGCATCATCAATGGGTTTTAGGGGGTTGAGCTGAGTGTATGAAACCTCTGCTGCTGCTTCTATGGATGTAAGGGAGTGAGGTTAAAGGTTAATGAAATGCAAACAGAAAAAGAAAAGACTATGATGCTTTCCTAAATGCAATACCATATCAACCACAACAAGATTCCTATGAGTGAGGCAGAAAATTCAGCATCCCACAACCAGTGAAGATTCCTAAGCAAAAACCAAAACTAAAAAAATCCTGGCAGCCAGTCAGCCAAGGTCACAGAAATCCCCATGCAGCACAACCTGACCCGGGGGCTGTAGTTAATGCAGAATGCTGTGGCTCGATTGCTGACAACAGTCAGACCCTATCAGCACATAATACCTCTGCTCTAGAATCTGCATTGGTTGCTGATTTGCTACCAGGCCAAGTTCAAGGTGTGCTTTCCATGTTATGGGTGCCACATAGTACTTGCTCTGCTCCTGTAAGAAATCAGTCCTGTAATGTGGCAGCGGCTACGCTTTGGAACTCTTTGCCTATTGACATTAGGCAGACGCCTTCATTGTATTCTTTTCAGCACCTGCTAAAAACATGTTTGTTAAGCCTACCCAGGCAGGTAGAAGCTATTGTGTGTTTTTTCTCTTTTTAACTCACTGTTGGTTTTATTATTTTGAATGTTGTTAAATACCTGTCTAACTCTTTTTGCCAATAATTTTATTGTTTTAATTCCTTCTCTAAACCGCTTTGAGATTATTTACAACAAAGCAGTGTATAAATGTTGTAAATAAAATGCAGAAATAAATTTTAGAGTCACTGTGGCCCTTGAGTCATTTCCCATGTTTAGGAACAAAGGAATCTGCCTTATACCAACTCAGGCCATTTGGTCCATCTAGCTCAGTATTGATGACATGGACTAGCATTGGCTCTCCAGGATTCCAGCCAATAGTATTTTCCAGAAATTGAATTTTGGACCTTTGCATGCAAAGCATATGCCCTACCAGTGAGCTACAACCCTTCCCTATTTAAACAGTATCTTTTAAAATTGTTCTTTTCAATTCACTCTTGAATGCGCATCATACCTAGGGCAGATCCACACCATTCATTTAAAGCACATTCAACACCCATTTGAAGGACATTAATCCCACCACAGATTCATGGGAACTGTAGTTTGTTCAGGGTGGTGGGAACTATAACTGTGAGGGGGAAACTACACTTCCCAGGATTCTTTAGGGGAAGTCATGCACTTTAAATGCGAGCTGGATGTGCTTTAAATGGATTGTGTGGATCTATTTAATAAATTTTGCCTGCATGTAAACTGTTTTAATTAATTTTTCAAAATGGAAGTGAGCTATAAAGTGTACTGGGTGACCATGGGCTACTCACCATCTCTCAGCCTATCTGCCCCTCAGGATGAAAACAACAGAGAACCATGACCACCCCAAGGAAGGGCACACTTAAAATGTAGATGAAAAAATAATCTATAATTATAGTGTGAAATCAAATACTTATTGGGACACAGTATGAAGAAATATTTATATAAGCATGACTATCAAATATGTTTATTATTTAACCTGTAAATATATTTATAGTGCAATCCTATGTTTGTATACTCAGAAGCAAGTCCCAATATCTTCAATGGGGCTTACTCAAACAGGGAAGCGTGCACAGGACTGCAACCTCAAGCGATAAGGAACTTGTTCTTTCAACAAGCCTTTTAAGTTGGGACCTTATCCCACTCTGTGTCTGGTTGGAATTGATTTTTAATGTTTTTAAACCTTTTCTTTTTTTAAAAAGATGTTTTTAAAGTTTTTTAAATAATGTTTTTAAAGATGTTTTAATATATTTTAAAGTCTGTTTTTATGATGTTTTAAAGTGTTTTTAGTGCTTTAGTTTGCCACCCTGGGCTCCTACTGGAAGGAAGAGCGGGATATAAATCAAATAAAAAATAAACTTCATTCACCCAACCCAAAGGTCAGAATCATGCCACTTTAAGCTGTTTTGCAACTGTTTATACTTGTTTTATGGTTACTGGATTTTAAAGGGATTTATTTCTTATTGCGAGCTGCCTTGGTTTCCAATCACCAACCCTACCTCACAGGGTTGTTGGAAAGACTCCATACACACACACAGAGCAGATGTAAAAATACACTCCATATAATAGTTTATTGTCAAACCAGTTGGTCATTGCAGAACATTTTTTAAAAAATCAGTATTAGTTTCCTACATAATAAAGCCTGATACCTAAGTAAGCCCTGCCTAATTGCTTTAAAGATAGGATTGGAGGGGGAGAAAAAGATTTACAACACAAACACAATCCTTTACTATGTTCACTCAAATGTCCCATTAATTTACAGCACAATCCTATCCATGTCCACTCAAAACTAAATCCTATTGAATTCAATGGGGTTTACTCCAGGTACATAGGATTAGCATTGCTTTACTCCCAGAAAAGCAAGTATTGGATTAAAGCTTTCATATTGGGAAGGTTTTCAAAGCACTGCCCTCTTCAACAGCCCAGAGTTTGACTCTTGCACACAAGAGAAAAAAACCCTGAAAGCTATATACTTACCCAATTTATGAGATTTTCAGTTAAACAGGGGGAAAAACACAATTTTCTGGCATTGCAATGAGGTCTAGACACTGCCTGGAGGTCAACGAATCACAACCCTGGCTTCACTTATTGGCTACAAGCCTGAAAGGGTGGCGTTAGACTTACGAGCTGCTATAACAGATCTGTTAAATAGATTTAACAGTTGTGGGGAGGGGGTGGCGGCGGCTGATGTTTTGGTGTATATATTGGGAACTAGTTCACCTAGAAACTTAATTTTGTTTTTTTAAAAAATTGAAGCTGAGTCCGGAGATTAAGGTGAGTCACCTGGAGAAGACCCCCAAAAGCCAGAGTATCCGGATGAAAACGGGACACCTGGTAATCCTAAACAGGAGCGACCTGAAGCAGTGCCAGTACAGGAGGTAGCCAATGGTCATCCCAAGCCTATACATATGTACCCTTTCCTAGTTCAAAACAGATGCTGGAACTTTTGGTCTTCCAGATTTTTCTGAACTACAATTTCCATCATTCCTGGACATTGGCCATGCTTGCTAGGGCTGATGGGAGTTGTAGTTCAACAACAGCAACAGGGCCAAAGGAGTAGGGCTGGACAGCAAAGTCACAAGCAATCATAATATGGGAGGGCAGATTGTTACGATCCAATAGAATCCAGGATTGCACTCCTGCATTAAGGTTTTAGAAACTGATGGAGGACAGTATAAAAATGTTTTAAATCAATAAAGCAGATTCAGAATTTCTATTTCAGGGCAGTATACACTAATAAACACCAACAACATTGCAACAAAAGCAGAAGCAAATAAAACAAATACATCAGTATTCTATACATTTTTAAAGCCTAGGCAAATAAGAATGCCTAATCTGGTGTCTAGCAGACCACCTCCCCCAGTACAGACCAAGGCAATCTTTAAGATGACCAGTGGATTGTCACTTGGTGACAATGTAGAAAAGGGCCTGCTTGGTGATAGCACCCACCCTCTGGAATGCCCTCCCTAGGGTAATTATGAGGTGGAGATAGTCATGATCTTTAAAGGCTTCTGCTTTCCTGGAGTCCACTGTATTTCTGAGATATACAGTTGTGGTTTGTTTAAGAAGTTTTACTGAATGTTGTCTGTTTGTTATTTTTATTTAACAGCTTAGATGTTTTTATTATATTAAGCAGTATAAACATTATAAATAAAATAATAAGCTTGCGAAGTAGGGAACTGACATTCATCCATAGTGAGGGCATTCCAAACCTGAGGCACTATCACTGAAAAAAACCCTTTCTTCTGCTTACTTCCAGTTACTTAACTATAACATATTAACTATTTCAAATTTTACCTTTCAGCTTGCCTGGAAGATTTTTAGATCCTCTTTTACTATATTTTTGTTATATATTTGTTTGTTTATAGACACTTAGAAAATCATGCCATGATTGCACATGTTGGACCTTCATCAAATCTATTCCAATGCTGAATTGTTGGTATCTATACTTCATTACAAGACCAAACTTCTCTGTGTGTGTTCCTGCTGCCTACTGTGTGCATGTGAAATTCACACTCATATTTTCCATTTTCTGATAAGGCCATCAAGTCCAACCCCCTGCTCGGTGCAGGAATCCAAGTTAAACAGAATTATAGACTAGCAGAGTTGGAAGGGACCTGTAAGATCTACCCTGGAAGGTCAAAACATATTTTTGAAAAATATAATAAGCAGACACATATAACAGACTTACATTTGGCATGCATTTAACTTTTAATGGAAACAAATGTTTCATGTAACAATAAGAAAAATATTGATGCCCCCACCAAATCATGCATCTGTAACTATCGAGTTGTATCCAACTAAGACAGAGTCAGCATTGTCCCATTGAAAATCAACTAAATTAAATCAGTTGATTTTAGTGGGACTAGGGTATATCTGACTCAGTCAGATACAATCCTTTGGTTGTAGCTGGCTAGGACGTACATTGGTCTTTTCAAATAGCCACCTTCTTGTTAGCCAGATAGTAAACCAAAATCATAGCCTGTACTGCAAGCAAACCCATAGAGACCACCCAATTTTCTCAAGCAATCTTTTGCTTTTATCTGTGCAAAATCAGAAAAAAGTTCCAGTTCCTTTCTCGTAGCAATGCCCCACATCCCATCTGTCAACAATGCTGTATGACCATGGAATATGTGCTGTACAGCTTACAAAAATCTAGTTTTAGCATTCATAGGCCCCAAGTCTGAAAAACAGACACTTGATATTCCAAAAAGTGTTGCTGTCCTTGCCTATGTCAAACTTTATATTTGTTTGTTGTTTTTGTCATTTCCAGCCTGGCCCATTCCTGAAGACCTTGGGGCCTGTGCTATGCAATGTTTGATAGCTACATTGATTTATTTTAGTTCAGCCAAAAGCAAGTTAACCAACCACTAGAAAGTCCTTCTCCCAAGGACTTCCAAGAATATGCTCTGGTTTCTACCAGTTTAATTATGCATTCATTAGAATATATTAAGGATGAAAGATTTCGCTAATGCTGGTCAATGATTGCCAGTATCAGTGGCAGGTTATGGGGGACCTTGAGCAAGACTCAGTTTTGCGATGTGCAACTGAGAATTCTCTCATGTTACCTCTGGTCTTTCTGCACATCCTACATAAAGCAGAAAAGGCAGGGGCCTTTAGCCATCTTGGGCACTGCACAAATTCCAGATCTCAGCCAGCCTCTGAACCTAGCCTAGATTATTGGAGGGAAGGAGTACAATATTTAAAATATTTACATGAATATTTTTTAAAAGGAACATACTGTGCACAATTCTGATGTATTCCAAATACCTTCAGAAGGATTTTTTTTAAAAAAACCTGAAAAATACGCATTTTGGTTCATTCTCTTTACACAAAGGAGGAAGACATTTCAGAAGCTCTGAGGTTTTCCCAGCAGTAAGGACCCCACCATCACCTTTAAAAAAACATGAAAATGTACAAGAGATATGAAAATGCTATCCAGACATTGGCTGGCATTCATTCACCCCCCAGCCCGCAAAATGAGATACAGCAGGGCCCCACTCATACAGCGGGTTATGTTCCGGACCCCTGCTGTAAAGCAAAAACTGCTGTAAAGAGGAACACATTGAAGATAATGGTGTGTGTCGCGCAAAAATGGCACGCGATGAGCAAAAACCGCCGTAAAAGCGGAACAAGCGCCGTAAGAGCGGGGCCTTTCTGCAATTGACAACCGCTGTATTAGTGGAATGCTGTAAAGCGAAGCGCTGTAAAGCGGGGCCCTGCTGTATTAAGATTGAAGATCTAAGACTATCTTCTTGTGGTTCAAACAAAAACCCCTTAACATATAACTCATATTAGTTGCCTCATTATAATGTCATAACTGGTCGTATCAAAAATCAGAGTAAAGTTAAAGAACAACAAAGCAATCATAATGCCAAAATACAATTTAAATAACATCCCAGAAGAATATAAAGATGAAATAAGGAACAGGTTTGAGGCTTTAAACTTAGTTGACAGAGAACTATGGAGTGAAGTCTGAGACATTATCAGGGAAGAATGCAAAATGACAATACCTCTAGTTAAAAAGAGAGAAAGACCTAAATGGATGACTGAAGAAACTCTTCAAATGGTTAAAAAGAGAAGGAAAGCAAAAGGAGATAGAAACATGGTCAGAACCCTAAATGCAACAATACAGTGACTAGTACGTAGGGACAAGGATTACAATAGTTATTGTATAGAAAAAGGACAACAAAAAGGGTAGAACAAGAGCCCTATTCCAAAAGAATAGAAAAATGAAAGGGAAATTTAAACCAAGAGTAGGGATGTTGAATAATCAACAGGGGAACACACTGATTGACCGAGATGAAATAAAAGCAAGATGGAAGCAATACACTGCAGAACTCTACAAAGAAATGCCAGGACGACAGATTCATTCACAGTGGAACCATATAATGAAGAACCAGAAATTTAAAATGTGAGGTGGAAGCTGCTCTTAAAATACTTGGAAGAAACAAATCACCAGGAATAGATGGTATACAAATACAGTTGCTACAAGCCACTGAGACTGAATGTGTCCAAATTTTGACAAAAATCTGTCAAGCAATATGGAAAACTAAACAATGGCCCACAGACTGGAAGAGTTCAATATACATCCCAATTCCAAAGAAAGAGGATCCCAGGGAATGCAGTAATTATTGAACTATTGCCTTAATATCCTATGCAAGTAAAGAAATGCTCAAGATTCTACAACAAAGGCTCTTACCATATATGGAGCAAGAAATGCCAGATGTCCAAGCTGGATTTAGAAAGGGAAGAGGCACCAGAGATCATATCGCAAACATATGTGGGGTAATGGAGAGAACCAAGGAATTTCAGAAGAAAATCACCCTGTGCTTTATAGATTACAGCAAAGCCTTGGACTGTGAAGGTCATGAAAACTATGGAATGCTTTAAAAGAAATGCAGGTGCCACAGCATCCGATTGTCCTGATGCACAACCTATACCCTGGACAATAGGCTACTGTAAGGACAGAATATGGAGAAACCGATTGGTTCCCCATCAGGAAGGGTGTGAGACGGGTGTATTTTATCACCCTATTTGTTTAATCTGTACTCAGAACATATCATACAGAAAGCGGAATTAGACCAAGATGAAGAAGATGTGAAAACTGGAGAGAGAAATATCAACAATTTAAGATATGCAGATGATACCATACTACTAGCAGAAACCAGTAATGATTTGAAACGTATGCTGATGAAAGTTAAAGAGGAAAGCACAAAAGCAGGACTATAGCTGAACGTCAAAAAGACTAAAGTAATGACAACGGAAGATTTATGTAACTTTAAAGTTGACAATGGGGACATTGAACTTGTCAAGGATTATCAATACCTTGGCACAATCATTAACCAAAATGGAGACAATCGTCAAGAAATCAGAAGAAGGCTTGGACTGGGGAGGGCAGCTATGAGAGAACTAGAAAAAGTCCTCAAATGCAAAGATGTATCACTGAACACTAAATTCAGGATCATTCAGACCATGATATTCCCAATCTCTATGTATGGATGTGAAAGGTGGACAGTGAAAAAAACGGATAAGAGAAAAATCAACTCATTTGAAATGTGGTGTTGGAGGAGAGCTTTGTGCATACCATGGACTGCGAAAAAGACAAATAATTGGGTGTTAGAACAAATTACTGTCACTGGAAGCTAAAATGATGAAACTGAGGTTATCATACTTTGAACACATCATGAGAAGACATGATTCACTAGAAAAGACAATAATGATGGGAGAAACAGAAGGGAGTAGAAAAGTAGAAGACCAAACAAGAGATGGATTGATTCCATAAAGGAAGCCACAGACCTGAACTTACAAAATCTGAACAGAGTGGTTCATGACAGATGCTCTTGGAGGTCACTGATTCATAGGGTCACCATAAGTCGTAATCGAATTGAAGGCACATAACAACAACAACAACAACAAATTATAATGTCAGACCTATTCCCTCCAGCAGTGAAGCTGTTGAACATGACTATTCATTTGCAAAAGCTTTGCTTATTTTACTCTCTGAAGAGCCTTGGTCTAGACAATCAGTATGGTATAGTGGATAGTCTAGGTTTTTAAGACTGGCAAGAATTGGGTTCAAATGTTCATTCAGCCATTCTGCTGAATGACCCAGAGTTAATAGGGTGGCCACTTGTACATTGTAAAAAAACCTCCGCCCACAGCTCTGCATAAAATTTTCCTGTGCCAATTTATACGTATAGATGCACATTTAGAAATGAGAATGCTCTTTTTCTTCTAAGTTTATTTTTAGAGTCATATCACTGTGTAGAAGAAGTTAAGACTTCAAGATAGAACTTCAGCTGCTGAGCAATATTCGATGATTAACAGAAGATGCTATAGATTGCGTTAGTGCAGACATTCTGGAGATTCAAAAGCCTCTAAAAGGCAAAGGACTCCATGCACCAGACTGTTATTTCCAAAACTAGCCTCAAGTAAGTAACACTGGCACAGTAAATTTAAAAGTGTAGGTATATAAATACACACACACTGTTTTGAGTGCACACTCTTGCAGGCCTGCAAGTACAGCCAGTTTGAGAACTGTGACCTCATTTATTTATACTGCTGCAGAAAGCTCTGCCAGAGCAACAGCTGATGACAGCCTTATGTATTTTTCCACTAAGGTAACAATTAAATGGCTTCTGTGGTTTTAATAAGCAGAGGACATTATGTCAAAACTAATTCAAGGCATGAGATGGTTGAAGGATAAGGCAATGTCATTTAAAGTACATAAAACAAACACACACACAGCAGGACTAAGAATATACTGTTTGAGGTTGGGGCCTTTCCATTATACAGATCTCTGCCATAGTACGAAAAATTGCCTAAGCCAATGTGGAAACGCCCCGTTCCTTGCTTAATGGCACTTCACTGGGTGAAAATGGAAAGTGTCATCACTGGACAAAAATGTGAAGGTGGGGAGATATGAAAGGTTTTTTGTGTAATCTATACATGTGTACTCAGACATTCAGTCCTATTGCATTCCATGGGACTCACTCCCAAGTGTGTATTGCAGTAAACCTGTGTGTAAACCTGTGGAACCCCCCCCCAACATTGCTAGACTACAGCTCCCATCATTCCTGTCTACTGGCCATACTGACTGGGGCTTGTGGGAGTCCATCAACATCTGGAGGGCCACAGGTTTCCTACCCCTGGCTGAAGCCTTCTCTGTTTGTGCAGAAGTGCAGTTGCAGGCACAGCCACCAAGTATACCAAATTGTACTCAGAGAGGAGGTGCTGCGGGTGGGGAGGACTGCAGAAGTCAGTGGTGCTGTCAGGGCAGGATCTGGGGACCTCAGCCCAAGGCCCCATTCTGCAGAACAAGCAGGACAGGCTGCAAAGCCAGCAGGGCTGGCTGATCACATGTTAAGTACCCAAAGTAATAGGAATTACCAACTAAAGAGAGTCTATCCATGTCCCACCATAAGACCTGTTACTCCATAGTGTAAAGTTACCTAACTGTACCTAAGGTGGAGGAAGCCTCGGTGGTGAGGGTGGGCAAGGGAAGAATAACTTTTTTATAGTTTACAAAGAGCCTAAGGTCTCTTGCCTGTTGCTGTTTGGATAGAAGCCAAAAGGACTATTATGTCTACCATCAATATAATCTTTATAAATGATGCACAATGCAGGACTATCGACCTGCAGGGCATAGGTTTGATGAGGCTAGTGATACAATGTGTCAATTATAATTATGTGCAAGGCAGGATGAAATGCTCTATCAGAACTCAAAGGAAAACACACTCCAATGATGCAAGACGACTGAGTCTTTATTAGAGCCTCCATTTTACCTTTTAAACTATTCCCTGCACCAGTGTTAATCCATCAGGGATGTCAAGGAAAGGTTTGCTCTAAGGAGATTTAGCCCTTTGGTTTTAACTAAGGCAAACATAAGATGTTAATCTCTGTTAATGCCTTATTGTCTCTTGCAATATCACAAAATGGAAAAAGCATATATATCTTTAGGGTCACCACTAATCTGGATTCCCCCATTGTTCTTCTAATCAAAATAGTGGACATTCAGCCTTCTCAGTCAGAAAGGTCAAACTATTCCATAAGGGAAGGGAATCCAGGGTTAGTATTTATCTTCAGCTCATACTGCATTTTTTTAAGCAAATATTTGAGCTTCCCTCTAGATGTACAGTTTGTATTGAAGATTGGAACACGGAACGCTCAGACCAGGCAACAAACGCTGGAACAACACAAAGGGTTAGTTCTCTCCTTCTTGTCCAGTTCTGGGCCCAACTTGGAGGGGGGGGGAGAGAAGGAGAGAAATTGATCATCAATTATGCCAAGCATTGTCCTAGCCAGAATAAGCCTTTGACCAGACCAGACCACACATCCTTTGATTCTTACAGACAACAAGTCCAGAAGCTTATGGTTCAGCAGACAGCATCCATCTTCACACAGTTTTTTCATAATTCATAGTTAAGTTACCTTTCATCCAAGAAAGGGGCAGGTTTGTTCTCTTGGTTAACACCCACCTACACACACACACACACACACACACACACACACAAACAAACTATGTAGAGATCAAAGAGGCTGAGAATTCTAGTAGCAATTATTTTCCCTGATACACTAATCTCAATCAGTCCACTTCTTACTAATTCCAGGAGGTAGTAGAAGTGTAACATTTCTAATTTAAAATGTACATTTACGCATCCATGTCCACATTGCTTAATCATTCTAGTCACAGATTTTTATGTCTGGAACCTATGTATATTTGCTTAGAAGTAGTCCAATTGGGATCTATGAGACTGGTGCATTTGTTGTTTACCGGGCCCAATTCAAGGTGCTGGTGTTGACCTTTAAAGCCCTATACGATTTCGGCCCAGTTTATCTGAAGGAGTGCCTCCAGCATCACCAATTATGCCGCCTGACAAGATCAGCCACACAAGACCTTATCTCGGTCCCACCAGTTAAAACAGCTAGGCTGGTGCGGACCAGAGAGAGGGCATTTTTGATTGTGGCCCCCACCCTCTGGAATTCCCTTCCTTTCGACCTTTGCCATGCCCCCTCCTTGATGGGTTTCCGCCAAGCCTTGAAGACCTGGCTATTCAGGCAGGCCTACGGGATCTCTGGGGTGGGTTAGTTTTTAATGTTGTTGATTAAATGTAAGAGGGGTGATTAGTTTAATTATTGGGTATGGTTGTCTTGGTTTTATATTGTATTTTATTTTTTGTGTCAATGTACGTCGCCTAGAGTGGCCGTTAATTCGGCCAGATAGGCGACTCAAAAATAAAAATTTATTATTATTATTATTATTATAAGCATACATAGGTTTGCGACCTGAAAAGCTTTGCTTAATGATCATAGAAAGGAAGCACCTTCCTACATTTTAGCTTGTATGTCACTAACCCCACAGGACTCTAAAGCAAAGGCAGGCAACCTTTTTGCCCCCAAGAGCCATGGTCAGCAACAACATGGCAGTGGGCATGGCCAGAATAGGCCATGGACGGGGTTTAGCTGGTGGTGGGTGAGGCCATTCCCCCCACCTTCAGTCACAACCACATTTCCCTCAGCCTGCCAAACAGTTGCTTGATGGGCTAAGGAACTGTGATTTACCTGCAAATTCAGGGGGGAAGATTCAAAAGTCAGGATGGCTTCAGTCTCCAACAGCAGCTGTACTGAAGGCCTTCATGGGCTGAATACAGGCCACAGGTTGCCCACATGTTTTTAAAAAGTATTACTAGAATGCTGAAGAAACAGAACTTACTATACGAGGACTGTGTTTGCATCTTCTGTGGCTTTTTTTATGCTCAAGGAAGCGAACACTGGAAAGCCGGGGTGTGCAGCTGCAAAGAAAATGAAACAGCAGGAAATGGCAGACCTCCTGCAACAGGAGGAAGTGGGTAGCCTTACACGCTGTCATGCCTTTAAAGTTTTAAAAAGGGCTATTTAAATTGCATAACAGCTTCAGATCCATGGTGGAAGAATGCTTAAAATCTAAATAAGAAAAAAAGTGTGTCAAGGTTACAAGACAGCATGCAGAGAAAGGTACATCAGTCACCACCAACAGTAATGTCACAGTCACTATCCAAGCACAACTCCGTTCCACAAACGTACCAAAATCTTCATTGGGACAGAGGTAAAAAATATAGGCTTTTTCCTATTGTAAAATATTGCTCTCCAAATCCTTCAAAATGCACAGTATCTGCTGCAACAGACACACTGACTTGAACAGATTCTGTCCAGAGCAAACAAACAATGAAATGTGTATTTATCCCTTTACAAAAAAAATACAGAAGTTCAGATTTCTACAGTCCCTACAACCAATGGGCTAATATTGTAACAAACAACTGGAGAAATATCATGAGCATTTCCTAAAGATGGTCTAACTTGTACAGCGAGAAAATGCTGACAACAGGGGTGGAGTGGTTGGAGTCCACTAACATCTGGAGGGTCACAACTCCCTTCAGCCCCATTCACTGGCCAGGGATAATGCGAGTTGTAGCCTATGGGTTCCCCACCCCACTCTACAAAAAAAGAGAAAGGGTTAACAGCTAACTGAACACCAAAGAAGCTCATTTCTCATCAGAGCTTCATAGCAGGAAAAAGCTCGTTGGGATGGTTCTTCCTCTTACCCAAGAGTCAGAAGAGTAAGTCCATATACTCTCATGTCCAATTCCCAGGTTATCTTTCCTCCGGTCATCGGTTACTAGTCATGATGGTTATGTTCTGTCTCTACTGTCGGAGACAGTATGCCCCTGAATGGCAGTTGGTGGTAATCCTAAATGAGAAGAGTACAGATGGTCTCATGTGCTGATTGTGGGCATCACATAGGCATCTGGTTGGCCACTGTGAGAACAGGATGCTGGACTAGATGGGCCTTTGGCCTGATCCAGCAAGGCTCTTGTTAAGTTTGTTATTTATTTATTT
The DNA here is from genome assembly GCF_030035675.1 of Rhineura floridana. Classification (NCBI taxonomy): domain Eukaryota; kingdom Metazoa; phylum Chordata; class Lepidosauria; order Squamata; family Rhineuridae; genus Rhineura; species Rhineura floridana. The sequence continues at coordinate 167,278,011 of NC_084483.1, read as the reverse complement.
ATTATTTTATTTATACCCAGCCCTTCCTCCCAGCAGGAGCCCAGGGTGGCAAAGTTCTTAAGAATACCGTCAGCACAACATATTTATTAACAACTGCACAAAAAAAAGGAATTACTAGATATTGACACACACACACCCCAGAATCTCAGCCATTAATACTTGAAACATGGCAGTCCTTATTACACTTCTATTATAGTAGAATAGGGCTAATACTAAACACATTTGTTGAAACATGGATTTTATTTACAGCACACGAGTGAAATTCTAGGATGATGTGACTTTACATACTATATTCTCTTTTCCAAGTATGACTGCACTTTGGTATACATACCTAAACATTAAATCAATTGCTAGGAAGTAGATGCACTTTGGGTTGTGTGTACATAACCCTCCTCCAGCAAATTTCAGGTGCAGAGGGGAGAAATGCATAAGGGCAAAAGCTCATTGTTGCCAGAGGGAGCTCCAGCTGACAGTGGGCACCATCTCCCCGCACCCAGCAAAGCCCCCATTAGAGTGTCACTATAGGCTCGTTCACATGTTACACTTGGACACAGGTACAAGCCATCTCTACACATGTACAAGTCTTTGTGTGAAAAAGCATCCACTTATTGATTTGCACAGCGTAGCTATTGTGTACACAGACGGTGCATGTAATGAACGTAACATGTGAACACCCCTTATGCGATGATGCAGCATTGTTGTAGGGGCTTCCAAGGGATATAGAAAGTACCAGAGCTCTTCTCCCAGCTGTGGCAGCTAGTTTCAACCACATCATTCCCCACCACCACCCCTGCCCACCAATATACCATCTCTCTCTCAAAAAAACAGGTGGATATGACCCCTGTGTTGCACTTGAAATGAGACAGTGAAATAAGGGACATTTTGACTAAGTCCTAGCCTGTGTCAAATGTGATAAGCAAGCACATGTGAAATCAATGCCCCTTTCTCCAGAAACTGAGCACAATTCATGCCTATATCAACACACACCTCCACTTTTCACTCAGGAGGAGGAGAGGCATGTGTATGTGTTTTATTCACGTTGTTTTGGTTATTACCTTTATATCTCCTTTCCTCCAAAGAGCTCAAGGTGGTGTACAAGGAGCTCCCCCTCTCCATATTATCCTCACAACACTCCCATTAAGTAGGTTAGGCTGAGGGTTGGTGACTGGCTCAAGGTCACCCAGTGAGCTTCATGACTAAGTGCAGATTCCAACTCTGGTCTCCCAGATCCGAGTCCTAAAACACACCCAAACAGCTGGAATTTTCAGGAGAGATGATGGAAATAAGTTGTGGAGATCTTAGCCAGCAAGATGTACATGCCACCCCATTAATTAACAATATATGCCACTTGCCACAGGGAAGGTATATATACATTTTACCCAAAAATTCAAAAAATGCTAATAGCACTGCCATGCAGCCACTTTTCATGACGTGCAAGAAAACTGAATCGGGGAGTGGGGGAAGGGAGAGAGAAGCTACAGAATTCCTCTCAGGATCTCCACATCAAAAGACAGATGAGGACACAGTCTGGTTGTAGTTTTAATAAAAATTCTACAAGCACAGCTTGCATTCAGTAAGCACACGTAATGTTCTGAGCTATCACTGGGATCTCTCTTCCGCCACCATTTCTGAGGATTGCTAATGCATGTGAATGAGAAAATCTCACAGCCCGGTATTCCATCTGTGCCTCGACTTGCTGTGTGCTGGAATGCCGATCGCTATGCTGTACAAGGCACATTCCATGTCCCAGGTTTGGAGAGGAGATGCATAATATCATGCTTTATTAACATTTCTAATGATCAGATCATGTAGGACTATGCCGTCATTATTTCCTGGTGTTTGTCACCTGATACTTTCCACATTTTATTTGACCTTTCATATGACATAAAATCTACTTCTGTAAATCTAGCAGAATATAGTGGAAGTTTAGTGCTCATTTCCATGTTAACTGCTTCGAGAAAAAAATCCATTTGTAATCCCATTAACCTAGAAAATAGTAGGAGTAAAGTGATGAAATTTGGGATATTACACTAGCATACTGTTCTTTCCTACCACTTTCATGGGGGACTCACAGGGGAACAGAAGTGCCTCTGTGCAGAACTCCCCGCTCCGCTCCTGGTACCTACCTGGTTGCGGGGCGAGATTTGCGGCTTGGGGTGAACCCTCAGCCGCCATTTAAGAAGAGAGCAGGCGCGCCGGGTCGGGCATGATGCCGTCAAGGCGCGCCGTGGAGGATGGGCGGCGGAGCCTATTTAAGCTCACGCCGGCCCCTCATCCACCTCTTCTTTTCATCGGCACCCGCCCTACCCTCCCTCTGCTGCAGTGTGATTAATTTGGTCGCTTCGGGGCCGACTAGGAATTTTTGGCTTGCCTGCGTAATTAGCCAGCGGGTTTCTTTTGCCTACTCCATACTGTGGTTAGCGGCGAGGGTGCTCAGGGTTAGCACGGGTGTGTTTATGGTTATTAGGTTGATTTGGCTGTTTGATCTTAACATTTAATCGGTCGCTTTATGGCAAGGAAGTGCGGGAAAGGTTAAAGGTGAAGGGCAGCTAGGTGACACCATTAGGCACCTTTGGAGGTGATAAGCGGTTCCGAAGGCCTGCAGCTCAGGGTTATACGGCCCGAGGGCATGATACGGATCACCTTTGGGACCAACATGCCTCATCCACTCGGAGTTTCAGGGCACCGGGTTGAATCGCCCCAAGAGCTGCAAGCAGGCTTTGCCTGACTCACCAAGAGAATCCCGCACTTATGTTCCCTTCTGCAGGTTCATTATACAATGTTAATTTGGTTAATAAAGTGGCCCGTTATTTAACCCAATATATATTGTGTCTGTGTCTTATTTCACCCTTGGGCTGCAAAGGGTGAGAGTGGCAATATGTCCAATGGCATTCATTGTGTCACACCATGCCCACTGGTGTGAATGACAGTTAGCATGACATGGGGCACATTGGTCAAAAAGTCAGAGTCCCATAATGCAGCAGGTACTGAAGTGTGAAAGGAATGTTAGAAATCAGAACAGAAATTTACCATTATAATAACTAAAACTAATACAATAAATCCCATGTCTGAATGAAACTGATGGAAGCCCAGGATTGGTACTGAACGCTTCTCCTACCACCACCATCACCATCCCACACACAACTCCTTCTCCCCCCAACTGGGGTTCAAGATGCTTATTCCCAGAAGCTGCTTCTCCCTAGTAAAATCACCCTGTCCCAATGCCATGTTGCAGAGACATAGGGATAGTGGAGTTTTGCGAGATAGTGTAGAAGTATCTTTGAATATTAGGCAGGCACCAACTCTGCTATCTTTTCGGCACCTTTTGAAGACTTTCCTCTTTCAACAAGCCTTTTAAGTTGAGACCTATCCCAGTCTGCATCTGTGTCAGAATTGTTGAATATGTTTTTTAATAATGTTTTTAACTCTTTTTTAAGGTTGTTTTTTTAAAATGTTTTTAATGCTGTTTTGTTTTAATGTATTTTAAGATCTGTTTTTATGATGTTTTAAAGTTTTTTGGTGCTTTGCTTGCCGCCCTTGGCTCCTGCTGGGAGGAAGGGCGGGATACAAATAAAATAAATAAATAAATAAATATCTGTACAAGTACTGTACAAGTTCTGACACAATGCGAGTTTCAGATTTCTATCCATTTTGACAATATATTTCATTTGCATAGTCTCCTCCACCCCAATTGCTCACTGTATAAATGAAAACAGTCAAGAATGTTCATGTAGCAATTGAATGTAAGCAATGGTTGGCTTACTCACAACCAAGCTCATTACAAAGGAAATGCTAGGATAGCGTTCTCTTATCTGTATGACTGCTTATTATGCAAGATTTGTGAATAACACTCTTACCAAATGAGCAGTGCTCAAGGAAGGAAACCTATCAAGCAATGACATCATGCCACTTGGTCCCACAATGTTGGCAGTCATCCTTTGTTCTAACATTGTTCTAGCACAAGCTAAGGGTCATAGCATACCCATGGCTTGCACACAATTTTGTCTCAAAGTTTTAGTAGGGCTGAGAAAGACTCACACCGGAAAGCTTGCAGTCAGAGTAGACAATGCTGAGCTAGATGGACCAATGGTCTGAGTATCTATAAGGCAGCTCTTTATGTTCCCAAGTCAAGCAGTGAGCCTAGGTTATCAGCACATCCCAGTAAAGAGGACAAAATAGATTATCGGGGGCATGAAAGAGACAGGAAGGATGCTGACGATTTCAGCATTTCTGTTTACCCTGAGAACAGGGGTGTTGTCGTCTAGGGTCTCAGGGGGTCTTAGACCCCTTACTTTTTTGGGACTCTGTTCCCAGCAGGGTCCCTATGTCTCCAGCGTCCTATGAGCCAATCATCATGAAAGGGGAGTCTTTTAGCCATTGAGAAGAGTCTTCTAACTTGCTTCCTTATCATCTCCTGCTGACTGGAACCAGTCAGAGTGAAATGAGTTCCTAATCCTTTAAAAAGCCAAGTTGTGGGGAGTGAGAATTTGTAGAAGAAGAGACAGTGACTTCTGATGATAGTATCCCATCTACATCATCAAGCAGTTTGGAAGCAGCCCGAGATGTGTACACTCTGACTTCATTAGTACAAGCAATACGTCTGACAATGAGAAAGGACTGGTGACACTGACAGGAAAAGCAGGAAACAGTATTTAAACCTGGCCAGATTATTCTATAATCTTAGAAGGGGGCATAGCTGTGACTATTATGAATGGACCCTACATTTCTGAATTTACCACTACACTACTGCCTGGGAACAATCCACCATGTAATCTCCGTTTGCTTCACTAGGATTTATACAGAAGAACTTTGCAAACTTTTTACACTGCAGTAGCAGAAGCAGTTTGCAGTTATCATTTTTAGCTCCTTTGCAAGAGTTTTTTTTCCTCCTGACATGACAAAACAGCATGTACAATCAAGAGGAGGAATACTATAGCTGTACTCTCACTCCTTGGTTACATCATTAATATGGCCCATACTCTTTAGTTTAGCAAGCATTTACCTCACCTGCTATGCTTATCACAGAGACGTTTTACAAACAACCAGGCTAAGGAAAAAGACTTCAGAAACTTTCTACTGGATGACAGGATACTCATAACGTCAGCTGTGACAAATGAAGGGCTGATTGACACATGCATGGAAATCACTCAGAACCTTGGTGACTATCAACCAAATTGTGATCCACTTACATTGAGAAGTATTGCTTGAGGAGATACATCACTCATGTGGGTTCTCCATTTGTAAATGCACTTATAAAACCAGTGGTCACTCAAATGTTTCAGTCACAGAATGACTTAATGTACTTGTGAACCCTGATATACTTTGTTTGGAAGGGAACAAGACATTATGCGATGAGCTCTAGTGATTGACATGCCACCAATTTAGTTGGAAACCTTCACTTCGAAATCAAAACTCCCTACACTCTTGAACAGAGGTCATTGTTGTGATTGGGACTACAACTCCTATCATCCCCAACCATCAGTCATGCAAGCTGAGAAAGGCTAGGAGTCCAATACAACATCTAGAGTAGTGTCCTTCAACCATGGGTCCCCAAGATGTTGCTGGACTCCCAACTTCCATCACCCACAACTAACTTAGCCAGCTGTCACAGATGACAGAAGTTGTAGTCCAACAATATCTGGGGAAACAAAGTTAAACATCACTGATCTAGAGGATACCTTATTAGTTACCTCTACTCTATAAATAATTTGTTTCTTGCAAACACATTTTTTGAGCAACTGAAAAGACGACTGTACACGTGGACATCACCAAATGGTCAATATAGGAATCAAATTGATTATATAATTGGTAGCAGAAAATAGAGACGTTCCATACTTTCTGCAAAAACAAGACCAGGAGCAGACTGCGGTACAGATCATGAACTGGTCGTATCAAAAATCAGAGTAAAGCTAAAGAAGAACAAAGCAATCATAATGCCAAAATACAATTTAAATAACATCCCAGAAGAATATAAAGATGAAATAAGGAACAGATTTGAGGCTTTAAACTTAGTTGACAGAGGACCAGAAGAACTATGGAGTGAAGTCAGAGACATGATCAGGGAAGAATGCAAAAAGACAATACCTCTAGTTAAAAAGAGAGAAAGACCTCAAAGGATGACAGAAGAAACTCTTTAAATGGTTAAAGAGAGAAGGAAAGCAAAAGCAAAAGGAGACAGAAACACGGTTAGAACCCTAAATGAAACAATACAGCAGCTAGTACGTAGGGACAAAGAGAACTATTACAATAGTTATTGTATAGAAATAGGACAACAAAAATGGTAGAACAGGAGCCCTATTCCAAAAGAATAGAGAAATGAAAGGAAATTTAAACCAAGAGTAGGGATGTTGAATAATCAACAGGGGAACACACTGACTGACCGAGATGAAATAAAAGGAAGATGGAAGCAATACACTGCAGAACTCTATAAAAGAGATGCCAGAATGACAGATTCATTCAGGGAGGAACCGTATGATAAAGAACCAGAAATGTTAGAATGTGAGGTGAAAGCTGCTCTTAAAATACTTGGAAGAAACAAATCACCAGGAATAGATGACATACCAATAGAGTTGCTACAAGCTACTGAGACTGAATCTGCCCAAATTTTGAAAAAAATCTGTCAAGCAATATGGAAAACTAAACAATAGCCCACAGACTGGAAGCGTTCCATATACATCCCAATTCCAAAGAAAGGGGATCCCAGGGAATGCAGTAATTATTGAACTATTGCCTTAATATCCCATGCAAGTAAAGTAATGCTCAAGATCCTACAACAAAGGCTCTTACCATATATGGAGCAAGAAATGCCAGATGTCCAAGCTGGATTTAGGAAGGAAAGAGGTTATTGGATAATGGAACAGACCAAGGAATTTCAGAAGAAAAACACCCTGTGCTTTATAGATTACAGCAAAGCCTTGGACTGTGAAGGTCATGAAAAACTATGAAGTGCTTTAAAAGAAATGGGGGTGTCACAGCATCTGATTGTCCTGATGCGCAACCTATACTCTGGGCAAGAGGCTACTATAAGTGCAGAATATGGAGAAACTGACTAGTTCCCCATCAGAAAGGGTAGGAGACAGGTGTATTTTATCACCATATTTGTTTAACCTATACGCAGAACGTGTCATACGGAAAACAGGATTGGGCCAAGATGAAGGAGGTATGAAAATTGGAGGGAGAAATATCAATAATTTAAGATATGCAGATGATACCATGCTAATAGCAGAAATCAGTAATGATTTAAAACAAATGCAGATGAAAGTTCAAGAGGAAAGCACAAAAGCAGGACTATAGCTGAACATCAAAAAGACTAAAGTAATGTCAACAGAAGATTTATGCAACTTTAAAGTTGACAATGAGGACATTGAACTTGTCAAGGATTATCAATACCTCGGCACAGTCATTAACCAAAATGGAGACAATCGCAGGGCAGCTATGAGAGAACTAGAAAAGGTCCTCAAATGCAAAGATGTATCACTGAACCGTAAAGTCAGGATCATTCAGACCATGTTATTCCCAATCTCTATGCATGGATGTGAAAGTTGGACAATGAAAAAAGCAGATAAGAGAAAAATCAACTCATCTGGAATGTAGTGCTGGAGGAGAGCTTTGCGGATACCATGGACTGCGGAAAAGGCAAATAATTGGATGTTAGAACAAATTAAACCAGAACTACCATTAGAAGCTGAAATGATGAAACTGAGGTTGTCATACTTTGGACACATAATGAGAAGACATGATTCACTAGAAAAGACGATAATGCTGGGAAAAAAGAAGGGAGTAGAAAAAGAGGAAGACCAAACAAGAGATGGATTGATTCCATAAAGGAAGCCACAGACCTGAACTTACAAGATCTGAACAGGGTGGTTCATGACAGATGCTGTTGGAAATCGCTGATTCATTGGGTCGTCATAAGTCACAGTCGATTTGAAGGCACATAACAACAACAACAACTCTATAATGTCTGTTCAACATGTCAGACACTGAAGTGCTAGCTCTAAAGTACAATACCTTTTTAGAATTTCTGAACTCTATTAGCAAAGTTGGCAGATCTGGAGGAGTACACTATGTTTCTTTATACATGCTCTGAGCAGTCCCACTTTAGATGCCAAGCAGGGGACAAAATCACCATTGCCTTCATGCACTGGAATTCTCTGTAAGTGTGCAAAGAAGCTGTACTAGCTTTCTCTGTGCATGTCCATGATCAATTGCAGAATCCATTCTGGATGCTGTAATCCACTCCAGAGTTTGGGTAGAGCAGAACTGTATTGCACTCTCTGCCAAAACTTTCAGAACAGAATTGTTGGGGAGGAAGCCAGTTATCTAATCAGCTAAATATGTGCAATTTGAATACAAGTGTCTATACTACGTACACAGCAGCAAGTACTACATAGTGCAAAAACTGATAAGTGCTGTTTGCACTGTGGGAAAGCATGCGACACATGTGAATCCAGTTTCTCTCCATGCTCTAACAGAATGTGGCACAGGGCAAAAAAGGCCCTCTTCACCTTTCAGTTTCCCAAAGGGGTTCCCATTCCCTATCACCAGCATTCAAGCACATCCAGCCTCCAGTTAAACTGTCAAGGTGAATAATTTGCAGTACTTTAGAACAAATAAACTGGGAACATTCCATAAGCTTGCAAGGTCAAATGCCCACCACCACCCCACACGCTTGTTACCTGGAGAGACCGGTTCATAAACAAACTCCAACCTTAAGTAGCTCATGAGCAACCTAGATAGTGTTGCAGTCCCTTTTTGGCTTTTGAAGCACCCATGACCCATATTTAAGTGAGGAGAAGTAAACACAGCTGCTAACATGGGGCAAGCAATTGATCCAGAATCTTTAACCGTGCACCCACTGAACTTCACTGTAGCCTGTATGCTTGTATTTCTAATCCAGAAGCCAAGTTAGGAAAGTTCTATTGCTCTCCCGCTTCTTGGATTCCAGAACCATGGTTTCTCATTGCGTATGTTGGGTTTAGCTGCTTTCCCCAAGTCTCATATCCTCTGAAACAGTAAATACTTCTAACCTTGCTCCATGTTGTACACACACACACACAGAGAATTGGAATCGAAGAGATACTTCATATTAACTCTTAGATGTACGCAGAATTTTGTGCATTTATTTATTTATTGTGTTAGGTACACAACAAAAGTGTGCATTAAATAATGACCTTCAGAGGCTGCACTTCAGTGTAGAAAAGAAGTTGAAGAGAGAAAGATACTGACTGCTTGCTGATCCTAGCCATTTTTTTAAACTCCAAATTATGCCTCACAAACACCTCACCCAAATTCAAAATGCATTACTGCCCTTTCATGCCAAACAAAAGGAGACCTTTTCCTTAGCTAGTGGAGACATCAAACCAAGTGCACTTAGGCTTTCATACTTTCAGTAGACAGACAGAGGCTGTCCACACACCATAGCTTTAAAGCACGTAACTTCTCCCAAACTGTAGTTTTGGATACTAGGAACTGTAGCTCTGTGAGGGGTAAACTAGAGAGCCTAGGATTCTTCAGGGCAAATAATGCGCTGAAGTGCTTTAAAAGTATAGCATGCACACAGCCAGAATATGGAGCAGCGTTGGGCTCTATAGCTACAAAATCCAACATGCACATGCTTGTATATGTGCAAATACCTCCCCCTATTACCTACAACCCTGCCTTTGCAGTGATCCCAACCACAGGATGAGGTGTGCACATTTGCATGTTGCAAATGAGCATCTGATTCTACAGGAGTCAAGCCTGAAGCTGTAATGCAACCCCTTCGCATATTGATTCAACATGTCATAGGGAAGCACTTCTGGAAAGGGTATAAATACAATTGGGGACTGGAAGGTAAGAAAAAAGAAAATGTATTCAGTGACAATGGGGAGATGGATGCATTCTAAACATTTTACTAACATACTTGTAAAACACAGAAAGGTATTCAATGTTCCAATGGGAATGATAGTTTGTTAGGGTGCTGAGAATTGTTACAGACCCCAGTTCCCCTCACAGAGCTACAATTGCCGGAGTTCCCTGGGAAGAGGGACTGACAGTTAAACCATTCTGGGAACTTTAGATCTGTATTGTAGCTTTAAATGTAGAGTGTGCATGCGGCCTAAGACTTTGTTGACTATGTCCCACAATATTCTGTTGGTATTCTGTCATGAGAACATAAGAACTAAGGGCCTGTTGGACCAGGCCAATGGCCCATCTACTCCACCATCCTGTTCTTGCAGTGGCCAACTGGATACCTATGGGAAGCCCAAAAGCAAAACAGAGAGAGTCAAATAAACCCAGGACAAAACAAAAAAACTACAATCTCAACTTTGTTTCGAAGGACTAGCTGTATCCCAGAATGAAAGCCATGACACATTAGTGAATCACAGTGTTGTAAGAGTGTGATAAAGCTGGTAAGAAACATTGTGCCATAAAGCATCACTGCTGCCAGACAAATACTATATGTTGCATTTGAAACCTGACTCAAAGACTGAGGGCAGATGATGCAGCCACCATACCGAAGCTAAATACGTCTGAGTCTGGTCTTTGGAAGGGCCATCACTGTGTAGGCTGCCTTGAGTTCCATGATGGAAGAAAATGCAGGATACAAGTACAAGAAATAAATAAAAGCTCTGCCCCAATCATATGGGTGTGGGGAGGGGCAGAGCAGAAAAATCAGCCAGCCAGAAAAGAAGGAAGCACTTTCCTCTCTCCTGCTACCCTTTTGCTCAAAGCTCCAGCCTCTTGAGGCATTAATTTTTGAAAGGGGGGGGGACATTACATGCATTTGCACAGAACATATGGGGCTTTCTACTTAAGATGTTTTCATGGATACCTAAAAGCATTAAGTACATTCCCCAAGTCCAAAAAAGGTTTGAAAACATGCTTCATACAAGTGGGTTCTTAACATAGCTGGACTGGCTGCAAGTCAGCTGTTGAAAGTCACCTAGTAAACATACATTTTGGACAAAACCCAGGTTTACTGCAGCGTAATTTATAAAATAGCCCTGAGTAAAGGTATGGTTATCATTTTTCTTTCCCTGACAAGGCTCTGTGTCCTTTACAATTACATAGAAGTTGGGTTTTTACTTTGCCAAGAGCAGTGGTGGCTAACCTGGGGGGGCTGTAGGATTCCACACATAAAAAAAGGTTTTATGGACCCCAAGATCCCACCCCAAATTTTCTTCCCCTCCAAAAAAAACACAAACTGTTCCTATGGGTCTCCTGTTGTGATGCCATGAGGTCAAAAGGTTTGTAGCCTCCCAAGGCCCCCATTTTTTATTTAAAAATAATTTATGTAATAATATTTCTTTACTGACTACGCCCATGATATGATTCACTGATGCCAAAAGGTTTTTGTGAGTCCCTCCCCCCAAACGTCCTTTTCAAAAAGGTTGATCACATTCACTTTCACACATGGGCCACATTTACCTTTTACACTTCTGAGTCTCAAGAATCGGCCATGGGTTAACGTGTCCCTTGTGCTCAAACAAGGCTGCACAGCTTAATATCTGAAGATCATAGTGCAGCTTCACAGAGAGCCTCCAACAGGTAAAGAGATGGCAGTTCTAAATAGAAGGCAGAACTTCTGGTAGAACAGACGTTCAAAGGATCCAGACTCTGCCCTTCCAATGAAAAGGTTGAGCTCCCCCTCTACTTGTATAATTTTAACTACTGCTTCTCCCTCTACAACATCTAGAATAGGATGGGGAAACCTGTGGCCCTCCAGATATTGTTGGACTCCCAACTCTCGTCCTGAGGGTATATCTCCAGGGGGTGGAGGGATCCTTGTAGTGGGTGATTCAATCATTAGGAACATAGACAGTAGGGTGTGTGATGGGCATGCAGACCACAAGGCGTTTTGCCTGCCTGGTGTGAAGGTTGCAGATATCGCCCGTCGTTTAGATAGTTTGGTAGACAGTGCTGGGGAGGAGTCAGTGGTTGTGGTGCATGTTGGCACCAACAACATGGGGAAATGCAGCCGTGAGGTCCTGGAAGCAAAATTTAGGTTGCTAGGTAGGATGCTGAAAGCCAGGACCTCCAAGGTGGCTTTCTCTGAAATGCTACCAGTTCCACGCGCAGGACCAGCCAGACAGGCACAGCTTTGCAGTCTCAATGTGTGGATGAGACAATGGTGTCGGGTGGAAGGGTTTGGATTTGTTAGGCACTGGGGAACATTTTGGGACAAGCCAGGCCTGTACAAAAGGGACGGGCTCCACTTGAACCAAAATGGAACCAGACTGCTGGCACTTAACATTAAAAAGGTGGCAGAGCAGCTTTTAAACTGACTGAGGGGGGAAACCCAACAGGAGCTGAGGAAGGTGCGGTTCGGAATAAACCTCCCCCCTGGGATAAAGACCAAAGAAATGATGAAATTTTAAAAGGGGTAGGCCTAGAAGTAGGCATTGTGAGAGCAGGGGCACAGGATATCAATTCAGAAGGGCAAAATTACCACAGGCCATACCACAAGTGCCAAAGACACTTGAAGAGAGACACTGCTTACAAGTGCCTGTACGCTAATGCTAGGAGCCTCCGAACCAAGATGGGAGAACTGGAGTGCTTGGTCTTAGAGAAGAGCATTGATATAGTGAGCATAATGGAGACCTGGTGGAATGGAGAAAACCAGTGGGATACAGTTATTCCTGGATATAAACTATATCAGAAGGACAGGGAAGGACGTATTGGTGGCGGAGTCGCTCTATACCTGAAAGAAGGCATTGAATTCAGCAAGCTCGAATCCCCAAAAGAGGCGGACTCCTCCACAGAATCGTTGTGGGTGGTGATACCATGCCCCAGGAGGGATTTAATACTGGGAACGATCTATCGTCCCCCTGATCAAAATGCTCAGGGAGACCTTGAGATGATATATGAAATTGAGGAAGCATCCAAACTAGGAAATGTGGTAGTAATGGGTGACTTCAACTACCTGGACATAGACTGGCCGCATATGTGTTCCAGTCATGACAAAGAAGCAAAATTTCTAGATATTCTAAATGACTATTCCAGTTGGTCATGGAACCGACCAGAGGGACGGCAACCCTGGACTTAATCCTGAGTGGGGACCGGGACCTGGTGTGCGATGTAAGTGTTGTTGAACCGATTGGGAGCAGTGAGCATAGTGCTATTAAATTAAACATACATGTAAATGGCCAATTGCCAAGAAAATCCAACACGGTCACATCTGACTTTAAAAGAGGAAACTTCACAAAAATGAGGGGATTGGTAAAAAGAAAGCTGAAAAACAAAGTCCAGAGGGTCATGTGATGTTCCTATATTAATGTATATATGGTAAGTGTTGTTGTTTTAGAAGATACATGGTAAGTGGAGTGAAAGAGGAGGGGGGTGAATGGGCAGTAGAATGCGAGATGATTGGCTGAGTGTTTAAAATGGCTGAACGTATAAAAGGAAGAGTGAGAGTGGAATCGGGGGGGAGAAGAGAACTGAGTGGGTTGGTTGGTGGGGTTTAGAGAGTTGTTTGCCAGGAGGGAGGTGGAGTTCGGATTAGTATTGAGTAAAACCATATGCTTATGTGCCTTAAGAAGAAATCTTGTTAATCTTGTTAGCTTTGTTATCTGTAATAAATACTTAATTTGGTTTACCAAAGGCCTGATCCTTGGCTGGGGTTTCACAGACCAGAAGGGAGGGTAAGGTAATGACCAAGGCTGAAGGGGAACTGTAACAAATGGTGGCAGCGGTGAAGAGAATAACAATATCAGTATTCAGAGTCTCTGGGAATACTAGTATTGGGACGTTACTGGTGGTTGCCTAGCAGGGGGATCTGTTGAGATCTGTGCTAGAGCGGGGAGAGAAACCATAAGAGAGAGCGGTCCAGACTGGTGGAGTCCCTGGTGGTGCCTAGAGACAGGCAGTAACCACGAGCAGGTAGGAACCTGACAGGGAGAGCCAGGGAAGGACGCATCACACGTGGTGGTAGCGGTGGGATACGAACCAAAGAGAGTCCCAAAGACACGTGGTGACAAAGGGGGCGTCACACGTGGTGTCAGTAGCGGTGGGATACGAACAACAGAGAATCCAGATACGAACAAAGGAGACTACATCACAGGTGTTGGCTGTAGCGGTGGTACGCATACTGGAGAATCCCTAATAGTTGTGTGGCAAACGGAAATAACAAAACAAGATTTCTTGTGAGAGTGACTAGCAAAGAGTGTGTGGCAAAGAGTGAGTGAACTCAAACACCATGGCTGAATACATAAAAATGAAAAGAGAGGAGCTGGTGGAGAAGTGCATAACATTCAATTTACCTCACGAGGGTAAAGGGGTAGATGAATTGAGGGTAGCACTTATAGGATTTGCAACTGCCCAGCAAAAACAACCTATCAGGGAAGAGATCCCAGAAGGATACTTAAGCAATCCCGCTTATATAGAGCATTTGAGAGAAAAGTTGAGGATGGAAACTGAGAAAATGAGGATGGAAGCTGATGGGAAGGAAAAACAGAGAGAGTTGGAAGCTGAGAGATTGAGGAGGGAGGCTGATGAGAAAGAAAAGCAGCAGGTCTTTGAGGCTGAGGAAAAAGATAAACAGCGAGAGTTGGAAGCTGAGAAGTTGAAGATGGAAACTGAGAGAATGAGAATGGGGTTTGAGGAGAGGGAGAAGCAACGAGCAGTGGATGCCGAATTACAAGTAGAAAAGTTAAAATTTGAAAGAGAGAAGTTTCATTCTGATGAAACGAGAAAGGACAGAGATGGAGCAAAAATAAAAATTACTCCAAAGGACTTTGCTTTCTATGAGTCTGGTCAAGATCCTCAAATTTACCTCAGCACCTTTGAAAAAGCAGCTCAGTTGTGGGGGCTACCTGAAGATAAATACATGCAGTATTTATCAAATCTGATTAAAGGGGAATTGGCTGAGGTATACCAATATTTCCCCTCAGACAGGCCCATCACCTATGCTGAATTCAAAGAAGCAGTGTTTAAAAGATTCAGACTGGGGCCTGATTATTTTAGAAAGCTTTTCAGAAATTGCCAGATACAGACAGGGAGGTCTTTTGTGGAACTGGGAGCAAAGTTGATGGATATATTTGGAAAGTGGATGAGTAGTGCCAAAGCTCAGTCAGTGGAAGAGGTGAAAAGCCTCATGATACTGGATCAATTATACCATCAGTTACCACCAGAAATAAGGCTCCTGGTCAAAGACCGTTCCCCTACATCTGTGCAGGAGGCCGCAGAGATGGCGGATCACTTCGCCTCCAATAGAACTGGCTGGGTGGGGAAAACATCAAGAGAGTTTAAACCCAGACCATATAGTGCTGGCAGAAGGGATGTGGTACCACAGCGAGTGAGTCCTCCATTAAAATCTGAAGGGCACAGGACACCCCAGAGTGGATCCGTGTACCCTAAAAGTGAGGAGAAATTATGCTACAAATGTGGTAGACCGGGGCACCTACGTTTTCAATGTGAAGTTGCCAACCCCATTAGTAATCCTGCTCAGACAAGGGCAGTGAAAACAGAGCCCAAGGCTTTAGAAACAGCGAAAAAGGTTCAGTTCTGCCAGATAAACTGGACAGAAGTAACAGACCTTGATTCAAGTCTGAGAGAGGAACTGAGTGTACAAGGGGCAAATTATTGGGCATTGCTTGATACTGGTGCCGCTCAGACATTACTGAGGCCAGATTTAATAAAATCTGAGGTAATATTACCTCAGGAAACTGTGACTATCCAAGGAGTGAGAGGTCAACCAGAAAGTTTGCCTGTGGCCCTGGTGGATATGACTTGGAGAGGCTGAGAGGGCCGATATAAAGTAGGCATTAATACCCAGCAACAAGAACCAGTAATACTGGGAAGGGATGTAATGGGCGCCCAAGGAAAGATCTATGTAGTGACCAGACAGCAAATTGGCAGAGAAAAAGAAGCCATATTAAGGGGGGCTGAAACAAACAGGGTGGAATCTGTTAGCCAGCCTCAGGTCACCATAGCAACCACTAGCAGGCCTGGTGAAGGAGACAGACTGTATCAAGTGGTCTCTGGGGAAGAAGCAGAGCAATTCAGGGAAGAGCTGCATCAAGATATAAGTTTGAAGCAGATAAAGGAACAAGCTCTGACCCAAAAGATTCCTTTCACTGACAAACTGAAGAATCAAGTTGTGTGTGAGAATGGGATTTTATATAGACTGTGGATGCCTGCTGAGAGAAAGGATGAATGTGAACCAGTGAAGCAATTAATAGTACCTAGCAAATACAGAACCAGATTTAATGGAGTTTTGAAGGGCATGATGGGATGCTTCTTATTTGCATACAGAGAAGTCCCTCAGGAGTCAACAGGCTTCTCACCCTTTGAACTAAGGTTTACTAGAAAAGTGAGGGGACCTTTGAAACTGCTAAAAAATTCATGGGAAGGAACTCTGGGAGAGTACAAAACTTCTGTAGTAGATTTTGTATTGGAATTCCGCAATAAATTAACATCAATGATGGAAGTAGTGAAAGAGAATTTGAGTCATGCACAGGAGAAGCAAAGTTACTGGTATGACAGAACAGCCAGGGAACGTGTGTATGATGTGGGAGATATGGTTATGGCGTTCATACCCAGGAAACATGACAAATTACAGGCTAACTGGGAAGGACCATATACCATCAGAGAAAGGCTTGACACAGTGACATATGTAATCACCACAGACCAATTAAACAAAAGCAAAGTGGTTCATGTAAATATGTTAAAGCCTTACCATACCAGGGATGCAAAGGTGTTGCAAGTTACCTTAGTCCCTGAGGGAAGTGGGCCTGAACTTCCAGATTTGGTACAGGAAAGCAAAGACAAAGGAGGGGTAGATCAAGTGGAATGGTCAGAGGAGGTAGAGGAGGAAGTAAAAGAAGAGATTCTGAGAGTTTTGAAAACCTATAGGAATCTCTTTAGCAACAAACCTGGCCGAACCAGTATAGTTATACATTCCATTGATACTGGAGATCATGCCCCAATCAGATCTGTTCCGTACCGTGTGAATGGGAAAGTTTTGAATGAGATCAAAAAGGAGGTGGAAGATATGCTGGAATTAGGAGTGATCAGGGAATCCATCAGTCCCTGGGCCTCAAGTATTGTCCTGGTTCTGAAAAAAGATGGAACGACAAGGTTTTGCATTGATTATCGGCTAATCAATAAAATTACTGTCCCAGATGCGTATCCTATGCCTAGGGTAGACGCAATGTTAGAGTTATTGGGGGCAGCAACCATTATCTCTACACTAGATCTCTGTAAAGGATTTTGGCAAATGGAACTAGACGAGCAATCCAGAGCCAAAACTGCCTTCAGTACACCAGATGGGTTATATGAGTTTGTGACCTTACCCATGGGACTAAGGAACTCACCAAGTTCATTTCAGAGGCTAATCAATACTGTGTTGCGAGGCATGTCAGATTTTGCAGTGGCCTATATCGATGACGTAGCCATTTTTAGCAAGTCGGTGCCTGAGCATGTCCAACACCTGACAACAGTATTGGAGGCCTTAAGAAAAGCAGGCCTCACAATAAAAGCTAAGAAATGCCAGTTTGGACTAAAGGAAGTAATCTATTTAGGACATAAGGTGGGGAGTGGGAAAATCACCCCCTTATGCAGCAAGGTGGAGGCAATACAAGCGTGGCCGATCCCCTTAACCAAAAAACAAGTAAGGGCATTTCTGGGTGTGGCTGGATTTTATAGGAAGTTTGTGAGAAATTTTGGGGAAATAGCAACCCCCTTGCATGAATTAACAAAGAAGAAGTGTTCTGAGCGTGTGGTATGGACGGATGAATGTCAGAAGGCTTTTGATCTACTGAAGCAAGCCTTGTGCCAAGGACCCATATTAATAGCACCAGACTATGAGAAACCATTCATCGTGGCTACAGATGCGTCGGACCTGGCGCTGGGAGTCGTCTTGCTACAGGAGAGAGAAGGCACCAGACATCCAGTGGCGTACCTGAGTCGCAAGCTGACGCCGAGGGAGAAAAACTATTCGTCGGTCCAGAAGGAGTGCCTAGCGGTCGTGTGGGGACTGAACAAGTTGCGCCCATACGTGTGGGGACGAAGATTCACAGTGACTACGGATCATCGGGCCTTGTTATGGTTGCAGACTATGAAAAACCACAACACTATGCTGCAGAGGTGGTCCTGGGCCCTACAGAACTATCAAGTGGACTTCCAGTTCATAAAAGGCAAGGACAATGTACTGGCCGATGGACTTTCCAGGCAAGTGGCTGGGACTGTAGTGACGTGACCAGACAAAGGAACAAAGAAAGACATTTTCCCCATAGAGACTTTTATTTGTTAACGCGACGTATAAATCCTGGAACAGGAATAATACTCTGCTGTTGTTTAAGGGGGGGGGAAATGTGATGTTCCTATATTAATGTATATATGGTAAGTGTTGTTGTTTTAGAAGATACATGGTAAGTGGAGTGAAAGAGGAGGGGGAGTGAATGGGCAGAAGAATGCGAGATGATTGGCTGAGTGTTTAAAATGGCTGAATGTATAAAAGGAAGAGAGAGTGGAATCGGGGGGGAGAAGAGAACTGAGTGGGTTGGTTGGTGGGGTTTAGAGAGTTGTTTGCCAGGAGGGAGGTGGAGTTCGGATTAGTATTGAGTAAAACCATATGCTTATGTGCCTTAAGAAGAAATCTTGTTAATCTTGTTAGCTTTGTTATCTGTAATAAATACTTAATTTGGTTTACCAAAGGCCTGATCCTTGGCTGGGGTTTCACAGACCAGAAGGGAGGGTAAGGTAATGACCAAGGCTGAAGGGGAACTGTAACAAATGGTGGCAGTGGTGAAGAGAATAACAATACCAGTATTCAGAGTCTCTGGGAATACTAGTATTGGGACGTTACTGGTGGTTGCCTAGCAGGGGGATCTGTTGAGATCTGTGCTAGAGCGGGGAGAGAAACCATAAGAGAGAGCGGTCCGGACTGGTGGAGTCCCTGGTGGTGCCTAGAGACAGGCAGTAACCACGAGCAGGTAGGAACCTGACAGGGAGAGCCAGGGAAGGACGCATCACAGGTCACATCACTCGAAAATGCTTGGAAGTTGTTTAAAAACACTATATTAGAAGCTCAACTGGAGTGCATACCGCAGATCAGAAAAGGTACCGCCAGGGCCAAGAATATGCCAGCATGGTTAACGAGCAAAGTCAAGGAAGCTCTTAGAGGCAAAAAGGCTTCCTTCAGAAAATGGAAGTCTTGTCTGAAGGAAGAAAATAAAAAAAGAACACAAACTCTGGCAAAAGAAATGCAAGAAGACAATAAGGGATGCGAAAAAAGAATTTGAGGAGCACATTGCTAAGAACATAAAAACCAACAACAAAAAATTCTATAAATACATTCAAAGCAGGAGACCATCTAGGGAGGCGTTTGGACCCTTGGATGATAAGGGAGTCAAAAGTGTACTAAAGAACGATAAGGAGATTGCAGAGAAGCTAAATGAATTCTTTGCATCTGTCTTCACAGTGGAAGATATAGGGCAGATCCTTGAACCTGAACTAACATTTGCAGGAAGGGATTCTGAGGAACTGAGACAAATAGTGGTAACGACAGAGCAAGTTCTAAGCTTAATGGACAATATAAAAACTGACAAATCACCAGGCCCGGATGGCATCCACCCGAGAGTTCTCAAAGAACTCAAATGTGAAATTGCTGATCTGCTAACTAAAATATGTAACTTGTCCCTCGGGTCCTCCTCCATGCCTGAGGACTGGAAAGTGGCAAATGTAACGCCAATCTTCAAAAAGGGATCCAGAGGGGATCCCGGAAATTACAGGCCAGTTAGCTTAACTTCTGTCCCTGGAAAACTGGTAGAAAGTATTATTAAAGCTAGATTAACTAAGCACATAGAAGAACAAGCCTTGCTGAAGCAGAGCCAGCATGGCTTCTGCAAGGGAAAGTCCTGTCTCAGTAACCTATTAGAATTCTTTGAGAGTGTCAACAAGCATATAGATATAGGTGATCCAGTGGACATAGTGTACTTAGACTTTCAAATAGCGTTTGACAAGGTACCTCACCAAAGACTTCTGAGGAAGCTTAGCAGTCATGGAGTAAGAGGAGAGGTCCTCTTGTGGATAAGGAATTGGTTAAGAAGCAGAAAGCAGAGAGTAGGAATAAATGGACAGTTCTCCCAATGGAGGGCTGTAGAAAGTGGAGTCCCTCAAGGATCGGTATTGGGACCTGTACTTTTCAACGTGTTCATTAATGACCTAGAATTAGGAGTGAGCAGTGAAGTGGCCAAGTTTGCTGACGACACTAAATTGTTCAGGGTTGTTAAAACAAAAAGGGATTGCGAAGAGCTCCAAAAAGACCTCTCCAAACTGAGTGAATGGGCGGAAAAATGGCAAATGCAATTCAATATAAACGAGTGTAAAATTATGCATATTGGAGCAAAAAAACTGAATTTCACATATACGCTCATGGGGTCTGAACTGGCAGTGACCGAACAGGAGAGAAACCTCGGGATTGTAGTGGACAGCACGATGAAAATGTCGACCCAGTGTGCGGCAACTGTGAAAAAGGCAAATTCCATGCTAGGGATAATTAGGAAAGGTATTGAAAATAAAACAGCTGATATCATAATGCCGTTGTATAAATCTATGGTGCGGCCGCATTTGGAATACTGTGTACAGTTCTGGTCGCCTCATCTCAAAATGGATATTAAAGAGTTGGAAAAGGTTCAGAAGAGGGCAACCAGAATGATCAAGGGGATGGAGCGACTCCCTTATGAGGAAAGGTTGCAGCATTTGGGACTTTTTAGTTTAGAGAAAAGGCGGGTCAGAGGAGACATGATAGAAGTGTATAAAATTATGCATGGCATTGAGAAAGTGGATAGAGAAAAGTTCTTCTCCCTCTCTCATAATACTAGAACTCGTGGACATTCAAAGAAGCTGAATGTTGGAAGATTCAGGACAGACAAAAGGAAGTACTTCTTTACTCAGTGCATAGTTAAACTATGGAATTTGCTCCCACAAGATGCAGTAATGGCCACCAGCTTGGATGGCTTTAAAAGAAGATTAGACAAATTCATGGAGGACAGGGCTATCAATGACTACTAGCCATGATGGCTGTGCTCTGCCACCCTAGTCAGAGGCAGCATGCTTCTGAAAACCAGTTGCCGGAAGCCTCAGGAGGGGAGAGTGTTCTTGCACGCGAGTCCTGCTTGCGGGCTTTCCCCAGGCACCTGGTTGGCCACTGAGATGCTGGACTAGATTGGCCACTGGCCTGATCCAGCAGGCTCTTCTTATGTTCTTATGTTCCCATCAGCCCCAGTCAGAGTTGCCAATAATCAGGAGTGTTGGGAGTAGTAATCCAGCAACATCTGGAGGGCCATAGAATAGGATTAGGAACCCTCTGGAATAGCAATAGTTAGAAATAGTTTTTCCTGAATAAAGCCCAAATGCCCTGTCTCGTGTTTTTAGAACACATTTTTATTCTGGAAGGAGTTTTAATATCCCTTCAACACGGTAAACGGATTTTATTACGATTTTGTATTGCTTATAGCATTTAATATTAATGGTGGATTTGTTATTTCTGAACAAGTAATTTACTGCGGTAAGTGTACAACATTAAAAATGAGTTGAATTAAAGACAATTTCATTTCCCTCCAACCTCAGTTTGCAATCCAACAAAACCTTGTATATTTATCTCTGTTGCAACTCAGGATTAACACTTATGATGAAATGGACTGTAGTCTACAGAGCTTGGAAGTAACTCGTTATTTTTAACAAGTTACTTGTAATTAGTTACAATTTTAAATAACGAGTGGGTAATTCCATTACATTTGGCAAGTAACGGAACGACTAGTAATTTCCCTACTTTTCAGCTGCAACGTTAACATTTCCACATTAGGTTGGACGTTACTTGGGGGCGGGAACAAGGGGAAGTCAGCTCCTGGCTGTGATTGGTTAACACAAGACATGTGCCTCACACTGATTGGACCTCTGCGCAGACTGTCTCTTCCCTCGTGATCTGTGTTAGGAGGCACGAGGGAAGAGGTGAATAGGCAGGGCCTGCTAGTGTCTGAGAGGAAAAAATGGACGCCGGAGGAAAAAGCCAGGGCAAGGACAACGGTGGAGAAGGCAGCAGCAGAATGGCAAAGAGCTGTGGAGGTGAGTGACGATGGGGGGGGGGGGGGTGTGTGTGTGTGTGTGTGTGTGTGTGTGTGTGTGTGTGTGTGTGTGTGTGTGTGTGTGTGTGTGTGTGTGTGTGTGTGTGTGTGTGTGTGTGTGTGTGTGTGTGTGTGTGTGTGTGTGTGTGTGTGTGTGTGTGTGTGTGTGTGTGTGTGTGTGTGTGTGTGTGTGTGTGTGTGTTCGTCCCCGCGGCCCCTTCTGCCCCCGTGGCATTTCCCCCCCGCCCCCCCCCCGCAGCCCGTTCTGCCCCCCCCACTGCCTCTCCTTGCCTAGGTAAGCATGGGAATAAGGGGGAGAGTTCAAAAAGGGGGGGAAGGAAGAGAAGTAGGCCAGAGCTTGGAAAAGTTACTTTTTTGAACTACAACTCCCATCAGCCCTAGGCAACATGGCCACTGGATTAGGCTGATGGGAGCTGTAGTTCAAAAAAGTAACTTTTCTGAGCTCTGGCCTACTTCTCTTCCTTCCCCCCCCCTTTTGAACTCTCCCCCTTGTTCCCATGCATACCTGTGTGCTGTATTTATCCAGACAGAGCACTCCTGCCTTTTAAAATGCCGGCTAGCTTTTTATTGTATATTTATTTGAACTCCATCTTTCTTTTTATTTGTATTTTTGTCCTGTTTAATCACAAGACTGAATTGTATGTGGGACAAAAACTGTCTCAATAATAATAATAATAATAATAATAATAATAATAATAATAATAATAATAATAATAAAATCATTAGGCGTATAATAAATGGCTTAAGGCTGATTTTTTTGTTCTTGGCAGAGATGAGGTAAGAAGTAGGGTCCTTGCAGCTCCTCCTCTCAGTCCCCCAGCTCTCAAACTCATGTTCTGTGAGAAAGAGATAGACTGTTGACAATCTCTGCTAATATCTATACAAATGTACATAACATGCATCACCTGAACTCACATGATCTAGAGTTACCTTAGATCTTGCAAGATTTGCAAATGAGAAGCAATAGGGTTTTATATTAGTTCTGATTGTCTATTGGGCTATCATAGGTTATATGTTTTTTTCATTTTCTATGGCAAAAACTCCAACTTCAGTGGAATTTATGTGATGTGTTCTAATCATTTGAATTTGGCTAATGAACTTTAGCAGTAGTACTAAAATATTAATAAAAAAGAAAAGGGAAAGAAAAAATACTTTACATACATCATTCAGCTGTATTGCTAATTATAGATATAGATATAAAAGATAAACGGCATTTTGTCAAAAGTATTTTTGTATACATTTTATACCTCATCCTTGGTTTTCCAAGCTTGGCATGGAATGCTTCTCATACAGAATTAATTTGAAATGCTGCATATTTATTATTATAATCATCATATTCAAAATAAAAAATATATGTACCACCTTCAAGTTGATTCCAACTTATGGTGACCCTATGAATAGGGTTTTCATGAGGCTGAGAGGCAGTGACTGGCCCAAGGTCACCCAGTGAGCTTCATGGCTATGTGGGGATTTGAACCCTAGTCTCATTTTGTTCTCACAACAACCCTGTGAGATAGTAGGTTAGACTGGCCCAGGCAGGGTTATTCAGTGAGCAAAAATGATGCAAATAGGATCTCTTTTAATTGTGCTATCGACCTGCTTACTTCCACTCTGACTGGGGCATCTTGCAGCATGGGGAAGAGATGGGGGCACATCACAGCTGAAGTTCACCCATATAGGAGCATTATCTCTTGTTTATTACAGAGACGCCTGTTGCAGGTTTTGCTGCTGAGAGCAGCAGTCAGTTAGTGCGGCCACTTGAGTCACAGCTTGTTGATCCTGAGGAGGCAAAACTAGAAAGTGAGGTTCAGAAAGGAGGCCCTGTGCATGAGGAGGAGGATGGCATGAAGCAGTGCCAGTTGCCTACAGCCACAGCAAGTACCATGGTTTGGCTTTGAGAAAGCTTGTACATTTGTGAGCCAGAGTGGGGAAAATGTTGTTGTACGATGCAATTACTGCCTTCCAAGGATCAAAAATCTGAGATCAGCTGTTTCCTCCTCATCCAATGTGAAGAAACATTTTGAGGTAAGCCTTTGTCATGCTGGTCCTCAAAGAGTGTCCATTGTCTATTTATGTTTAAATTGTGAAGTTCCTCTTCCATTTTTTCTTGGATTCATGCTTTATTCTTCTTCCTCAGAGGGCACACCCTGAGAAGCTGACAGCAACTGAAGAAGCAATAAAGGCAAGGAGACATGGCCTTCCTGAACCAATGCATGACACCCCTCCTCCCAAAATGCTGAAGCAGCAGCAGACAACCCTTGAGAGGTGGGGATCTGGCAGGGAGCCTGTCACCCAGAGCAATCTCGACAGGAGAATCATTGATTTCATTGTAGAGGAGACATTACCACTTCAGACTGTGGACAAACCATCATTCATTAATCTGGTTCGCATTGGACTCCCCAAAGATCTCACCATCATATGTGCCAAGACTCTGAGAGACAGAATTGAGAAGAGAGCATGCCACATGAGAGAAACTCTTGCAAACCGAATGGGTGCTGTGGCATATATAGCAACCACTGCAGATTGTTGGACCAATGGCAAGAAGAGTTACTTTGGGGTAACAGCCCACTGGATCAACCCAACTACCCTGAAATGTGAGGTCGGGGCCTTGGCTTGTAAGCGTCTGAAGGGGCGCCATACATACGATGTCCTTTCAAAAGCACTGCATGATGTACATGTGCAGTACAGGATCCACAACAAAGTTATGTGCACTACTACAGACAATGGCTCCAACTTTGTGAAAGCGTTCAGAGTTTTCATGGCCAAAGAACCAGTGGAAGCTGCAGGCACCAGTGACGATGATGGTGATAACCAGGAGGAGGAGGAGGCTGAGGTGGAGTTTGTGCCTATCTGTGAGATCCTGGACACAGGCCCTGAGGCAGAGGAAGAAGCTGCAGACTCAGGAGAGGATTTTGTTTTACCACCACACCAGAGATGTGCTAGCCACACCCTCAACCTTGTGGCAACACAAGACATAGAGGCCATGCTTTCTGACTCCTCCAAAAGTAGTCTTCTTGGTCCTTTCAAGAAACAGTTTCGTTCCTTGATGGGAAAGTGCAGCAAGTTGTGGTCCAAGCAGAACCAGTCAGCCCAGATTCCTGAGTATCATGCGCAATGTGGTGTGTATCTGAAGGTACCGAATAAGACCAGGTGGAATTCCACCTTTGATGCATTGAAGCAACTACATGAGCTCCTGTCAACTGTGCCACTAAAAATGCATGCCATAATGGACCACTGCTCCTTGTCCAGGATCACAGCTGCTGAGATTGAAGCTACAGAGATTATGGAGGCACTAGCCCAGTCCCTAGATATCCTGCAACGGGAGAACGGCATGTTCATGGGGTATTTGCTACCAACGCTCTGCAATCTGGACCACAAGTTAGAAGGACTGGAAAACAAACCTGAGAGGTACACATACTGTTTTCAGCTGCTGAGAGGTGTGCGCGAAGCCCTAAGAAAGTGGTTTGCAGCTATCTGGGAGGACAAGAGGCTTCTTCTGGCAGCCTGCCTACACCCTCACTTCAAACTAGATTGGCTGGAATTGTGTCAGGCCACTGTGATGTTCCTGTATTAGTGTAAATAGGGTAAGTGCTGTTTGTATAAGAGATACATGGTAAGTAGAATGAAAGAGGAAGGGGGGATGAGAGAAAGAGTGGGTTGTTTGGTGGGTTTGAGAGAGTGGTTTGCCAGGAGAGAGTGGAGAAGGAGGGGGGTGGAGTTTGGATTAGTATTGAGTAAAACCATATGCTTATGTGCCTTAAGAAGAAATCTTGTTAATCTTGTTAGCTTTATTATCTTTAATAAATACTTAATTCGGTTTACCAAAGGCCTGATCCTTGGCTGGGGTTTCACAGACCAGAAGGGAGGGTAAGGTAATGACCAAGGCTGAAGGGGAACTGTAACAAATGGTGGCAGCGGTGAAGAGAATAACAATACCAGTATTCAGAGTCTCTGGGAATACTAGTATTAGGATGTGAATGGTGGTTGCCTAGCAGGGGGATCTGTTGAGATCTGTGCTAGAGCGGGGAGAGAAAAAATAAAATAAAGGACAGTCCAGACTGGTGGAGTCCCTGATGGTGCCTAGTGACAGGCAGTAGCCACGCGCAGGTAGGAACCTGACAGGGAGAGCCAGGGAAGGGCGTCACAGCCACCACCCATACCAACAAGTAAGAACATTAGGGAAGCCCTTTGGGTGGATTACTCCAAGGGAAATGTTGTCTCAAGGGAGGCATCAGAGGGCTTAAGGTGGTAGGCAGGGGCTGGGCCTTTTCTTCCTGGGGCTCCTCATCACAACCTTGGGTTGCTGCAGGTAATCCTTAAGGGTCTGCTGTGCTGCCCCATGAGTGTGGTGACTTGGTCACCTTCCTACCTTCCATGTCATCATCCACAGGCTCAGGCTGGACCCTGAACCAGGGGACATGACAAGCATCAGGAAATGAAGAGCAGATGATGGTTTCCTAACATATATGTGTTAACATATCCTCTCTCTTTCTTAGATACACAATGGAAGCCTTGTTGAAAGCTGAAATAAAGATGGGTGTACTTAATGAGGACAGTGATCAGTCTTCAGATAAAGACCAGGAAGGAGATGACTTAGAAGATGACTTCTTTAACTTTCTGCCCCAGCGCAAGAAGTCAGCAGTGGACACTGCTGAGGAGGAACTGGTGAGGTACCTGAGGTCTCCCAGCAGGGAAGTGTCATCACTCCATGGCTTTCCACGTGTGCTGCGGTGTTTTTTGCAGCACAACACAGGCATGCCTTCAAGCGCCACAGTAGAACGCCTGTTCAGTACTGGTGGCAACGTAATGACTGTAAAAAGACATTCCTTGTCTGACATGCTCTTTGAGCATCTTGTTCTTTTGAGACATAACAGAAACATATTATAAAAGCATTTCAAGTGTAACATTTGATTTCAAGAGTTGGGGTATCTTCATTGCTTGGGGGGATGTGAGATTCTGTTATGCCATTATGTTAATCTTATGGATAATTTTTTTTATTCTACTACCCCCTGTGTGTGTGTGTTTATTTTTAATATTGTTTTAGGCTTCTTAGATGTGCAGCAGCCAAGGCCAGCACCTTGCAGGAGTTTTTTTAAAAAAGTAACTGAAATGTAATTGTAGTGATTACTTTTGAGAAAAAGTAAAGTAATCAGTTACTTTCAGAGCAATTGTAATTGTAACGGTAATTACTACTTTTTTGGGCCAAGTAATTGTAACTGTAATTTATTACTTTTTAAAAGTAATCTTCCAAGCTCTGGTAGTCTACAAATGCTTATACCACATAAGCACATTGAACAGCTTCTTGAAACCCAAGGCAGATTCCACTGCCCCACTGACATGGAGACACCAGCTGTCACTGGGCAGGATATAAATCTAATAATAAACTGAACCTAAGATCAGAAATATTAAAAAATGCAACAAACCAAAATTGACAAGATTCATCAAACCCTAGTTGCAAGGGATTAACAAGGCTACCCCTCTGGAAATTGTCACAACATGGTACCCTTTCCATATATTAGCAGATGCAACAAACATGCTAGCACAGTGGTCCTCCAATGAATTGTGCTAGGTGCTGTATGATTTTTAATTGTATTTTTATTGCTTCTTTTATTTCTTATATTGTATTTTATTGAACATTTAATGTGGACATGCGGTGGGTCACCTGAATGAAGCTCACGAACCAGTTTGAGAACCCCGGTATTAGCGTGCAATATCTCAATAACCCTTTCCATAAACTGAAAACTCTTTCCAACTTTAGTGTAGAGAACTAGATCTTTGTTTATGTTTGTCCACTGGGCTAGAGGAACCCGCAAGCCAATTACAGCAAAACAGAACGAGAATTGGCACAGAATTTCCCCTTAAGCAATATCTGAGCCAAATTTGGAGGCTCCTCTGGAAATGAAACATCTATAGCAATTTCTGGGAAAAGTTAAGAATACTTTTAGTTAAGTTGAAAGATACTTCCTGTGAAAAGGGGTTCACCCCTTTCTAAGCTGAGCAAAATGCCTGCCAACAATCATAGAAGAGTAGAGTTGGAAAAGGCCTATAAGGCCATTGAGTCCAACCCCCTGCTCAATGCAGAAATCCAAATTACTCCTGGAATTGTTGATCACAAGCTGAATATGAGCCAACACAGTGCGATGTGGCTGCAAAAAAGGCAAATGCTGTTTTAGGCTGCATTCACAGAAGGATAGTTTCCAAAGTGCATGAAGTACTAGTTAGGCCTCATATTGTGTACTGCATCCAGTTCTGGACACTGTATTTTAAGAAGGATACAGACAAAGTGGAACAGGTTCAGAGGAGGGCAACAAGGATGATCAGGGCACTGGAAGCAAAGCCCTATGAGGAGAGACTGAAAGAACACCATTACAGATTCAATCTTTTCCTGAACCCTGTCTCTCAATGTTTAGAAGAGAAGACTCAGAGGAGATATGATAGCACTCTTCAAATACTTGAAAGGTTATCACACAGAGAAGGGCCAGGATCTCTTCTCAATCATCCCAGAGTGCAGGACACGGAATAATGGGCTCAAGTTACAGAAAACCAGATTTCAGCTGAACATCAGAGAAAACTTCCTAACTGTTAGAGTGATATAACAATGGAACCAATTACCTAAGGAGGTGGTGGGCTCTTGAACACTGGAGGCATTCAAGAGGCAGCTGGACAGGCACCTGCTGGGTATGCTTTAAGTTGAATTCCTACATTGAGTAGAGGGTTGGACTCAATGGCCTTGGACTCTGCTATTCAATGATTCTATGACTTCACCCTATCTTTCTCGCTATCCCTTATACCAGGAACTTCCTCCCAGTTAAGGATGAGCAAACCTGTCAACTTCAGTTTCTCGTTTTTCTAATCTTAAATTCAGTTCTCCACATTTCCACATCCATTTGTGAAAAAAAAAGTTGTTCTCATGAAAGTCCGTCACCATTTTAATGCTAATTTCCCCTACATAGACACATTGTTGCACAGCTAGTTTCCCCTAACAAAATGCATTTTATGTGGGGGCTTTTCACTAACCTGTACATTTCTGTGGACATGTTGCCATGCATAGCATCTGCATTTTTGTACACTGCATTACTTAGCTGGAGAATTGCATGGGAAAAATAAAAAAGGAGTGAATTTCAAGGGATAGCTATGCTTTGGTTCATGTATCATTTTGGAAAATGCAAATCAAGTATGTTTGCCTTTCAGTGTGAACTGAATCAATTTCTCCCCCATTCCTAGTCCTCGTACAC
Organism: Rhineura floridana; assembly: GCF_030035675.1. NCBI lineage: Eukaryota > Metazoa > Chordata > Lepidosauria > Squamata > Rhineuridae > Rhineura > Rhineura floridana. Next base: position 167,248,706 of record NC_084483.1, on the reverse strand, counting down.
CTACATGATGCCACCTCTTCCTTCCAATCCCTCCTCAAAACTCTCCTTTTCTATGAAACCTGGGCCACAGCCTCCCAAATCCCCATGCCCACACAACCCAAGCCTAAGCATATGCATCCAAAATAAATGCATATTCTTCTTCATCTTCCTCTGCTGTCTTCTCCATTTTGAATTCTAGACTGTAGGCAAGGCCCCATACTCTAGCTGGTATAATAAACCAATAATGATGTCATGTCACTGTTTGCATTACTGGATATTCTTAGAGGAAGAGGCAAGAAGCTGCCATTTTTAGGAGCCGCTGCATTTTGCCCACAATCAGTGATATGGGTCGGGGTAGAAAATGAATGGGCACCATAAGCAAACACAGTATTAGGCAAGCTTAGCAGTTTCAACGTTTTTAGGCCTTGTTTACTAAATACAAGTAAAATGAACATACCAAATTAGGTCAGTCTCCAGGGCATCAGAAAGTTTCCAGATGCAAATCAGCCTAATTTGGATAGGATTTTTCTTCCAGGAACCAAAAGCCTGGCTAGATAAGATCAAAGGCCTCTCTAGTCCAGCACACTGTTTTCCACAGTGGTCAACCAGTTACCTCTAGGAATCCCACAGGCTGGAGCCAAGGACATTATAAAAGCCTGGAGAACCAGGCCAATAGCCCATCTAGTCCAGCATCCTGTTCTCACTGTGGCCACAGTGTTCCTTTCTGTTTAGCTTTAGCAGGATTAGAGCCTATTCCCTGTAGGATCAATTATTTCATGAAAATGTGTCTGTGTCTGTGGGGGAGAATTTGAAACAGAATGCTGAACCTCTGCATTATCTATTTATATAGCCTACCACCTTCAATCTGCTTATACCTTCAACCCTCTGCCATCTACTACCTCATTCCCTTTCCCAAAGATGAGTTTTCCCCATTGAGAGGGACACACCTGAGGCCCTCCAGATGGTGTTGGATGCAGGGTCGGCGCCAGGCATGACTGGGCTGTTGGGCATCAGCCTGCCACAGGCCCGCAGTGCCATAAGGGCCAAACATCCCTGCCTGATACAGACAGTGTGGGCCTTAAATGAGCCCACCTGCTCCACCTACCTGTCACATCAGCATGCATGCGCTGCACACTGTGTGCAAACGCCTGGCATCACCCAAGATGGCAGCAGGGGTATCAACCCCTTAGGGATGCCCCTGTTGCCATCCTGGATGATGGCAGGCACGCATGCACAGCATGTGGGGCTTACGTGCTGCACTAAAGTGAGGCAGGTGGGGTGGGCAGGCTTATTTAAGCTCCGCACTGCCTGTGTCAGAAGGTGGTGCCTGAAGGTGCTTGCAAGCTTCTGCTTTGCAATCCACGCCAATGTCGGGTCACTGAGTCCTACAACCCAACGCTGTCATGGATCGCCAAGCAGGAGCTTCACCCTCCTACCTTCCTCTGGGCCAGAGGCCCTTGACCAGGGTCCAAACTGCCACCTTCTGGCAGTGGGCCTGATTGGACAACTCTCATCACCCGAAACATGGGCCATGGTGGCTGGGGTTGATGGGAACTGTAGTCTAGCTACACCTGAAAGGCCACAAATTTGCCATTTCTGCCTTGGAATATTTCCACATGCAACTGAGGGCCCAAATAATTTTCAGAGCAAGCCGAAACCTGTTTGCCGTTCACTATTTTTACTTTTTCCTCAGGATTTTTCTTACCTTTTCACACAAATATACTTTACTTGGATTGAATTTAAAGGAACGTATTCAAAGGTGTTGTGGCTTCAGATTAACAATAACTGAGCATGTGCTTTGACTGTGAAATATTTACACCAAAAGTTAATTGTAAGGGGGGGGGGGAATTAGGAGAAATCCAAAAGGACAAGCCATTAACACATGTGCACACGTTTTTACATAAGCTGAAGGTGCTTTATCACTCTGCACAGACTTAGTCAGCACACGTGTCTGCCCTGAGTGCTCAGAAGGGAACTTGTATGAAATATTAATCTGTCCATTTGGGGATTTTATTGCTGATCGCTCCTTCATCCAGCCAGCAGGGGTATTGTTTCTAATGCTACATGAACTGTTTGCCCTTCATTGCAGCTCTCATCCTAAAACAAAATCAGCAGCTGGTGCTGTCATGTGAGGGATTTTGTGAGCATTAAGACAACACAAAGGGCAACATTCAGCAATTTGGAAGAGGGGCAACGTAAGAATCCTCTTGGATGGATTTAGAGATCTGAAACTCTTGAAAGGTAGAGAACACTAGTTTTCACTTAAGTCACAGGTTCAGCAAAAACCACATGTTTATAAGAACTGTAATGCAGAAATCAGCCACTGAAGCTTTTGACAGCAACAAACTAAGCATCACCACTCACTAATGTCTGCAGATTAAGCAGAAGCATGGGAGCAGCGGCCGGTCAAAAGTTGGCAACTCCAAGGGTACCCTTCCCTCTACTGTAGTTTTGACTTTGGTGCAGTTATGTTCCTCCCCCCCCCCCAGAGAAACTGGGTCCTTCCTCTTTAGGTGTCTGGGTGAAAGTTTTGTTGCTGTTTAGTTAAGCTCACATGAGATACCTATATTATCTTGTTTTGGTTCCCCCCCAAGGCCAGCAGTGAGACTGCTGATTGGAACGGTTGCTTCAGCTGGTTTGTGTGGGAAAGAATGTAGCCCAAAGTGCTGGAATGGTTGGGTCTTGAGGCCTCCTGATAGGTTAATAAATAAATAACAAATAAAAATAAGTTCTGGGAGTCTCCTGGCCCAGGCTGGGTTGAACAGAAGGAGTGGCGGCAGCATACCTTATAGGGTTGTTATTAAGCTCCGGGCATTTAGCAACTGCCAAGTCACCAGTTTAGTGTTCCAGTTTGGAGCACATCCTTGATACCCCCTCTTCCAGCCTGGCTCAAAAGCAGGGGAGGGAAGAGTGTTGTTCCTTATAATAATTCTACCCTTGATTCATTAAGCGACCAACACTAAAATTAAGTTCTTGTCTGAAAACAGGGCTGTCACCCCAGAGGAGGGTGAACTCTTCAAGGATATTCCAGGCTCTCTCTCCAACTGTTCAATAGAATCTCACCTAAGTTTTTTGCTTCTGGAAATATAAGGAAAATCAGGTGGGTAGTATTCCAGCCATTTGGCCACTTAGCATTAATGTGATGAAATAACTTACAATACAGGTAGCCCAATACATTTTAATGTTCTCACCATGCAGCAGTTATTCTCCAGAACTCCCATCAAACCCAGCCCCCATAGTTGTTGGTCAAGGATGATAAGAGTGCAGTCCAGCAACATGGGGAGGGCACCACATTGGTTATCCCTGGCTTCAACATAAACCCTTAGCCAGTGTTGCTATCAAACTCAAGTGAAGCAGACTGCCAACTACAACACGGCGTGGGACCTCAATACCTTGTGGAACGCCTCTCTCGCTATGAACCTACCTGCTCACTTCGTTCAGAATCTAAGGCCCTCCTCCGGGTACCAACCCATCGGGAAGCCCGGAGGGTGGTTACGAGATCTAGGGCCTTTTCTGTGGTGGCCCCTGAGTTGTGGAACAGCCTCCCCGAAGAGGTACGCCTGGCGCCTACACTTCCATCTTTTCGACGCCAGGTAAAGACCTTTTTATGCTCCCAGGCATTTTAATCTTCTTAATCTTTTTTAATCTTTTAATCTGTATTTTTAATTTTTGTAGTATTTATTTTGTTTTTGCTGTGCTTTTTGTTGTTTGTTTGTATATGTTTTTGTATTTTTATTATGATATATTGTATTTTATCTTGTTTGTTCACCGCCCTGAGAGCTATTTTGCTAAGGGCGGTATATAAATTGAAATAATAAATAAATAAATAAATAAATAAACAGTTGAAAACTGCCTTGCACAAAGTCATACCAAAGTCATTTGTCTTTCTAGATAAGCATTGTTACACTGACTGGAAGTGGCTCAACAGGATTTTAAGCAGATATCCTTCCCAACCCTTCCTGGAGATGCCACAGACTGAACCTGGGACCTTCTGCAGGCTAAGCATGTGCTCTGCCACTGAGCTACAGCCTATCCCCTGCTTATCATCAACTGTTTATTCCTCCAAAATTTTAGTGCTCAGTAATGCAAATATGGCAGCTGTGGGCATCAGACATTTTCTACTTGCAGAGAAGGTTATATATTTTTAAGTGAGCAGTGCATTCAAATATGTATTCTCCCCTACTCTGTCTGAACAGTGTAGTCTAAGAGCTGTAATCTGCGATTGCCCTGATCAAATTCAGTTTTTAACTCCCAAATTTCCAATCCCAAACTGCATGTTTCCCTCAGGATCAGCATTGGAGGAGAGCAAGAATTCCAGCTGGATAGTGAATCAAGTATGATAAAAGGAATTGCCAAAATAATACTGTTAGTTCTGCCACGCACTAAATAAATTACTAAATAAATGACTTTGCCTAAGTCAGAGGGACCGTCTGGATCTCTGGTTCTCAATAAGCCATAGCATTTTACATCACTGTTTATAAAATCTTCATGTATTCTGAATACACAATGAGAGTTTAAAAATAAAAATGGCACTCATACACCATTTTAATTTTGAATGTGCACTTTGATAGTCATTTCAGAAGTATAATTCATTTAAAATTGAAAGCAGCAGTCAAATATTCAGTAGAGGAAAATGAATGCTCCTGGCAAACCTTTTAATATGGGTGAACCTATTAATAATGGCAAACCTGGCTGAGGCCTAAAAGCTGAAGAGGCAGCCATCGAGAACCTTGATAGAAAATCCTGGCAGGACATGTGAAAGATGCAGAGCATGATAATGGTCCCTACGGGGAGGAACATGGTATGCAAGCTCCCAAGATGCCTGCCTGTAAATACAGATGGCCCTTTAACTAAGAAATAACTTACCGAGTGATTACACGCAAAGTAGGATACGTTAAAGTGGTGAGCAGAGTTATGCCACATTTTACATACTCAGTCTGAAATACAGGGATGTAAGAACATTATCCACGCAAGCCAGGGTGACATTAACAAGACTGTCCTGCATAGAGTTCCTTAAAGTAGCTTGGCCATTGTCCAGCATCCTTAAAAGCAGCATGCAGAATTTCACTAGGTACCAGGTATGGATATGTTTTAAAGGCCCCATCTGCGCCATATATTAAAGCAGTATTGTGCCTCTTTAAACTGTCATGGCTTCCCCCAAATAATTCCGGGAACTGCAGTTTGTTAAGGGTGCTAAGAGTTGTTAGGAGACCCCTACTGTCCTCATAGAGCTGCAATTCTGGGCTCCTGCTGGGCGGAAGGGCAGGATATAAATCAAATAATAAATAATAAATTCCCAGAATTCCCTGGAAGAGGGATTGTTTAACCATTCTGGGAATTGTAGCTCTGGGAGGGGAAGAGGGGTCTCCTAACAAATCTCAGCACCCCTTAAACTACAATTCCCAGGATTCTTTGAGGAAAGCCATGACTGTTAAAGTGGTATGGTACTACTTTAAATGTATAGTGCAGATGGGAACTGTGATGGGATGCGAGAGAAGGCCTCTGGGAATAAGGGTCTCTTCACAACTCTCAGCATGGGCTGTATTTAAGGGGACAGTGCAGAGGGAATTAAGTGAATACATGATCAGTTGTTAGGGCCTTGAAACTGTGCAATGTGTTACACAACAAGGTCTGCCAATACCTGTACCTGCCAGTGTCTAAGAAAAAGCATAAAAGACATTACTTACAGGCTTCCCAGGACACTTCCATCCACTATGTTTACTTTCTCTCACAGAAAGACCATGCTGTGTCCAGTTACTCACAACCCTTCCTTCTGGAATGGTCTGGACCCTTAGATTAAAAACTGGCCTTGCACAGGGTCCTAGCCTTTATAAAGGGCAAACACCAAAATCCATTAATACTGTAAATCCCTCCCCTTGTCTAAATGGACATAATACTGCCACAACCAGAGACATCGGGCTGCATGAGCAACATCTTCCAGAACTCTGTAGCCAGAATCATTTGCCTCTCATTGCTCCAAATGTGCAACACCCGTCTCCACATCGCCTCTTCCTTCTTCCGCTTTTCAGTACAAATCCCCTTTTCCTTCTGTTGGTTATTTTAACCTAGTCCAACATTACATCTGTACTGGCATTAACCGTTGTTAATACTCACCAGGGTCTCTGCTAATTAGGGTTTGCCAAGAGAGACATAGGAAGCTGCCATCTGCTCAGATTATTGATCTACCAAACGTAGTATTCTCAGCACTGACTGGAAGTGGCTCTCCAGGTTTTTAAGACCAGAGGCACTTCCAGCCCTACCTGAAGATGCCAAGAATTGAACCTGGGACCTTCCGCATGCAAATCAGGTGCCCCACCACTGACATATGGCCCCCAACCTGATTAAAAGGCCAGCGCAAGTCAGCATTGGGCATGGATTAGCACTGAGGCAGATATTAAGCACTGACCATGATTAAGGCTGACAAATGAAGCAAGGCAAGATTATCTATCTGAGAGAAAAGGATACATAGCCCACCCCAGTCCTTTACCCACGGGGAAGAGACTGGCAAACAATTAAGTCCAAAGGGAAAGTATCAATTGCTCTTAAGCTAATATAGCTCTGACAGTTTGTAGAATACAATCTCAAAAGCACAACCTCAATAAACTACCTTGCAAATAGTTTCAATAACATCAAGAGCTAGTCATCTGCTCATCTTTAGGGGTGACAACTCTTCCAAAACTGTGGAGAAAGCAAGTTTTGCTAGAAGCATGTTGTCATTTCACAAGTATCACATCATAGACTGTTTGCCTCAGCTCTGTATCAAGAGCTGTGGGAAGAAAAACATGATGTTCAAAGAATGGAATCCACACAAGAAACTGCTTTTTGGTTTGAAGAGTCACATGATACGACTGTCTATTCTTAAAGCGACAGAAGAGGAGAATGCACACATTAAACAAAATTACAATTTACAGCTAACTAGCTCAAACTTTCTCAACCACCATTCATTCTTTTGTGACGAAGGTAACATTCTTCATATAGGATTGCAATTTACAAGTCATATCGAAAAATGTCAAGCATAGATTTTGCACTGAAATGAAACATTTCACAGCTAATGCCTCAGGGCCTTTGACAAAAAGAACGGATAAGCACTAGATGCGACATCGAGGAATTTCAGAATAATGAGAATTAAGGTGCATTGGAGGAGGGAAATGTTACAGTATCTGAAGTTAAGTGGGATCACTTGAAAATATCAGCATAAATTACCCACTTGATAGTAAAGAACATCTGCATATATAACTACTGCCTCAAGGTTACTGCCATCTATATAGCAGAGCAGCTTTCCCCAACTGGGTGCCCTACAGATGTTTTGGACTACAACTTCCATCATCCCTGACCATACTGGCTGGGGCTGATGGAAGTTGCAACAACATCTGGAGGGCACCGGTTGGGGAAGGCTGTGCTAGAGATAGGTTAATACTCAAGACACGTGTCTTACTTCTGTTTTAACAAGGAGCTATGAGCCATTCAAAGTATTTGCAGTAGCCTACTGGTAGTTGGTTACCTATCAGTACTGCAGCCTGGCCGCAAAGAAACCATGCACATAGCTGATGCTTCATAGCCCTTTTCAGTGCTGCAGATCACTAAGCAGAGGTGACAAGCAAACAGTGCCTTAAAAGAGTTCTCAGCTTTAGCAACAAGATTTCCTCATCTGAAGGCACAGGGTGATTATATACATGTACACAACTCCCTTGGATCAGAGTGACTTTGTATGTACCAATTATAATGCATGTGCACATTTTTAATTTTGAAGAGCGCTTGACAACCTTTAATGTATTCTCCCTTCAAAGCCCTGTTAGTTTGTTATAAAGCAGGGGACAGATCTCTGGCTCTGATGTAACACAAGGAAATCCTGGTTTGAATCCCTGCTCATTTATGAACTCTCTAGGTGGCCATGGGGCAGTCACTATGTCAAAGACTAACCTACCTTACAAGATCATCACACTGGGGGGATTAGGGATATGGAGAAACCGATTAGTACCCAATTTGAAAGGGTGTGAGACAGGGGTGTATTTTATCACCCTATTTGTTTCATCTATACACAGGGCATATCATATGGAAAGCGAGATTAGACCAAGATGAAGGAGGTGTGAAAATTGGAGGGAGAAATATCAATAATGTAAGATATACAGATGATACCATACTACTAGCAGAAATTAGTAATGATTTAAAATGAATGCTGACGAAAGTTAGAGGAAAGCACAAAAGCAGCACTACAGCTGAACACCAAGAAGACTAAAGTAATGACAACGGAAGATTTATGTAACTTTAAAGTTGACAATGGGGACATTGAACTTGTCAAGGATTATCAATACCTCGGCACAGTCATTAACCAAAATGGAGACAATCGTCAAGAAATCAGAAAAAGGCTAGGACTGGGGAGGGCAGCTAGGAGAGAACTAGAAAAGGTCCTCAAATGCAAAGATGTATCACTGAACACTAACGTCAGGATCATTCAGACCATGATATTCCCGATCTCTATGTATGGATGTGAAAGGTGGACAATGAAAAAACTGATAAGAGAAAAATGAACTCATTTGAAATGTGGTGTTGGAGGAGAGCTTTGCACGTACCATGGACTGCGAAAAAGGCAAATAATTGGGTGTAAGAACAAATTAAACTAGAACTAGCACTAGAAGCTAAAATGATGAAACTGAGGTTATCATACTTTGGTCACATAATGAGAAGACATGATTCACTAGAAAAGCCGATAACGCTGGGGAAAACAGAAGGGAGTAGAAAAAGAGGAAGACCAAACAAGAGATGGATTGATTCCATAAAGGAAGCCACAGACCTGAACTTACAAGATCTGAACAGGGTGGTTCACAACAGAACTATTGGAGGTTGCTGCTTGATAGGGTCACCATAAATCGTAATTGACTTGAAGGCATATAACAACACTAACCTGAGATTAGGGATGGATGAGAAATTAAATTCAGTTTGCATTTCAAGCCAAATATGTCAAATTCACACCAAAACATGGACATCCTTCAAGATTCATACTTGTTCAAATTGTGCAATGCAGTTCGCCAACCAATGTTAACAAAAATGAATATGTTAGGGGCAAGTATGCCTATAAATGAGTGTACAAGTAAAATTAGCATACAGAAATGCATTACATGACAAGAAAACCACTTGCAAAATGTGTACATTAATCAACACTGCCTATAAAAAAAGTTTAGTAGGAGAAATGCACACAAAAATGCTGGAGAATTTTCATGAGGATTTTTTTGTAGAAAAAAATGCAAATTGCTGCAGAAATGTGGAGAACTGACTTTAAGACTGGGAAAAAATTAGAACCCAACGGAACTGAAATTGACAGATCCTTCCACCCCTATCTGAGATCCTTAGAGCAGGAGTGGCTAACTGGTAGCATTCCTGATGTTGCTGGAGGCCAGCTCCCATCAACCCCAGGCAGCATGAGTGAGGGATGATGGTGCTGTAGTCCAACATCCGAGGTCCACAGAAATGGCAAAATACTGTAGTAACATAATAAAACAGAGCTAGCGTTTTCAGATGTATATTCCAGTAAACATGTTTCCAAAGTATTTTTAAAAAAAGACAGCCTGGCCTCCCATCAGTATTGCTGCCACATTTCCATACATTATAGAGCACCAACAAAAAGCACCAGACGTCTAGAACAAGAATATATATTTGACTGAGGTCACCAACCAGAGCTGTAAATTAAGCCTGTAATTTAATCCCTGGGGGCAAGGGCTCTCTGATCAGTTTCTCCTCTGTGTGACACTGTACCACTGAAATGGCAACAGAGCTGCCTGCTTGACAGGCAGCACCAAACATGGAGAACATGGCACTGGATCAGTGGGAGTGGGGGTGGTGGAGACAAACTTGGATGGGGCAGTTAGCAACCAATGTTTACAAACATAACCTGGGAAGATCAGAAGGGCCAGCCATAAATTATGACTGGATCGCAGTCAAGCCAGAGCCTCACTCAACATTAAAAGCAGAGGGGTTTAGAGTCCGGCTTCAGTTTGAGTTCAAACTCTAAAAACAAAAATTGCATCACATGCAGGGCATTAAGAGCTACTGAAGCATGATGGAAAAATTCCATCTGACAAGTGAAAGTGAATAACAAACACCTCTCTGGCCATACAGCAAGCACAGATGCTGAAGCAGAGCCTTACTATAATATGTCTTCTCTGTCCAGATCACACTTCCAAACAAGGCAGGGATGAGAAAGGGGCTTTTTGTTTGTTTCGTTCATCATTTTTAAGTACTGGTGCTTTAAAAAGAACATATTTAGATGTGGCCATTGCCCTCTTTCCTGTTCACCCTCCTTTTTGGATAAAAAAAACTGCAGTATTAATCCCTTGATCTCTACCCACAATTTTTCCCAGCTGGCAGAAAGGGAGGAAAAAAATAATCTTTTCTTCTAAAGCTTCTTTAGATCAAGCAGCTAAGTGCTTTTGGCTAATTTTAAAACTCCCAACTTCAGAACTACATTTGCTGGGTGACACTAGGAAGATTCTTTTCACTCCCAAAAGATGCAATCAAAGACTCCACTGCTGAAGAAACGACCTAAGTCTTTGAAGCTAAGCAGGGCCTTATTCCTAGGGTTTTGGACTACCTGTCACCTTTCAGCTACTATACATATGCATTGCATCTAGATCACTATTCTATTAGGCCCCTGTCTTGTAACTGTAAAGGCAGAATTCTAGCCGCGCACAGAGTTATGGATTTTAAAATCTTGTATATCATTTTACCATTCCAATACTGTCAAGTATTTTTCACAGAGGTGGCAATTTTAGTTGAGGTAAGTTACCTGTCTATCATCCATGTTCTCAATACGCTGCCCTAGTGATTCACCATAAGCTAAAGAAGCATACAAGACAGTGAACTGTTATTAGTTCATTGCCCTTTTCAGGCATGATACTCGCATGCAAAACATACAGACATGAATAGGACCATCCCAAGTAGCGTCACTTCCAAAGTCCACCTGTGTAGGCTAGCACATCTCCCTGGTGGCCACACACTCCAGACTGCACAGAAGCTTTTGTGCAGACATATGTATCTGCAGAAGCACCCACCTCATAGCCATTCAGACAATGCAGGGACACTAGAGGGAGAGGATACTCAGCATATGCAATGTGTGGGATGGGCCCTATTCCCTGCTCACATGTCAGTTCTACACACTAGGATAACATCAAATGCATTTTATTTTGTTTTGTTTAAAAGCATTAGTATGTCGTTTAATAACTTAAATGACCTAAGCCCTAAATAACTTAGGTCCCAAATATCTGAAAGACTACCTCCTTCCCTACAGATCCTCTCCGGTGTTGAGATCAGCGGGGGGGGGGGGGGCTTTTGACAGTTCCACCACCCTTGGATGCTCAGGGAGTGTTGGCCCGGGAGAGGGCAATTCTCTGTGGCAGCCCCTAAGCTGCATCTGGCAACTTCATTGTACAACTTTCAGGGAATACTGAAGATGCACCTCTATACCCTGGCCTTCAACACCTGAGATATATATTTCTAGGACCCACCCTATTTTCTGTGATGCTGCTTTTAACTGTTATTATGTGTTTTAAAATTGTTTTAACCCACCCTTGGACCTCTGGGTGAAGGGCAAGTAATAAATTCTAATAATATTTCAAAAATCTCTAGGCAGTGTACAGTCTGAAAAACAATATGGGTTGTATTCAGCATAGCACTAAGGCCAACGTTCTGCCAGCGCAAGGATCTCTCCTTTCACATTTAAACATTTCCCCCTTTCTCCTTCCCCTGTGCCTCTTAAATCTGTTCTGGGGTTTTCCTCAACGCTTCAGAGTAGATTCGGAGACAGTGTGGGGCAGGCACGTGGAGGAGATGAGTGAAGTTCTGGTGTGCAATAGGAAGTCATTATTTTGTTGAATACTGCCCTGTATCATTAAAATATTACAACAGAAACAGCCTAAAAACAGTAATACCGCAATAAACAAACACATAAAAACATATAAAACAGAAATGCAGAGGTCCCAAACACATAAAACAGGGTCTAATCTTATGTGTCGGAGAAAGCCTACACAAAAAGATAAGCCTTTACAAGACTTCTGAAGCAATTGATGGCTGCTGCATCACATGTGGTAAAAGGAAGGGCACTGCACAGTACAAGGGCAACAGAAAAGACCCATTTTTGGATCACCACCCTATAATATTCTATAGAGTGCGCTATCACAAGCAGAATTCCTCCAGATGATCTAAGTGGCCTTACAGGTCTATAAGGGGCAGGCGGTTCAAATAGCATATTAATACTAATTTTTTGTAATTAGGACTCTATCATAAGGTCCATATGTTTGTCTCATATAACACACCATCTCCAAGTTACTTTTTTTTTTGTACATTTATATTCCACTTTTCTTCTGTCATGGAATTCATACTGGATATGATAGGGGCATCTTGTAAAGTAACTATGTGAAGAGGTTATTTTTTGCAGGCCTTCAGGCCATAGTGACAATGGTGTTCCCTGCAATGTTTACTGTTGTACTGTATTTTATATGCATTGTGCATTTGTGGCTTTAACTGTGATAAGACTGTAATATTTTTTTACGACGCTTGTAAGCCACCCTGGGTTCCAGCAAGAGGAAGGGCAGAATATAAGAGAGAGAAAACAAACACAAAGTACAAGATGCAAGAGTGAGGCCTCATTTGAAACAAAGCCATCTCACCAGATCTTTTCTACCACCCCCCTTCCCACTTGGAGCACTGCCTCTTGAGGTCAGTGCAGTATGGGCAATTGAAAACTTGTCCATCTTGCTCTGTCTGGCAATGACTCTCACAGTTCTCAGGTAGAGGTCTTTCCCAGGCCTCCCTACAGATGCCAGGGACTGGACCTGGGATGTTCTGCATGCAAATCATGTGTTTTACCAGAGAGGAAAGCCCTTCCCCAATGTGTCACATAGTAATGTAACATAAATTACAGGGTAATTATGGCCTGTCCCCTTACCTTTGTAATGGCCTACTTCACTGCAGGTTGACTCAATACTTTGGCTAAACTGGAGCGAGTCAGAAGCTGGAGGGAGTGGATTTCATTAAGGACCCTCTTATTTGACTGGAGTAACAATCAATCCCCTTCCCCAATGACCATTCGGAATTGTAGTTCTGTGATGGGAACAGGGGTTTCCTAACAACTCTGAGCATCCTTAAACTACAGTTGCCAGGATTCTTTGGGGGAAGCCGTGACTATTTAAAGTGGTATGATATTGCTTTAAATATATAGTTCAAATGGGCCCCAAGTTTCTGAAAGTGGTAGCCACACAAGAGCATATACCGGGAATGGGAAATCTGTGACCCCTAAGACTACAACTCCCATCATCCCCAATTAACAAAATAGCGGTCAGGGCTACAGGTGGTTATTATTAAATTTATATCCCACCCTTCCTTCTAGAAGGAGTCTAGGACAGCAAAGAAAACACTAAAAACACTCTAAAACATCTTAAAAACAGCCTTTAAAATATATTAAAACAAACACCTTTAAAAACATTATTTTAAAAAGTTTTTAAAACATCTTAAAAGCAATTCCAGCACAGTCGCAGACTAGGATAAGGCCTCTGCTTAAAAGGATTGTTGGAAGAGGAAGGTCTTCAGTAGGCGCCAAAAAGATAACAGAGATGGTGCCTGTCAAATATTTAAGAGGAAGGAATTCCAAAGGGTCAGTACCACAACACTAAAGGTCCGCTTCCTATGTTGTGTGGTACAGACATCCTGATAAGATGTTATCTGCAGGAGAACCTCACCTGCAGAACATTGTGATCGACTGGGTGTATAAGGGGTTCCCCATCCCTGGCCTAAAAGAAAACAGCGACAGCATTCAGTGCCAAAGTGAAGGGAAATTATCATAGTATAAAGTGGCAGAAACCACATTTCTTTAGAAGTTTGGGGCTACTTTGCACCCTTGCTCACTAACAAGCTCTGGAAAGTAGTGTGGCTTGATGTATGGAGAGCTGAATGTGGGCGACCTGAATTCAGACCTCTCATGATCATGCCAAACTTCTGGAGGCTTTTGTAGCTTCAGAGAAAGGAAACCAAGAATAAGTCCCTCTAAGTTCAGTAGGGATTACTGCCACATATTTGAGCAGAAGACTGCTGCCCAAAAATTTGCTAAAAGATTTAAAAAGTTATCTTCTGACAAATTATACTCTTTCCAGCTTTTATAATGCTCAGTTCTAGACCTCCGGTTTCTTATAATTAAAGTTATACTGAACTTATTTAAAATGTTACCCTGCCTTTCCAACAAGAAAAGGCTCAAGATGGTGTACAACAACAAATGCTAACAATAGCAGAAACAAAGTTCTCAGAGCTTTGTACACATACATGCCTTTTGATGGGAATATTATTTTTTAGAGCTAGGCAGTTCTCCTTTGGATTCAAAAGCTGTTTCACAGCCTCTCTTCTTCCAAAAAGTATCTTAAACCCACAGAATTTAAGCAGACAGATTTTGTATTAAACTAGCCTTCCCCAACCTGATCCCTGAGATGTTGTTGGACTCCAGCTCCCATCAACCCCAGGAGCATGGGCAACAGTCAGGGATGATAAGTGTTGTAGTCCACAACACCTGCAGGACCACAGGTCACTGCTTTAACAAGAGGTGCCAGTATGATAAAACCAAAGATTTAGTTTTTGGGAAAAGATTCAAAGGACATCGCCGGCATATAGCTGATCATCAGTTAGAACAACCTCGAGAATTTAAGTACCTGGGTATTTATTTTTCAGATACCCTTTCCTGGCAATATCACCGACAATATATTAAATCGCACGCGGTTAAGACAATAGGGACAATTTTAAAATTTTCTCGTTCTGTCGGGGGCGGTCAGATTCACCCTACTTTAAAGATCTTTAAAGCAAAGGTGATCCCACAAATCCTATATGGAGTAGCCGTATGGGGCTGGGATTATAATATCGTAACAGCCCTGGAAACTATACAAAATAGTTTTCTCAGGCGCTTGTTATATCTCCCTGTGGGAACCTCTGCAGCGATGACTCGAATTCAGACGGGCTCCCCCCCACTGATGGCTCTCATACATTTTACCCTTCTGAAATTTTTGAGAACACTCAATGGGCCCCAGCCTGGGACATTATTACAATTATGTTTTGACCACCCATTCGCTTCTATCTTATGGCCCTCTAAATTAACTAAACTGCTATCAACTTACCACCTTTTAGAGCAGGATTTCAACGCAATGCCAAATAATAAATCTCTACGTGAATACATATTCCTCCACTCTATGAACCAGGATAGGCTATCCTCCATCAACTCAAAGGTATCTCCTTGGTACTGGCGATTTAAGCTTGACCCCCACTGCTCTACTTATCTCCTTCAACCAATACCCCTTGTCCTTAGACGGGCGTTTACAGCCCTACATTTTTTCTCCTTACCAAATGCGGACAGGGAAGGTCGACTAGCCGGTGTCCCTAAGGACCAAAGGAATTGTGTCTGTGGCTCACCCTCGGCGGAAGACCTTCCCCACATTTTGCTCTACTGCCCAATTTATACTCAGCCCAGAAATAGATTTCTTAGTAAATGGTTAGAAATCCCTCAGCTTGATTCACTTGATGGAAAAATCATTTTTTTAATGTCAGCTCATAACTTGGAAGTAACCCACAAAGTAGCTCTTTTTGTAATAGCAGCAAGAAAACTTAGGGTCAATTACATTGCCCTTCGAGATATTACATAGGCAAGTTCTCTTACATGAGATCCCCACTTAAATGCTTCCCTTTTAAATGTCTCCATTTGATTTTAAAGTATTGTATATGTATTGTTTTAATTTGCGTTGGCCTTTGGTCCTGCAAACAAATCAATAAAGTAAAGTATCCTCACAGGAGCGCCTCAGGACTTCATGGAAACCATGGCTTCCTAGGAGCTGCACCTTATTCCAACGGGGCCCACCCATGTAGCTGGTCATGCACTCGACCTTGTGTTAGTCTCGGGAGAGGAGGGGAGTGATCTGAAAATGGGGGGTACATCCATCACCCCCTTGTCATGGTCAGATCACTACTTGGTGAGAGTGGACTTTTCGATGCCACAAACCCTACGCGGGGGTAGAGGACCCATTAGGATGGTCCGCCCCAGGCGTCTGATGGATCCAGATGGATTCGTGAATGCGCTTGGGGATTCTTTGGAGCATGCACACAGGCACTCGGTTGAGACCCTGGTGGAGGGGTGGAATGCTGCAATCACCGGGGCATTAGACCGGGTGGCTCCGAAACGCCCTCTCCCCCTGAATAGAGCTCAGACGGCGCCATGGTATATTCCACGGCTGCAAACTCTGAGGCAGGAGGTGAGACAGCTAGAGCGCCGGTGGCGGAAATCTCGCTCTGAGGACGATTGGACATGGGTTAGAGCGGCTGTGGCAGCCTACCATGAGGCAATAAGGGCAGCAAAAAAGGATTTTTATGCTGCCTCTATTGAATCTGCAGAGTGCTGTCCCAGGAGGTGGTTCCAAGTGGTCCGGAGCCTGGTATGTCCAGTTGCCCCGGAACCGACGGAACATTTTAAGACCTCCTGTGATGAATTTGTAAAGCACTTTGCAGATAATATCGATCGTATAAAGAGTGCTATTCCATGCGCTGTGGACACAGTGAGTGAGCCAGAGTCGGCCAGTGGCGTTTTGGTGGGTTGGGATCGGTTCCAGCTTCTTCTGTCTGAAGTGGACAAGGTGCTTTCAACCTTAAAGCCAACCACTTGCTTACTTGACCCTTGCCCATCGTGTCTCATTATGAGCTGCAAGGATAGACTGAGCGAGGGGATCAAGGTGGTGGTAAATGCATCCTTGGAAGAGGGAGTAATGCCATTAGCCCTCAAGGAGGCAATAATAAAACCAATTCTAAAGAAGCCCTCCTTGGATCCCCAAGATTTGAACAACTTTTGCCCAGTCTTGAATCTACCATTTCTGGGGAAGGTGGTGGAGCATGTGGTGGCAAAGCAGTTGCAAGCGCATTTGGAGGAAGCGGATTATCTGGATCCATTTCAATCAGGCTTCAGGCCTGGACACGGGACTGAAACGGCCTTGGTCGCCTTGGTGGACGATATGAGGAGGGCGCTGGATAGGGGTGAATGTACCTTCCTTGTCCTCCTGGATCTCTCAGCAGCTTTTGATACCGTTGACCACGGTATCCTTCTGCACTGCCTGAAGAGGTTGGGTATAGGGGGCACTGTATTGCAGTGGTTCCGTTCCTCCAGAGAGTGGCATTGGGGGATGAGGTTTCAGATCCTTGGCCTCTCATCTGTGGGGTGCCACAGGGCTCAATCCTCTCCCTGATGCTGTTTAACATCTATATAAAGTCACTGGGGGCTATCATCAGGAGATTTGGGCTGCAATGTCACTAGTATGCGGATGACACGCAGCTCTGTCTCACATTTAAATCTTCACCGAGGTTGGCTGTAGAAACCCTATCCAAGTGCCTGGAGTTGGTGAGTGGCTGGATGGAAAGGAATAAGCTGAAGCTGAACGCTGACAAAATTGAGGTACTGTTCATGGGAGACAAGAGAAGGCTAGGGGATGTTGACCTGGTGCTCAATGAGGTACAATTGCCCCTGAAAGACCATGTCCGCAGCCTGGGGGTCATTCTTGACTCCCAGCTGTCCATGGAGGCTCAGGTCTCAGCAGTGAGCCTGGCGGCGCTGTATCAACTCCATCTGATATGAAGGCTGCGCCCCTACCCTCCCAACCATCTGCTCCCATTGGTGGTACATGTCCTGGTCTCCTCTCGCCTAGACTACTGTAATGCGCTCTATATGGGGTTACCCTTGAAAATGGTCCAGAAGCTGCAACTGGTACAGAATGCGGCGGCTCACCTGATTAAAGGCAGCCGCTGGCGAGATCACATTACTCCAGTGCTGAAGGAGTAGCACTGGTTACCAGTTGCTTTCCAGGCCCAATTCAAGGTGTTGGTTTTGACCTTTAAAACCCTGCACGGTTTCAGCCCAGTCTATCTGAAAGAGCGCCTCCAGCATCATCAGCGATGCCGCTCAACAAGATCAGCCTCAAAAGACCTTCTCTCCATCCCACCAGTTAAAACAGCTAGACTGGTGAGGACTAGGGAGAGGGCTTTTTCAATTGTGGCCCCCACTCTGTGGAATTCCCTCCCAAATGATCTCCGCCATGTCCCCTCTATGATGAGCTTCCGCGGGGTCTTGAAGACCTGGCTCTTCAGGCAGGCTTTTGGGGTGGGTTAGGTTTTATTATTATTCTTTGAGATTTTAATGCTCTAATGTAATTTGTATGTTTTTATGTTGTACGTCGCCCAGAGTGGCTGGATAACCAGCCAGATGGGCAACTAATAAATTTAATAAATTTAATAAATAAATAAATAGTTGAACCTGGCACCTCCCAAGTGCCAACATATGCTCTGCCACAGAATTCTGGCTTCTCCCTAAAAAAATGTTGAGGCCTCAGGGCGAGTCAGATTTTCAGGCCCTCGTTTAGCAGTTCTCTAGTCCAGGTTTCAAAAATCTATTTTGGACCTGTGGACGTATTTTTTGGAGTTTTCAGAGTACTGTGCACTCCACCTGGTTAATTCTCTCCCCACTTCCCTGGTTCACTCCCACCACTCTGACAGAAAGAGAAAACATATACACATATAGATCTGCTTCTTCATGGGGCCTGGATAAGAGTTGGATCCAATAAAATTAAAACTAATTTTCTTGAATTTGCATGATATTACATGGGGTCCCCCCCCCAAAAGACATCAAATTAAAGCTTACGCTGCAGTGAGAATCACAGCTCAGGTGCTTGCCAGCACTACAAAGACATTGATCCAAGATGAAGACTATATATATATATTTATCAGAACACATCTGTCGACACAGATGTGGGCTATGATTTATGTCATTCTGCATTTCATCTTCCTCTGACCTCACAGTTTACAATATGCATCTGGTAAATTTTGGGATAATAAGCTGTATTTTATGTATTTTATATATTTTATTTTTTTGTGTTTTAACATCTATATTAAGCCGCTGGTGATCATCAGGAGATTTGGGCTGCAGTGTCATCAGTATGCGGATGACACGCAGCTCTATCTCTCATTTAAATCTTCACCGAGGTTGGCTGTAGAAACCCTGTCCAAGTGCCTGGAGTCGGTGAGTGGCTGGATGGGGAGGAATAAGCTGAAACTGAATCCAGACAAAACCGAGGTACTGTTTGTGGGAGACAAGGGAAGGTTGGGGGATATAGTCCTGGTGCTTAATGGGGTTTGTTTGCCCCTAAAAGACCATGACCGCAGCCTGGGGGTCATCCTTGATTCCCAGCTGTCCATGGAGGCTCAGGTTTCGGCTGTGAGCCGGGCGGCGCTGTATCAACTCCATCTGATACAGAGGCTGCGTCCCTACCTTCCCAACCATCTGCTCCCACCAGTAGTACATGCCCTGGTCACCTCTCGCCTAGACTACTGTAATGCGCTCTACGTGGGGTTACCCTTGAAAATGGTCCGGAAGTTGCAACTGGTACAGAACGCAGCGGCTCGTCTGATCAAAGGCAACCTTTGAAGACGATTCGGAAGCTACAGCTAGTGCAAAATGCGGCAGCCAGACTGCTAACAAGAACTAAGCGGTCTGAGCATATAACACCTGTGCTAGCCCGTTTGCACTGGCTTCCAATATGCTTCCGGGCCAGATTCAAAGTGTTGGT
Source organism: Rhineura floridana (assembly GCF_030035675.1). Lineage (NCBI taxonomy): Eukaryota > Metazoa > Chordata > Lepidosauria > Squamata > Rhineuridae > Rhineura > Rhineura floridana. Next base: position 167,229,108 of record NC_084483.1, on the reverse strand, counting down.
ACTTACCTATAAAGCCTTATACGGCGCGGGACCACGATATCTGTCGGAACGCCTCTCCCGATATGAACCGGCCCGTACACTACGGTCTACTACGAAGGCCCTCCTCCGGGTTCCGACTCATAGGGAAGGCCGGAGAGTGGTGACAAGATCTAGGGCCTTCTCAGTGGTGGCCCCCGAATTATGGAATGGTCTCCCCGAGGAGGTGCGCCTGGCGCCGACACTATCATCTTTTCGGCGCCAGGTTAAAACCTTTCTCTTCTCTGAGGCATTTTAATTCCTGTTAATTGTAAATTATTATATTTTGATTTTAGACTGTACAGTTTTGTGTACAGTTTTGTGTTATTTTTATTGTATTTTTAATGTTCACCGCCCAGAGAGCTGTTGCTAGTCGGGCGGTATATAAGCTTAATTAAATAAAAATAAAAAAAATAAACCACCGGCAGGACCATATCACTCCAGTGTTAATGGAGTTGCACTGGATACCGGTTGCTTACCGAGCCCAATTCAAGGTGTTGGTTTTAACCTTTAAATCCCTATACGGTTTTGGACCAGTCTATCTGAAGGAGCGCCTCCAGCATCGGCAGGGATGCCGCTCAACAAGATCAGCCTCAGAATACCTTCTCTCGATCCCACCGGTTAAAACAGCTAGGCTGGTGAGGACCAGAGGGAGGGCCTTTTCAATAGTGGCCCCCACCCTATGGAATTCTCTCCCAAATGATCTCCGCCATGCCCCTTCTATGATGAGCTTCCGCCGGACTTTGAAGACTTGGCTTTTCCGGCAGGCCTTTGGAATGGGTTAAGTTTTACTGTTGGGTTCTTAAATTTTAATTTTTAATGTTCAATGTATTTTATCTTGTACGTCGCCCAGAGTGGCTGGTCAACCAGCCAGATAGGCGACTAATAAATATAATATAATAATAATTACATTTCGGTCAAAAGAGACAGATGTGATCTGATGGAGGGGGGAACTCTTCAAAAAATATTTTAGTGGATCTGGTATATGTATACACATACAAGCCCTTCTGTCTCTGGTACTCCAGTCTATCACCTGACTCCTGTGATACCCTACTTTCTCCCCCACCCCACCCAGATCACTGTTCTTTCCCCCTTCTACTTCCTTGGTCTACTTACTATTCAGCTGGTCATGTAACAATCTGAACCTTAAAAAGTATATTGAGCTGGAAGAGAAACAGGAGAATATTTCCTTTTCAGACTTCCTCCTTCAGCTCCATATACTTTTCCAAGGGAAAAAAAAAGGTGTCCATCCTCACCAACTCGTGACAAAGCAGGCAGTAAGAAGGGACTCGTATGCTTTGTGGGCACCAGGAGATGTTGCTCAAGGGCACCATTATTCCCACAGGTGCCACACTGGCAACCATAGCTGCAGTGACTGAACCTACAATCACCTATTCCCATACATAACATTCCAGTGGTTAAGTGGAATCAGAAAGTGTCATTAAGTGTCAATCAGAAAGACCCCATTCATTGCACGAGATTTGTTTAAAACCATTTTCTGTCAAAAGATTAATACAGTTCTCAGATGCTTTACACACACACAAAGTCATAACAAACTACCATGGACCACTAAAATAAAACATAGATGCTATTAGATCTCATTGACAGATCAACAACAAAGGAGGACATACTTTAATTAACTATTTTATTAATTTATTTATATCCCGCCCTTCCTCCCAGCAGGAACCCAGGATGGCAATTACTGGTACCAACAACTGTAGTAGTCACCAGTGTTATCTAACACAAATCTAAGCCCACAAACAAGCAATCCTAACCACCAACACACACACAACAATCCACTCATTAAGGAAACTTTTCACCAAGTGTTCAGGATGCCAGCCCATCAAGATCAATACACATATCTGTAAAAGAGCCATTTCAGTTTTATTATTTTTTAGAAGCCCATTCCCTCATTCCATTTTTAAGTCGCTCTACTTCATATTACTAGAACATGGCAAAAAAGGACACATGGGGGACTTGTTACCTCCACAACACAATGAGTTGAACTCCTCTTGCCAGTTCCAAGACCCATGAGTTCTATATGCTACTTGAGCCCCATGAATTTCACAGTTTCCACTTCCACATTCAAAAGGAAACAGGAAGTTTAAGTCACTTCCCCTTCCTCTTTGACCCCACACTGTGAAGCAGCTCTCAGACAGAATTATCGGTCTTCGGTGTAGATCTCTCCAGCGTCAAGGCCTACCTCAATCCCTAGATTTGGTAACACTACCCAATTTGGCTTCTATCGATTCTAGACCTAGCACCTTTTCCAAAATTGATCTCCTCCTTTGCTAACATGAATGTTACCATATTTTTTACAAGGGACTGAAGAGTACCGATTAAGACCAGGGACATTTGTTGATTGTTTCCAAAAAGGGTATCTTTCACTTGCTCCTCTGTGCCAGTATCCCTCTGTATAACTCACCACCTTTTGAACAAGGCATGGACCAAACAAGCTCTACCAGCACCGTTAGAACTAAAAGGGCTTGACATCATGCCCTTAACCAAAAAGCACACCGCTGTTCTCCATTGAAAAAGTAATCCAGCCTAAGAAGCATCCTGTGAAATGCAAAGGTTTCTATACCACATTGTGAACATTGGTCCCAAATCATTATATTAACCTTGTGGATTAACCTCAACCTCACAACCTTTTTAGGAAATCAAAAAAGGTACCAAGAACACATTCACTCTTTTTCAAGCCCTCCTGCATCAAGAGATCCTACAAGAGTGCCACAATGTGAGTTGCCTGGCACAAGAAATTGCTGCTTCCCTAACAGCACAAAGGAAAAGCAGCAGAATATTGGTAAGAAATACCTTTTAGAACTAGCGGTTCCTTGCCTTCTCGCTTGAGAGACTCCAGCACTATGTGCAATGGCTGCGAAGGTATTACTCTGCTTGGCTCATTGGTATTCTCATCATAAACAACGATTTCTTTGGAAAAGATCCTCTTGAAGGAGTCTTTGCCTTCCCGGCAAGAGATCAAGTCCAAGACAGTGATCTTGCCCTGTTGAAGTCTTCGCCTGCTAATCTTATCTGAACAATTGATGTGAACAGCTCCTTGGATGTGGCTCTTGTTGTACTCCATGAAAGGCCGGCAATCAATGATGACAGGCCCTTGGTGGCTTTTGCTGCATTTGGTCATCTTTTTAGCCAGGTCATTGGGATAGATGACTTTGACGCTAGGCAACTGCTTCGTTGGGCCCGAGACAGGGCTCCCCACGCCACTCGAGGGACTCAAAGTGCCAGAGTTCTCATTGCTGTTGACCATTTGGTTAGCAGGGCAAGCAGTCAAGGTTCCTATGTTGGTAGAAGTGCTGCTGGTGCTGGCTTGAGCTTGGGCCTGATTGTCCTTGTCGTACGTTGCCACAGTGCAACAACTGGCACTGCTGCATCCACAATTCAAGGAGCGAGCAGAGCCGTTGGATGAGGGCATATACGTCAGATTAGCAGCCTTGAGGGACACGACAGCTGTGCTAAGGAGACTCACGTGACTCTCGCTGGCAGAGGAGGCAGATTCAAGGTAGCTGGAGTCTAAGCAAAGGTTGAGATCCTGAGGTCTTACGGGCCTTGAGAGTGCCACTACTACCCTGTCGTCTAGTGGAGATGGAGGCATGAGGAAGCTGAGAATGGCAAGTCAAAAGGAACTCAAGCTCTCTGTTAAAAGGAAAAATAATAATAAACAAATGATCATGACACACAGTTTTGTCACTATGCCTGGATAGCAATTTTGTAAACATAGGTGGACAAAGGCTTTCTTTTTCATAGAACTGGAGAACTTCTCTGGAAGTTGCACAGCTGCCAGTTATAGAATCATAGAACTCTGGGAGTTGGAAAATTATCCATCCCAATCTTTATGCTATGGCAGGAATTGCCACACCTTACCCCCCTCCCAAAACCAGGGCTGTGAATCAGCTCCAGAATCTCAGCCTGCATTTACATTTAAAAACTACTTTATAGCCCTTATGATTGCAAAAATCTGCTCGAGTGTAAGTGGTCAATGCCCAGTGAAGCCAGAGGAGTTGGTGAATAAGCTTTCCTGTAGGGAGAGGTCATGGCTTCAATGTCATGCACAGTTTCTTCCCATTAACTGGAAGAAGCAAGAGAAGTTGTAAAAATAGTAGAACATTACATAATAAATTATGAGAAAAAATGAGAGATTATGCAGATTTGAATTGACAGTTTATTGAAGTAGCAGAATTGTCTTTGGTTGTTGCAGAATTTTGATGTTTTATTTGTTTTTTTAAAACAGAGACCATAGAGGCCTGCTGGACTAACCTAAATGACATAAATTATAGAGGGTGACACACCCAAAGGTGTTTGCAGAGCAGATACCATCAGACAACTCGAGTAAGCCAAGCCATAACTCTCTTGCTCCAAGGGAAGGAAGCTCATTGTGGGAAAGGACCTGCCCCATTCCCATACTTTCTCCTGCAAATTAAAAATAGACAAAAGCTACCAATGCATTGTTAACTATCAAGAATGCAAGACAGCCAAATCTGGCCTAGGGTGATGTTCTACCTTCCTCCTAGGAACTGGTTTTCAATCTTGGCTTCCTGTAAAAATCCATAAAAAGAAAAGAAACTCTCTAGTAATTTCAACACATGCTGAACAGAAATAAGAAATGGAAACTATCACACATCCCTTACGAGCAGAACTGCTATTTTGGAACTGTACTTTATTCATATACTAACCCACTCTTCATAAAATGACAGCCCTGGAATATTAAAGCCTTAAGGTACCAACCTTCCTGTTCTTACACCCTTGTAACCACCACTCTAACACATGGTTGGACAGGATGAGGTGATCTACTGCCCTAAAATCAGAGTTCCCTTCAGCTCCTACCACTACGCAAGTTCATAATATATGTTGGTTTTATAGCATCCATTTAATTCTCAATCACACTGGCATCTGAGGTTGGTCAAATGACATTAACTTTTTAAAAAGTTATTGCATCTCCCTCTCAGTATCTTTAGGACAGAAATCCTAAACAAGCTTATCAAAAACTCCCAAGGGGGGGGGCGTATTTTTGACTAACCTTGCTTGGCCAGACTAACTACAGTATGTCACAAAATTAAGGACAGTTGCCATCAATACCCATGAGAATGTGTGGACCCCATTGAAAGAGAAACAACCTGGACAATTTAACTCAACTTAATACTTTCGAAAAAAGTGAATGAAGTCCTCCGTAATCAGCTATTTCTCTTCCAACATTCCACTGTTTCTATAATCCAACAATGCCCTCCCCCCCACACATCCCATTAGGATGGGCCATTATTCTAGGACAACAAACCCCAAAACATAAGAGCCTTTCCATCTCCTGCAGAGGAGGGCTGGAAATAAAAATCTTTGCAGGATGAATTTATACTGTGATTATATGAGAGAGGAGATACCATTTATCACCTATGGGAAGGAAAAAAATTAGTTCTATGCAGGGAGAGGAAATGGGACATACAGAAAACAAGTTTGATTCACTTCCTTAGTCTTTCCTCTTTTGTATTTGTGAACAACAGAAACGCACATTACCAGGCACGTCAAGAAATAGGAAGCAAAAACTGAGAGGCGAAAGGGGGAAGAAACAGTACCTTAAAAAAAAAAGCAAGGAGAAACAATATGTGTGTATGTGTACACACACACACACATCCTAATAAAGTACTGGGAGACCGGGTAAGATAACACCGCTGCCCTTCCAGTGGCTACGATATTTGGGGAGATGTGCATCTCTGCAACAGAGGTTATGTTTTTTACCAGCCAAACCATGAAGTCAGGCTTGAGAGTTAAAAGAGCCCAGCCAAAAATGATCCCACCTTTTCACGCTCACCGATCCGGCCCCGGTTCAGGACCTCACAGAAAAAGGGAAATGCGTTTTACAGAACAGGCTCAAAACGAGGGGAAGGGAGAAGAACTATACAAGGGATGCTGATACGGAGAGCCTCTTGTGCAGTCCGATTCTCTCCCCCCCCCCATACTGCAGCAATCCCGAACCAGAAAAGCCTTCCTTTCTTACAATCCTTTCGGCAAACGTTGACTCGGGAAACGCACACAGGTCGGCAGGCGTAAAGCTCAGACCGGAGCGGGGCTGGGTGGGGATGGGAAGAGTAATATTGCAATTATCTTGTTTCCCATTCTTTCACCCAAAACGCTCGCACTTCTCACTTTGTTTATAAAGAGGCATGTCTTCCAGTCCAGATTTATTATAGGTGACGGTACATAGTCGGCATACGCACTTTCTGCCTCTCTCGTGTGAACCAAAGTCTTCCACTTACTTCATAAATGAATATTTCCCTCCAACATCTGGCGCTCGTCTGTAGCTATCGATTTACGCATTAAGCCTCCACTCACTTGGCTTCATTGATCTCCTGCAGCAACATACTTAGTTTCTCTTTTGCTACACAGTAAATGTAAGGTTCGAAAGGGGCGTGGCTAGAGGAGGAATAGAAGACGTGCTACCCCAATAGGGACTCTCCGATGGAAGCCGCTTGATCCCACTCGCGGGGATGCCAAGGATTGGCAGCGGATGGGTAAGTGGGAGGAGCTGGGGGCTGGCCACTCGCTTCTTAAGGGACAGTTTGTTCGACGCTGCTTTGGGTCTCGTCCTCTATATTATAATCAGTGGAGGGAGTGATGTCATTGGCAGCCAATCAAAAGCTCCAGTGGGCCAGCCTGAGCCGGAGAAGAGCAGCTGCTCTCTATTTACATGTAAACTTAACTAGGAGGATGTGGTTAACTCTTCCCTGCGCGGAATTGTCAATGGCGCACACTTAACTGCCTTGCTCAAAATGAGTCTTGTCTCTCTTGACTCCTTCCTGTCGGTAAAATGTCTTCATTCGTTCAGTCCGCCTTTCCACGGCTTCACTTTCTCTCCTCCTCTCCCTTTAAGATCCACTTTTTTTCTTTCAATGAATGAAATCCATCAATGAATGAATCTCAGGTCCGCTAGATTCTTCCTACACAGCAGGCGAAACAATGAAGCCAGAAGCTAAATGGTTATTAACTTTTGATTTGGTCACCTGTTTCCACTAGCAAAAAAACAAAAGTATGCAGTTTGGACAACGTTTCATCTTTACCTACTATCGCAGAGGAATCGAAAATGCGGGGGGAGAGGGAACAGGAAGAGAGACGATAGCAGAAGTCACGTGCCTAAATCTGATTACTTATATGATTCCCCGCCCCCACCCCACCCCGCAAGCATCTGTTGCATAATGAATACAAGGGAGGGAAAGACCCAGAGAGCAAATGCATGCCTAATCCATGCAATCGTATACATATTTACCTGGGAGTAAGTTCCATTGAATTACTAAACGCACATGCATAGGATGGCACTGCAAATCTAACCTGCATTTTTGGATGTCCCCAAATAACCTTCACTTTGCTATAATCAAGCCAGCCCTGAAAATAACACATTACAAAAAACGAGGGCTCAGATTTGTTTAAAATTTGAATATGCTAATGTAGATGCGCATTGAGAAATAATTATGATAATTTAAATAGCAATGCAATGGGCTGTGTTCAGCGAAGTCCTACTCACAGTAGACCCATTGAAATGAATGGCCTTAAGTAAGATATGTCTGTGAACTTCAGTGGGTCTTCTCTGAGTAAGACTAGCATTGAATATCACCTAGTGTATCTCACTATAGTGGGGGAAACCGTGACCTCTGTGCTTGGCCAATCTGCTAGCCAGTTGCTAACTGATGACGGGCAACTTCAAGGCCCCTGCTGCTCTCTCTTCTTAATAGTGCTTTATCATTGAATCACACTAGAACTGGAGAGCCCTTCCGGTGGAGGACTCCTTCAAATAGATGAGTGTCCTCTGGCAGCCCTTCAAATAAAGGACTGTTCTCTGTAAACTAGGACACGAAGCCACCCTATGGGCTGCGGAGATGAAGCAAGTCCCCTTACCTTTAACGTTGACAGAGGTTGGCTTTTTAGAAGGCAATAGTGAGAGATGATTTGACAAACTTTGGGGGTGTCAGGAGGTGAGACTTGTGGATTTCATCCCTCCCTTTGAGCACTATTAACAAGTAAAGTTTCCTGTGTCTTCATTCTGTACCCCCCTCTCTCCCATGCCTATTTCAGCATTTGTCTTCCTAGGGCTACCATTAAACAGGGAGGCGATCAGCTGGAGAAATATTAGACTATGTGAGATGTAGCTGCAAGCTGTTTTGAGAACTTGTGTTATGAATTGTGATACAAATGTAATAAATAAACAACAGATGAAGCAATGGCCTGACATGGTATAAGCAACTTTAGATGTTTATATCATATGTGTTTACTTGTTTTAGAAATATCTCTCTGTTTCTCTTTCTCTCTCACACACACATTAGTCATATGAATAAAACATTATCAATCCACTATAGTTATAAACAGCTCATCATGACTGCGATAATTAAAAACAGCATAAACGGTTCGGAACACAAGGACAATCGAATTAGAATTAGACAACAGAATTAGGACACAATAGAATTAGGACACAAAGCCCTTTTGGGAAGGGCTGTAGCCCAATGGTAGAACATCTCTTTTACATGCAGAGGGTCCTAGGTTCAATCCCTAGCATCTCCAGGTAGGACAATGTCCTACCTAGGAATGTCCACTGTCCGAAAACCTGAAAAGCTGCTGCCAGTCAGTGTAGACAACACTGTGAGAGATGGATGAATGGTCCGATTAGGTATGAGATAGCTTCCTAATCCCACAGTAAAGATCCACTAGCTGAAGCACTATGGGATTTGGCTGAAACTCCTCTATGATATACCACCACTGCTTGTTGCTATAGGGCGGTTTAAAAATGTAATTAAATAAATAAACACACCAGATAACTGGCAGAATGTTCTGCCTGCAGTGCTGTTTGTTCTCCAACCTCCTTATCATTTTGCTTGACCTTTTCTGCAGTAATGCAGCATAGCAATCATATCACAGGAGTTGGAAGGGAGAAAAAACAAGAGAGGCTTCTGGAGGATAGAGATGTGTGTGCCACATGACCTAGCCTCTGTCCCCTAAGTTAGTTTGCTCTGTTCAGGTGCAGTGGAGGATGCTGTCCTGTCACCATTGTTGAAGTGGGAGCCAGCTGCCAGTCCTGTCCAGTTCCTTCTCAGGCAGCAAAATGTCTTGGGTCAGTCCTGAGAGATGGCAGATTAACTGTGTGTATGTAGAACAAGATATTAGCAAATGGACATTTTATATATATATATATATATTTCCATTTATGAATCACTTCCCATAAAATATATCAAAGTGATTTCACAATAAGAATATCAGCAATAAAAACAATTACACAATTTCATCTATAAAACAATTAAAATTATATTTAATTAAAAAAAGCACACATACAATTTTAAAAAAATGAAAACTCTTCCATATATAAAAACAATTCAAAACAAGTTCAAATCCAATACGGATACAGACTGGAAGATCTCCTCCACTTAAAAGCTTGTTGAAAAAGGAAGGTTTTCAATAGGCACTAAAAAGACAACAGAGGTGGCACCTATCTGATCTGTACTAGGAGGGAGTTCCAAAAAGTAGGTGCCACCACGATAAAGGCCCAATTCCTACATCATACAGAATGGACCTCCTGATGGTATGGCATCTGCAAGGAGGCCCTGTCCTGCTCAGTGTTGTTGGTTGGGTATATAAGGAATGAGACTTTTAGATATCCTGGTCCGAAGCTGTATAGAACTTTGTTCACCATAATAAACATCTTAAATGTAGCTCAGTAGCAAATGGGCAGCCAGTGCAATTCTTTCCACATTGGCGTAACATGGTGGTGATAATCTGCTCCAGTGAGCATTCAAACTGCAGAATTTGCACTAGCTGCATCTTCTGGGCCAACATACAAATGCAATCATGGCTCACACTGACTGTTCAGTTTGCCTGTTTAAAGTCAAGCTGTGTTATTTAATCATGAATTAATATTTAGGTTTCTCAGACTTTGCCACTGAGTGGCAAACAGCTTGGCTTATGGAAACTGTGCCTATTTTATCTACATGTTACCACCCTTTCATATAGACAATTATTTGGGATATTGCATTGAGCTCAGTTGTTGCAGCGGGATCTGAAGTGAATGCAACAACAGCAAGCTAATTTTGGAATCACCCTAGCCAACCAAGAGTAAGGGATATGAGGCACAGGGGTGCAAATTTGTATTTACCTATTTGCTGGATGAGGTTTTGGCTTGATTTGTTTGGTGGTGACCAGCTACTGAAAGCTTGATGGATTGGGTTTTAGTAACGAATCTAGTTCTTTGATTGCTGGACTTGGAGGGCAAAAATGGATTTGATGAGAGCTCCCTGTTCAAATGCACTATAGATAAATATCCATCCAAAACAGTAGATCTGACACTAGGGACCTGGGTATTTCTGGGGATATCTTATTTACATTATTTATACAGGTCATCACCCTTTTGCCGAAGTTTTCTGAGTGGTTTACAACATAAATTACAACAGTTAAAACAATCAGTTATAATAAAGCAGTGGTGACTGGGGCCCTTTGAGACTGGTGGGGTGGAAGGCAGGAAGCCAACAGTAGGCAGAGCCAGCGCAGAGCATTTCCTGGAAATGGAAGTCATGTAACCCCCCCATGAGTATGTGACCCCCAGTGGACTAATGGGTAAGGTTTTAGTCAGAATAGAGTGCTGGATTGTTGCTATAGAGCAGCCTTTCCCAACCGGTGTGCCTCCAGATGTTGTTGGACCACAACTCCCATCAGCCTCAGCCATTGGCAATGCTTGCTGAGGCTGATGGGAGTTGTGGTCCAACAACATCTGGAGGCACACTGGTTGGGAAAGGCTGTTATAGAGACATGTGACCCCTCTATGAACATGTGGTTCCCAGGGGACCAGTCAAAAGAAGATCTCAGCCCCTAAGTCAAAATAGGCTGCCAGAAATGGTTTCAAACTAGCTGGATGGTTTTAGCCACATTTTAAAAACATCTTTTTCCCCCATAGAAAATCTTCCAGAATCTATACCTGAGGGGGAAAAATCCATGGGAATAAAGCAAACATTCTCTAACCTGCTAGAAGGTAATTTACTTATTTAATTAATGCATGTGTTCTGATGTGAAACATGATTTAAAATTACCAGCTGGGCATGTCTCAACATGTCTGATTGTATTTTTTTATCTACATTCTATATGGAACTATCTATATTATTCTATATGGAATTATTATTATCTATACTCTAGGCACAAGTGCCCAGCATACTCCGTTCCCCACTAGTTAGGGCTTCAAAATCTTACCCTATTGGTCTGTGATTGGATGACATATCTGTCTAGAGGTCACATGGCCCTATTGGGCCAATCAGGAGAAGTGGGCTCTCTCTCATCCTATTTTGACTTAGGGGCTTTAAACCTCTTCTGATTGGTCCCCTGGGGGCCAAGTGCCTCTATAGTGCCTCCACGTGTCACATGTCTCTATAGGACAAATTTTTGACTAAAACCTCACCCTTTGGTCCACTGGAGGTCACACAATCATAGGGGGGTCACATGACTTCCATTTCTAAGGTGGGACATCTGGGGGAGTAGGATATCCTGTGATGTCATGGAGAAGGGGAACTTCTGGGTCCAGAATTCCAGGGCAGGACTTTCAGTGACATCATCAATCAACCTAAAAAGGGGCTGGGCTTAGCATTTTCACATGAGGTGGTCTTCCTATACTACTCAGACCCAACTAATTCTAGTTTTGTCCCCATCCTCCTTCCTGCTGAATTCTACTAGGGCAACACTGAGACTGAGGAGGAGGAAGCTGACAGCCAGGGCCACCCCCTGGACTGATTGAAAGTAGGAAGGTAGGCAGGCAGGAGTTTGAAGGCAGACTGAGGTTGGTGGGGCACTGCTTCACTTGCCCTAATGGATCAGCCTCCACTGCAATAAAGAAACAATAAAATGCAGCAAAGAAAACAATTGTAGGGCCAAAAAGACCACTTGAACAAGAAGAGAATAGGGGGAAATAGCATTAATATGTATTTTTTTAAAAATCAAAGAGATAAATATTCACAGGACAAAAACAAATGGACAAATTGTTAAGACTGAAAATAATAATAATAGGTGGGTTTATTTATTTATTTGGTCTTTATTCGAAGCTTTGCTTGCTTACACCAACTGGGGAGTTGGGTTACTAGCTAATCAAAGATTTAAAATGTTGCTCTGATCTAAAATTCAGCTCTTGGAAAGCTTATCTCTCTATCCTAATTGCCAATGACATTATTTCTTTATTCAAGTTTCCTCTATAAACCCCTCTGCTAATACTTCACAATATGAAACAGATCAGAACAAAAGCAAACTATAGGCAGTTTCAGACATGCCCTTGCCACCTCCAAAGGCAGGAAGTGGTGCTTCAAAAAGGCAATTATCAGCAGTGTGTCACAAGACAGCGCAATTGCAATAAGATACTACTTTTATGAATAGACCTTCAATAAGAAAATGTCCAATAGATGAAAACACAATTAGCAAGAGACTACGTCAGCCCCTCATTTGAGCTACACCATAAACACCATTGATTTTTTTTTTAATAAACATCAATGGCTATGCATCTATGCACTTGTAAGGTCTCCTTCCCAGAGATATCTCCGATTGCCCATTCCTAGTGGCTGGCACTGTGTGAAAAACAAAGCTCTGTGAGTTGGGTGTGAATTTGCCACTTTTGCAGCTGTCATGCTTGTCAAAGTTTAAAAATAGGCCCAAGGTTTTCAAGGCATTTATAGTCTGCTCCAGAAGAGGATGCAGCGATGGCACAGAGAGTTCTTACACCAGGGGAGGGCAAAAGATAGATCTGAATTGATTGGCAGTTCTTGAGGAAATTTGCAGTAGATTGGCAAGGATTTCTGACTCCCAGTCATCCTAACAATAGCAGAAATAAAATGACCTTCTGCCCACTGTCCAAAATTGTACTGCTAAAGTGAAGAAAGTATACACAGGTCCATGGGCTCCGTTCAGTTCTGGTACTCAAAATAAGTTCCTGGGCTCAGCATTCTTTAATTCTAAGTATCTCTCTTTTGTACTTGGTTCTGGTTGGTGAATCTCAAGGGTTCTAGTTAAAACCCAAAGTAGATCCCATAAGTGTTATCTTACATCTCAGCAGGCCTCCAACAACTGTTACTTGTGTGGAGTAATATGTGAAGTTAGTAGGGGGCTGCATGTTGTCAATTCCACAAGGCCCATCCATCCCCACTTACCTAGAAAGAGGTAGGTGGAGGATCTACCTTCTGACTACTGAGATCACTGTCTGAGTCTCAGAGTGAAAGTCTTTCCTTTATCCCACATAAGTGAATTGGTGTCATTCCTTTCTAAGGGCTCCAGGGTAGCTCTGAGTAAGGTCGTAGCTCAGTGGCAGAGCACACATTTTGCAAGCAGAAGATCCCAGGTTCATCACCCTGTATCTCCAGGTCAGGCTAGGAAAGATCCCTTTCTGAGATCCCTGGAGAGCTGCTGCCAGTCAGTGTAGGCAATGTTGAACTAGATGGACTAAAGGTCTGATTTGGTATAAGACATCTTCCGGTGTTCTATGTTCAACCTGCCTACCATCCTTGACAGTGAATGGCTCAGCCCTGCATCCACTGCCAGGTGGGATGCTTCAGTGTCACTGTATACAATGTGCCTTTATAGCTGCACTATGCCCCAGTATCAACCCTCTCCCTGGCTCCCTGCAGGATATAGGCTTTCTACCCAATCCCACCATGTTGATAGGCAATTTTTAAATGACTTTTTTTAAGTGACAAAGCCTACAGAAGAAACAGCTAGCTGATTCATCATAGAAAGCAAAGAGAAAAGGGAAAACATAGCCAGCATTTGCAGAGAATAGGATGCCATTGCTATTAGCAGGGCTGCTATCTTGCCTTTGCAGGTGTTTCAGAAAGCCTTGATTGAAAAGCCCTAAAATTACACTGAGTGCTTGTCCTAAGTGAACATGTTAACAAATTTGTGTTCCTGCACACATTTTGCTTTGTAAATCTTTTAGTGTTCATTTCTGAATTCAAAATCCATCAGTCCTCCCTTCTTCTGTTTCTTTCTGTCACACAGGGATGTTAACATCTTTTCACTAGATAAAATATTCTCAGTGTTCTTGTTGTGGTGGATCCTAGGAAGAGTCATGAGAACCTGAAGCTTTAATAGTTCACTGGAGAGGACAGCCTCCAACTGAAAAATTCTAATTCAGGCAAATTAGTCTTAATCATAGGGAAAGAAAGGGGGAGACATTTCTCTTCCTAGTTAGTTTGCCACAGTGGAAATTTCTTTTTGAACTGATCTTTGACTTAGGGTAGGTAGACCTCAAGTTTTTCTTATTTCATTCAGCCTCTTGAAAACACTTTGAGGTATTATTATTATTATTAAATTTTATCTCACCCTTCCTCATGAAGAATCCCAGGCGGCAAACGCCAAAGTGGTAAAACAATACTTTAAAAAAATAAAAAAATAAACATGTATGTTTCCGAGCTTGATTCAAGGTGCTGGTTTTAACCTATAAAGCCTTACACGGCTTGGGACCACAATACCTGATGGAACGCCTCTGCCAGCATGAACCCACTCGTACACTATGCTCAACATCCAAGGCCCCTCCTGCAGGTGCCTACTCCGAGGGAAGCTGGGAGTCTGGCAACAAGGGAGAGGGCCTTCTCAGTGGTGGCCCCCAAATTATGGAATGATCTCCCTGACGAGGTGTGCCTGGCACCAACACTGTTATCTTTTCGGCGTCAGGTCAAGACTTTCCTCTTCTCCCAGGCATTTTAGCATGTGTTTTTAAATTGCTTTTAAAAATGTGTTCTTAAAATTGTATATTTGTTTTTAATGTTTTTAATTGTTGTAAACCACCCAGAGAGCTTTGGCTATGGGGCGGTATACAAATGCAATAAATAAATAAATAAAAACAATTAAGAACATCTAAAAACATATAAAACAGCCACATACCCTCACAGTTAAGGATTTCAATGATGTCAGAAACTGTATATTTCAGCCATCAGATGCCTGGGTGAACAGGAATGTTTTTAATGAAAACATTATTAGCATTGAAAGGTAATAATGATGGAAACAGGTGCACCACACCAGGAAGGGCATTCCACAAATGGGGAAGCCTCCAGCAGAACCACCAACAACAGAACATCTCCTGCCAATCATAGGACTTGAGATTCTCTACTGCATGGATGGGGAACCTTTTCAGCCCAAAGGCTAGATTTCCTTCTGGGCAATCTTCCAGGGGCCACATGCCCCTTGGTGGGCAAGGGAAGAGGCAAAAGTGAGCAAAGCAATGAATGTAAATATTACCTTGCACAGTAGGCTAGTTTCTACTCTCTCTCTCTCTCTCTCTCTCTCTCTCCAGCCAGGCATTTATTTTGCTATGTGTCCCATTGTTGTTATGGGTTGTATCCAGTTAAGTCATGCTTATTGAAAACCCACTGAAACCAATGAACTTCAGTTAGTCATACAGTTCAATGGCTCTACCCAGAATATGACTTAACTGTGCAATCCTACCCATGTCTACCCTGAAGTCAGTCCTATTGAATTCAATAGGAATTACTTGAAGGTAAGTGGAGTTCTGATTGCACTCTTAAGTGGATACAAACCTTTCTGTTTATGTTGTACACTACTTTGGGTGCTTTTAGTAGACAAGTGGCCAACAAGGAAGATCATTCATTGATTAGCAAACAAGCAAGCAGGAGTTATCTTTCTCATATATCCCCATGTCCACTGGCATGGAGTCTCCCCCTTAGTGTGTGAGGTCATCTGCATGGAGTATAGAAGGGGGAGTACTCCCTTCTCCATCACATGAAGAAAAGTATTGCATAGGTAACTTGTGAACTCAATGCCATCACCACTGAAGGTCTGAACAGCTGCCACAACCTGACTTGAAGATATTTAGATGCTTCTTTCCATGGATTATGTGCTGGGTGAGGAACTAAAACCATCTTAGGACAGGAAGGCTTACCAGGACAAAAGCTTTTCCATCTTGCCAGTTCTGCATCATGTGAATGATAGACTTTCAACTTTGTTCCTAGAGTTGTTTTTTAACAGATGTTGAGATGGAAGGCTGCTGATCACAAATGTCCTGCAAATATATTTCTATTGTGTTATGCATCAGCATCTCAGCAAGTCTAAGTATGTGTTACACATTTCCCTATAGGGAAGTCAAGCAGAACAATCTGCTATGAACTGTGACAGAAGACTGCAGTGGGTTGTCTGAAAAGCCACTGTCTCAATCATTCATGACACATAAGGAACAAGTCAGGTGTATCTGAACAGTCTATATATGTCTGTTGTTAATATGATTAATGCATCAGTTCTGTATTAGTTTGTTGTAGCCATTTAGAAAAATGAACAAAAGTACTCCCAACACCCACACCCACACAAAGTGATGGAAGCTGCTGCTTTACTAGAGTCATCAGAAAGCTTTATTCCAATACTTTCCCCCTTCTTGCCTGACACAGAGAAATTTACTCTCATTTCTATTCTAAACACTGGCTAAATTAATTCCGTGGGTTTTTTTTTTCTCTACTGAGGATTACATTTGCATGTGATTTAGCTCAGCCAAAGCTCATGTTTTTAATTAACATTAATTAACTAATCCTCTGAGGGTCTGCATGGAATTCCTTTTGCAAACATATAGGAGGAATGGAAGCAGAGGGAAATCAGTGATGAAGCATATGTAACCAGAGTCAGAAATCAGGGCTTGAAGATTGGGAAAGTACCTATTTACTATGCCTGTGATCATTTTACTAAGTAATGCTGCCTGGCACTGAAATGGTTAAATCCAATTATATTTAGCTAACTTCTTCTTCTTCTTCTTCTTCTTATTATTATTATTATTATTATTATTATTATTATTTCTATCCTGCCCTTCCTTCCAGTAGGAACCCAGGGCAGCAAACAAAAGCATTAAAAACACTTTAAAACAGCCTCTAAAATATATTAAAACAAAACATCTTAAAAAATTTTTTTAAATCTTTAAAAACATCTTTTAAAAAAAGAAAATGTTTAAAAACTTATTAAAAAGCAATTCCAACACACATGCAGACTGGGATAAGTCTCAACTTAAGATGCTTGTTGAAAGAGGAAGGTCTTCAGTAGGCACCGAAAAGATAACAGAGATGGTACTTGTCTAGTATTTAAAGGGTAGGGAATTCCAAAGGGTAGGTGCCACTACACTGAAGGTCTGTTTCCTATGTTGTGCGGAATGGATGTCCTGATAAGGACATAAGGCCCTCACCTGCAGAGCACAGTGATCAACTGGGTATATAAGGGGTTAGATGGTCTTTCAGGTATCCTGGTCCCAAGCTGTATAGAGCTTTGTACACCGAAACTAGAACCTTGAATTTAGTACTTGAACTTGAACATGAACATGCCACTACATTTCCCTAAAAAGGATAATTATTATTTGTACAACTAAGTATTTCTTAACGGAGTTCACAAAAATATAGGGCTCCATGGGAAAAGGCAACATTTGGGATAAGCATGGACCAGGTTCCACACTATGCAAGTCACATGGAGGCAAGGTGAAATAGCTCCTGACTTGTGGCTTCTTTACACAGCAGGCTTATTGTGCAGTGCAGATTGCCACTAAGGGGATTAGGGATCCAGAAATGCACTAGCACAATAAATTCTGGCAGTAGCACTGTTCCACAAACTGTTGTGCAAGTTCTACTGAAGGGGTAGTCAACATGGTACCCTCCATATGTTGTTGGTCTCCAACTCCCATCATTCCTAACCATTGGCCATGCTGGCTGAGGCTCATGGGAGTTGGAGTCCAACCACATCTGAAGATCACCACATTGGCTACCCCAATCTAGCAGAATACATTGTATGATGTTGTGTAAGAGATTGAGCAACATCCCATACTAGCACACTTCTAGCATGGCGTCACCCAAGAGTGTTTGCACAAACAGAAGCAAACCTCTGGATATCAGTTTTTCCCCATGCAAGGACCTTGCACTAAGTAAGAAAAGACTCTTCTGCAGGTAGGACAGAACTTTGGCTCCTGGAATGACACTTCTGGATCCAATCCAGATCACATGGAGAGTTTCCATGCCACCATCAGTGGGAAACTTTGTCAGTGACATGAAGGCTCTCCAAGGGACTCTCCAAGCACACTGTATCTTTGCCTTTCAAGAGGACAAGCTGGTACACAGAAGCTGTTTCAATCAGCTTCAATCAAATGGTCCTTGTGGCTGACATACAACAGAGTGGCCCCTACGGATAGACTGTGGTGGTAAAGCTACCCAACAAATGGTTATTTTCATTTTGGGGATCATTCATTTCCATGTCTGTCTTGTTGACCACAGAGAATCATTTTTTCCTTTACCTTATCAATACCTTACCATATTCCAGATGCTTAGAAGTGTGGAACAGGTTTGATGTTCTCATAATAATTATTAAGACCTGAAACATACTCTGCACTAAACTGAGGTGAGAGCAACAGTAATAAAACCAATGCAATAAGAATATCCAGCCAAAACTACTCCTACTCAAAATTCCACCATGTGCCCCAAATAACTGTTGTACATGTTCATACTACACCAAGGAAGTCACCACATTGTCCACATGATATTTCCATGTTATGCTTTGTGGTTCTTACCATCCTTCCCTTAAGAGGCAATCAATCCAATGTAAAATGGCACAAATGATCTGATAGTACATGGATTTTAAACTACTTTATTTTCATCCATTTCAATGGGCTTAACTGAACAGTAGATTGGGCTACATGGCTGATAGCGATTTCATTTCTCTTTGGATAGTTGTACAATGAAATGAAAAGTATGAAATAAGAGATGAAATTTTGTCTAAATATTCACATTTCAGAATTTTGTATTATGAATTATGAATGGTTTCAAATGACTTTTTAAATGGAGAATTGAGCATTACCTTTACCAGTCTCAACCATATGCCCAGCATGACATTGATGATTTCAATACTTTTATATTTTGGAGATTTAGCCTTAAAATTCTTAAATCTAAGAATTTAAGATTCTTAAGTCTGATTCTTAAGGAGATCATGAAAAACTATGGAATGCTTTAAAAGAAATGGGGGTGCCACAGCATCTAATTGTCCTGATGCGCAACCTATACTCTGGACAAGAGGCTACTATAAAGACAGAATATGAAGAAACCGATTGGGTCCCAGTCGGAAAGGGTGTAAGTCAGGAGTATATTTTATTACCATATTTGTTTAATCTATACACAGAACATATCATACGGAAAGCAGGATTAGACCAAGATGAAGGAGGTGTGAAAATTGGAGGGAGAAATATCAGTAATTTAAGATATGCAGACGATACCATACTCTTAGCAGAAACCAGTAATGATTTGAAACAAATGCTGATGAAAGTTAAAGAGGAAAGCACAAAAGCAAGACTACAGCTGAACATCAAGAAGGCTACAGTAGTGACAACAGAAGATTTAGGTAACTTTAAAGTTGACAATGAGGACATTGAACTTGTCAAGGATTATCAATACCTCAGCACAGTCATTAACCAAAATGGAGACAATCGTCAAGAAATCAGAAGAAGGCTAGGACTGGGGAGGGCAGCTATGAGAGAACTAGAAAAGGTCCTCAAATGCAAAGATGTATCACTGAACACTAAGGATCATTCAGATCATGGTATTCCCGGCCTCTATGTATGGATGTGAAAGTTGGACAATGAAAAAAACGGATAAGAGAAAAATAAACTCCTTTGAAATGTGGTGTTGGAGGAGAGCTTTACACATACCATGGATGGCGAAAAAGGCAAATAACTGGGTGTTAGAACAAATTAAACCAGAGCTATCACTAGAAGCTAAAATGATGAAATGGAGGTTATCATATACTTTGGAAACATCATAAGAAGACATGATTCACTAGAAAAGACAATAATGTTGGGGAAAACAGAAGGGAGTAGAAAAAGAGGAAGACCAAACAAGAGATGGATTGATCTCATAAAGGAAGTCACAGACCTGAACTTACAAGATCTGAACAGGGTGGTTCACGACAGATGCTGTTGGAGGTCGCTGATTCATAGGGTCACCATAAGTCATAATTGACTTGAAGGCACATAACGACAACAAGTCTTAAATCTAACAATCCATACGTTGTTGACATCAACTCCAGGAAATGGAGTTTTAGACCCTTCAGAGGCCCACTGTGAATTGTTTGCAAGGCACTTTGAGGGTAACGTTCCTCGCCTCCATAGCAATCCTGATGCTCCATTCACATCTACTGTAGTCCCCAGTGAGGTGCCCAGTGCAACATTTGATGTAGCTTCTTGGGAATGGTTTCAGTTGATGAAGCCTGATGATGTGGACAAGGTGCTTGAGACAATGCAGCCAGCAACGTGTCCTCTCGACCTTGCCCTTCTTGGCTTATTAAAGCTTGCCGAGGGGATTTGACTGAATGGGTCCAGGGTGTGGTCAACGCATTGTTGCAGGAGGGAGTGGTTCCAGCCACCCTGAAAGTCGAGGTGATCCATCCACTCCTGAAAAAGCCCACCCTGGATCCAATGGTTTGCAACAACTACTGACCGGTTGCAAATACCCCCTTCTTAGGGAAGGTGATTGAGAGGGTTGTGCCGCAGCAATTGCAAGTACTGTTGGATGAAACAGATTATCTTGACCCATCCCAATCTGGGTTCAGGCCTGGTTATTGGACTGAATCGGCCTTATTCGCCCTAAAGGATTATCTTTATTGGGAGAAGGACAGGGGGAGTGCAACCCTGTTATTCATCTCCCAGCAGCATTTGATACCATTGATCTTCTGGATTGACCTGGTGAGATGACTTTCGGAGGCACTGTTTTACAGTGGTTCCAATCCTGTCTCCAGGGTCATTTTCAGAGAATAGCACTAAGTATGTATGTTTCCTTTTATTGTTCATAGCCATTGGCCGTCACAATGAAATATTAATACAAGAATTTCAAGAGAGGACAGTTGATACAGAGAACATATATAAGCATTTCGAGGTTAAAAAATACAAAAATTCAAGGGAAAAGAGCAAATAGAAGATTATATAAAATCATTTCAATTAAAATTATCGGACCAAACAAAAAGTGCTAAAATCAGGATAAAATTGGGGCTTCTACTAAATGTTTTTGATATCTAGTTGTTATTTTCCCTGCCGCTAGGGTGAATTTTGCCACTTGAGTGGTTACAAATATGTCATTGCCCACAAGTAAATTGCATATTTGTTCCAAGGGAGGTCTATTTGACAGGAGGTGGGGAATAGCCGAGAAAAGTTTCCGCCTTGGAGATTTATATAAGGGACAGCCTAGTAAATAATGAACAATATCTTCAACCACATCGTTTTGGCAGATACAGAGCCTCTGATGGACTGGAACATTTGCATACCTCCCCTCCCAGAAAGCCAAGGCCATGGACTGCAAACGTAAGGTGGTAAAGGATTTTCTCAAAGATGGAACTGTAAGGAAAGAAAAGTGTTTCTCGAGGCCGAAGGTAGTTTTATACAGGGGGAACCAGGTAGAGAAAGATGATTGGGTAGCTGCGTGGAGGTCCCATCTTTTAGAGTAGAAAAAGATTCTTTCTTTGAGGAGCTGTTTCGCATTAGGAGAGGGGTGAGAAGGTAGAATTTCCATGTTAATCCCATAAGCGGCCAGAATAGTGATTGTCTTTTGGCCCCCTGGCAGTTGTGCTGTGGTGTGCCGCAGAGTACCATCTTGTCCCCCATGCTGTTTAACATTTATATGAAGCCCTTGGGAGCAGTTACCCAGCTCTTTTTCTCTGTAACATCTGAATCAGAAGAGGCTGTGCAAACCCTGGACTGGTGCCTGGATTCGGTGGTGAGCTGGATGAGGGCCAACAGACTGAGCCTGAATCCTTGGAAGACGGAGACTCTTTGGGTTGGTGGTTCCCGAGTTTGGATAATTGGTCAGTTGCCTGCTTTGGATGGGGTTGCACTCCCTCTGAAAGAGCAGGTGCATGGTCTGGGGGTGTTCCTCGATTCATCTGTATCGCTAGAGGCCCAGGTGACCTCCGTGGCTAGGAGTGCCTTTTATCAACTTCAGCTGGTAAGACAGCTGCAGCCATTTCTAGACCGGGATAGCCTGACCACCGTTGTGCATGCACTGGTAACCTCCAGTCTGGATTACTGTAATGCACTCTATGTGGGGCTACCCTTGAGGCTAGTCTAGAAGCTGCCCCTGGTGTAAAATGTGGTGGTGAGACTGCTCACTGGGGCAGGGCATCGCCAACATGTCACCCCACTGCTGAAAAAATTGCACTGGCCACCTATTAGCTACCAGACTAAGTTCAAGGTTCTAATTTTGGTGTACAAAGCCCTATATAGCTTGGGACCAGGATACCTGAAAGACTGTCTTATCCCTTTTTAAAAAATATGTTTTTAAAGCTTTTTTAAAGAAATGTTTTTAAAGATGTTTTGTTTTAATATATTTCAAAGTCTGTTTTTATGATGTTTTAAAGTGTTCTTAGTGCTTTTGTTTACCACCCTGGGCTCCTACTGGGAGGAAGGGTGGGATATAAATCAAATAAATAAATAAATAAACAGGGAACATTGGGGTGGGAAAATGGAATAGAATATGCATTTAAACTTTTTCAAGCAAACTGAAGCCAGGCAAATCTACCCAATGTTTCTCCCCCGACCTAGTTATTTCCTAAGCTTTATCTTTCAAATATTGCCCTGCTTATTTTATATTTGTCAACTGAGTTCTGGTTTGAAATTTGTTGCATCTGCATTTAACTTAGTTACAATGATGGGGAATATTTAGTACACTGTGCCTTGTTCTCTGTGAGACAGAGTGGGTTGAGTATGATGAATCTAACTATAGTCCCCAGGAAAAGTGAAGTTTCAGTTGCCCTATACCAAGCACTAGCTGCAGCTACAGCAACTGTCCTCCTCCTGGTCTGCTCAGTGAGCCAGACCTCAGGTGAAAGGAAAGCAGATTGCCACTTCCCTCTTGCCATTCCCCACTAGCCCTGTGCCCCCACAGGAATCCTCTCCAGCTGTCACAAATTAGAGTTACCTAAGGAACTTGCCGCTAAGCAGCAGGGCTTCATGTAGGAATATTCAGTAGCCCACTGTGATTTGTTGGTATTCCCTGCTTTTCTCTCTTGGTGAAGCAAGAGGGAGGGATTTGGCTAAGTGAAGTTAGCAATGTGATCAAATATTTGTTAAGTAAGTGCAAATTCATGCCTACCACCCTCAAGTCCCAATGCATCAGCATGGTGTGCACACACACTTACATTTACAAACAACAGTAATTTAATCCTACATCAGTTCTGATAGTGAAACAACTTACTTCTTTTGCTGAAAACAAAACTATAGGACTGTATCTCAGCCTGGGAAATATTTTTTAAAAATGTATGTTGGAAATCTTGTTAGTGATCCAAATTTGAAATCCACTACCCATGATCCCTGAGCTTTTGCTTTGTCTTTCCTTCAGTCTCACTCATGCCAACATATCTTTAATAGTGCACTGATACAGATCCAGTTTCATTGTGATGCATCTCAATGTCATCCCACACTCTACTCCCTGTGTTGATGGCTGTTTGGCTCAAAGCAGACAGAAGCAGCAGTAGATGAATCCTCACTCAAATAGATATGTTAGCCATACAGAAGTGAATTACTTATTTTAAAAATGTTAGTAGTCATTTTACATTTTCATTTTTTAAAATGTCGAGAATTATAGACAGCATGGATTTTTCACATTCCGCAATGTTAAACTGAAAATACCCCCCATGGCATTCTGATGCTTCCCATAAGTTCATTTCAAAGCAAAACCTTACCTTACTAAATGTATAGTCCTGAATTCAGAAACACTTGCTTAACAACCCTCTAGGTTTTCATGGTGATACACAAAACACTCGGAGAGAATCGAGAGTTCAAAGTGTAAAAAGAGAGAGAAAGAAATCAGACCCCTTTTGGACTTTTTTCTGTCAGAGTTCACATAATTTCTTGGAATTTATATATCTGTTTGTTTAATTGTTTATTTAATTATTTAATTATTTGATTTTTATCCCATCCTTCCTCCCAGCAGGAGCCCAGGGTGGCAAACAAAAGCACTCAAAACACTTTAAAACATCATAAAAGCAGACTTTAAAATACATTAAAACAAAATGTTTTTTAAAAACATTTTTTTAAAAGCTTTGAGGACATCTTAAAAAAGAAAAATGTTAAAAATATATTAATTTTTTTAAGGGTTTAAAAACATATTAAAAAGCAATTCCAACACAAACATAGACTGGGATAAGGTCTCAACTTAAAATGCTTGTTGAAAGAGGAAGGTCTTCAACAGGTGTCGAAAAGATAACAGAGATGGCGCCTCTCTAATATTTTAGGGGAGGGAATTCCACAGGATAGGTGCTGCCACACTAAAGGTCCATTTCCTATGTCATGCAGAACGGACCTCCTGATAAGATGGTATCTGCAGGAGGCCCTCACCTGCAGAGCGCAGTGATCGACTGGGTATATATAGGATAAGATAGTCTTTCAGGTATCCTGGTCCCTAGCGGTATAGGGCTTTGTACACCAAAACTAGAACCTTGCCCAGTAGCAAATGGGAAGTCAGTGCAGTTCTTTCAGCAGAGGGGTGACATGTTGGCAATACTCTGCCCCAGTGAGCAGTCATGCTGCCACATTTTGCACCTGCTGAAGCTTCCAGACCAACCTCAAGGGAAGCCCCACATAGAATGCATTACAGTAATCCAGCCTGGAGATTACCAGTGCATGCACAACAGTGGTCAGGCTATCCCAGTCCAGAAATGGCCGCAGCTGTCTTACCAGCCGAAGCTAGTAAAAGGCACTCCTAGCCACGGAGGTCACCTGGGCCTCTAGCAACAAAGGTGGATCCAGGAGCACTCCCAGACTACAGACCTGCTCTTTCAGAGGGAGTGCAACCCCATCCAAAGCAGGCAACTGACCAATTATCCGAACTCAGGAATCACCAACCCATAGCACCTCCATCTTGCTAGGATTCAGACTCAGTTTATTGGCCCTCATCCAGCCCACCACAGAGTCCAGGCAGTGGTCTAATTAAAAATCAGCCATGTTCACAGAGTACCTGTAATCCTGTTACTGACATTGCCCCATACTTTGACCTTCATCTTCTGCAGTTTAAAAGTTAACAAAATGCATGGCTGATTTTTAATTAATTTAATAAATTTAACATTGAAGTCTATTATAGCATTGGGCATGCTCAGTGAGAACTATCAGTGTTCTAAAAGCCAGACTCACAGCTGTTTGGCTTGGTTAATCAGGTGGACATGCACGCCAGACCTTTATTTCACTTTAGACAATGGGAAGTGTAGTTTGTGAAGGGTGCTGAGAGTTGTTAGGAGACTCCTATTTCCCTGACAGAGCACCAGTGGCCAGAGTGGTTTAACACTCAGCTCTTTTTCTGGTGATTGTATCTCTGTGAGGGGAATAGAGCGCCTCCTGATAACTCTCAGCACCCTTCACAAACTACCCTTCCCAGGATTCCTTGGGAGAAGCCAGGACTGTCTGAAGTGAAATAAAGGTCTGGTGTGGATGTGACCAGGGACAGCTTTGGTTTAAATTTGGTTGGGAGACTACATGTGCCTGCTGTAAAATAAAAAGGTGATGGAAACCCTGAGAAACAATGATACTGTTCACAATGATTTCCTTTTGGAAAGGAAAGGGGCTGTATTTTCAATTTAACATTGCGGAATGCAAAATATCCATGCTGGCTATAGTATACAGCCACTCTCATGGCTGTATAATGCACCAGGGGAGCAGGAGACCTGACCTCCTCTCTGAGATATTGTACTGCCCTACAAATTTGTAAAAATGCAAACACAATTTGGTCTTTCACAGTCCAATCCACTTCCTATGTAGCTTGGGAAAATGTGGTAATGTGCCTCTGAGCATTCACTATAGCTGCCCAATTTCCCTGCCTTTTAAAGTTTGATAGAAATATTTGTTGGCTATAGATACATTCTTAAACCGCAAGGTGTTTTTTTTACCTATTACTGAATATATTCTATAGTGTCAAGAATATGGTTGCTATTTTATTCATTCATTCATATGTATAATTGAATAATGCTTTTCAGTCCAGTATGGCACCCCCCTGCAATGGCTCATAAAAATATTTTTCTTTAATTGTAATTTTAGGTAAAGGTAAAGGTGTCCCCGCACTTATAGTGCGAGTCGTTTCCGACTCTTAGGGTTACGTCTTGCGATGTTTACTAGGCAGACCGTAAATATGGGGTGGGATTGCCAGTTCCTTCCCCGGCCTTTCTTTATGCCCCAGTGTATGCCGGGTACTCATTTTACCGACCACGGATGGATGGAAGGCTGAGTGGACCTCGACCCCTTTTACCAGAGATTCGACTTCCTCCTTCCATTGGAATCGAACTCGATCCTTGAGCAGAGCTTCGGCTGCGTTACCTTACCACTCTGCGCCACGGAGGATCTTGTAATTGTAATTTTAATTTTACTTCTCTATTATTCAAAAATTTAAAATGATTAAAAATGATAAAGGTCTGGATCCAACCCAATAACAACAGAATCAATTAAAAACAATTGATTATAATTTTAAGCCGCCTTCATTTTTTGTTAAAAGAAAAAAAGGTAGGGCATCAGTATTTCCATTAATAATATTGTTGAAGGCTAGCCTAAAAAAACTTATAATGAATTAATTATATTAATTTATATCTATAATCCTTCCATCCTCAACCAACCTTGTGAGGTAGGTGACTTCTCCAAGGCTAGCCTATGAGCTTCACAGCACTTACATAAAGATAGCACAAGTTACTTTCTCCCACTCTTTTGATCTCATCCATTCTCCCTTTGTGGTAGACCCTTTCTGCAGACTTTGTTGGTTACTGGTTGAGAGATGACTAGAAAGGAATTTTACTCCCAATGGCATTTTGACCCTTGGTTGGGAGCCTTTCACCTTTTCCTCAGTTATGAAGAAATGTTTGTGAGGCGTTCTACATTATTTTTACAACTCTGGCAGAAAATGGCATTGGGCAGGATCATCTCCTTAGGGGGGAGACCTCCATATGGGGCCTGGGGGTGGGACAGCCAGCTGCGGTCACAGCATAAGGGGCCTAGCCTGAGGTCTCTCACTTCAGGTTGCCAGCACCACAACGGGGACTGTTATGCTGGCAACTCCCAAAGGGCAATCCCTGCAGGCAGAGCATGGTTTTCAAACCACAGGCAGGTTGTGCAAAGCTGGATCCCTGCCCTATGCCGTCTCCATCCCACTTACTTGTAATCAATAAAGTTGTGCTGTAGTTTTACTAATTCACTGAACTAGTCTGCCTCATTCCTCCCTCCACTCAAAGACGCATCCTTGCGCATGCTGCACAAACAATGCCCTTTTCCCCCTGCACTTCTCGCATTGCAGTGGCAGTCAAGAACCAAGCAAGACTTAGTTTGCCTCTCCTCTTCCGGTTTTCAGCGCAGAACAATGAAGGTGAGTCAGCTTAAATGCTGGAGATTATTTTTCTAATTATTATTAGGGAAGTCAGACTCAGGCATCATCTCCACTCCAGTGCTTTTGCAATGGCCGGATCTCAGTCAGATTATTAAAAGGCATTAACAAGAAGACAAACTGTACCTTTTCAACTATGACGTCATTCCTTTGCTGCCCACTCCATTCAGATCAAAGTCATGAGGCACAAACAATTAGACCTCTGAAGGCCTCTTCCACTGCCTTAGCTTAACATCAGCAATGAGACAATGCCAGCCTGTGGGGGGGGGGAGAGAAAGAAGGTGCCAGTAAATTGACATCATGGTGGACAGTCATGTATAGGGGGGGGAGAGACTCTGGAGTAGCAGTAGCAAAAGAAAACCATATCCTTGCTGCAACTTGGCAAAGAGTGTGTTTCCCAATTTAAACAGTTATGGAACAGGACACAGAAAGCAGAGAGTGAGTAGGAATAAATGGACAGTTCTCCTAATGGAGAGATTTATAATATGAAGTGCCCCAAGGATTGGTGTTGGGACCTGTGCTTTTAAACTTACTCATAAATGATCTAGAGTCAGAAATGAGCAGTAAGGTAGCCACTGCTGATATTAAATTGTTCAGGGTTCATTAAAACAAACAGGGATTGTGAAGAACTCCAAAAGGACTTCTCCAAACTGAGTGGATGGGCAGTAACATGGCAAATGCAATTCAATGTAAACAAATGTAAAGTTATGCATACTGAAGCAAAAACACTTAATTTCACATATACACTCATGGCATCTGAACTGGCAGTGACTGATCAGGAACGAGACCTTGGGGTCGTAGTGGATAGTTCGATGAAGATGTCGACCCAGTGTGCAGCAGCTGTGAAAAAGGCAAATTCCATGCTAGGAATCATAAGGAAAGTACTGAAAATAAAACTTCAGGTATCATAATGCCGTTATACAAATCTATGGTGTGGCCGCCTTTGGAACAGGGATGGGATTTGCCCCCCTGCCAATCCAATCTGCCCTGCTCACCCCCAGCTACACGGAGAAGGAGGAGACTGGGGAGAAGGGGCTTTTCCTGGGTGGAAGGATAGAGGAGCTGCTGTGGCAAAAGCCTCCTGAAGCAGGGCCAGACCGCACTGGAGGAACAGGAGGAGGAGCCGCAACACCACGGGGCAAGTGACAGGTTGCATGCTAGGGAGGGCAGAACATCTTCTTAATTCCAACCATGGGTGTGTGTGTCAGAATTAAGTGGATGGTCACCCACTGCGGCCTGTTGCTTTCCCCATGGTATGGTGCCTCCTCTTCCTGTTGTCCTTCCTTCTCTGTCTGGCCCTGCTGGGGTGAGCGGCGAGGAGTGGATTGGTGGAAGGATGTGTGAATCCTATCCCTAATCTAGAATACTATGTACATTCTGGTCACCTCACCTCAAAAAGGATATTGTAGAGCTGGAAAAGGTTTAGCAAAGGGCAACCGAAATGATCAAGGGAATGAAGTGACTCCCTCATAAGGAAAGGTTGCAGCATTTGGGGCTTTTTAGTTTAGAGAAAAGGCGAGTCAAAGGTGACATGACAGAAGTGTATAAAATGATAGATGGCATGGAGATAGTGGATAGAGAAAAGTTTTTCTCTCTCTCTCATAACACTAGAACTCGTGAATTCGGGACAGACACAAGAAAGTACGTCTTCACATAGCGCACGTAGTTAAACTATGGAATTTGCTCCCACAAGAGGCAGTGACGGCCACCAACTTGGATGGCTTTACAAGAGGATTAGACAAATTCATGGAAGAGGAGGCTACTAGCCATGAGGGCTATGCTCTGCCTCCATTGTCAGAGGCAATACGCTTCTGAATACCAGCTGCTGGAAAGCCCAGGAGAGGAGAGTGGTCTGGAGCCTGCTTGCAGTCTTCCCATGGGTAAGTGGTTGGCTGCTGTGACATCAGGATGCTGGAGTAGATGGGCTATTGGCCTGATCCAGTAGGCTCTTCTTATGTTTATTATTTATTTAATTAATTTATATACCACCCTTTTTCCCAGAAGGAGCCCAGGGCTGCAAACAAGAACACTAAAAGCACTTTAAAAACATACAATGTTAAAACATATTTGATTGATTCATTTTTCTTTACGGTCATAGACCAAACTGAACATATACAAATACACAAATGCACAACAATACTTTAAGTATTGTTGTTTTAAAACATATTTAAACAAAACTTCTTTAGAAACATCAAAACAAAACATCTTAAAAATATACTAAAAAACGTTTAAAATGTCTTAAAAATCAATTCCAACACAGACACAGATTGGGATACGGTCTCTACTTAAAATGCTTGTTAAAAGAGGAAGGTCTTCAGTAGGTGCCAAAATGATAACACAGATGGTGCCTGTCTAATATTTAAGGGGAGGGACTTCCACAAGGTAGGTGCTACAACACTAAACGTCAGTTTCCCATGTCATCCGGAAAGGACCTCCTGATAAGGTGGTATCTGCAGGAGGCCCTCACCTGCAGAGTGCAGTGATCGAGGGGTATATAAGGGATAAGACGGTCTTTCAGGTATCCTGGTCCCAAGCTGTATAGGTCTTTGTACACCAAAACTAGAACCTTGAACTAGACCCAGTAGCAAATGGGCAGCCAGTGCAGTTCTTTAACCAGCGAGGTGACATGTTGGCGATGCCCTGCCCCAGTGAGCAGTCATGCCACCTTGAACCAGCTGCAGCTTCTGGACCAACCCCAAGGGCAGCCCCACATAGAGCACATTAGAGTAATCCAGCCTGGAGGTTTCCAGTGCATGGACAACAGTGGTCAGGCTATCCCAGTCGAGAAAAGGCCGCAGCTGTCTATGCTTTCTAAGAACTAATCTCCCTGACTAATTCTAACTATGCACTGACATCTCCAAGCTACAGACGTTGATGCAGCAAAGTAACCACCCCTTGCACGCTTCCTTAAGAGGGCTTGACTTTTGCGCAAAGTCCTTGGCTCCACCTTAACCCCGATCGTTCTTCTTCGCACCTATGAATTCTTCAAGAGTGAGGTGAGGGGGTTGGATCTCAGGTTCCTCCTCTGAGTGGGGAGGGCCAACAAGTCAGGGAAGCATGGGAACCTGCTGGGTAACTTCAACCTGGCAAGATGGTTCCTCCGGTGCGAGTGAAGGGGGTGTGCCCATCCCACCACTTTGGAAGCCCTTGGGGGGGCAGGAGACTGAGTCACAACACCAGGAGACCCTCTGTCTCCACTGTTATTTAATCTAGCTATGGACCCTTTATTGCTACAATGGAAGCTGAAGGGGCTAGAGTAAAAGGAGAACTTTGGAAATTAAATATGCTTGTGTTCACTGATGATTTAGCACTTTTAAGTGACAACCACAAAGGAATGGAGAAGAGTATCAAGGGTTTTGCCATAACACAGGTCTACAGGTGCAAGCTAAAAAATGCCACGGATTTCACCAAAAAGTTACCCATAACAGTTATGTGATAAATAATATCCAACCATGGAAAATAAATGATCAAATACACATGATAACGGCAGGGGAGGTGGAAATATGCTTAGGGATCCAAATGGCCTCCTGGGTTGGAATTCAAAATTATGAGGCACTGGATGATATGGAGACATGGCTAGATGAAATGAAATAAAATACTAATTTCATTTAGTACTTTCTTTTCTTTGTTCCTGCTTTCACTCTCTATTGCCCTCATTTGGTTCAGCTTTTATATCTACTATAGTTCACCAAATACATTCAGAAATGACACATTGGAGACTCAGAGGTATCCAACCGTAGTCTTTTTAAGGACATAAGACAAACCCTGGATCAGGCCAAAAGCCCATCTAGGCTGCTATCCTGTTCCCAGTTGCCTGAAAGTAAGCCCCATTAAACACAAAGAGACTATGCTGCTTGCACACATGGGGCTGATTGAGTTAGTTTAATGGATTAACAAGGTAGTGCTTCTGTCCCGATTTCTAAAATCCCTTTCACACTGCAGTACCTCTTGTGTTAAGGAACAGCAGCTTTTTCAGCCGATATACCGATATACCGGCATTTTGCGCAACTGTCTTTCACACGGCTTGTTTTTGTCCCTCACCCATGCACACTGTTCCCCTCTGTGTAGGAGGTCTAAGATCTTGTCCCGTCACCATGCAAGCCCTCTCCCTTTAGGATCTGACTTTTTAAATTGTTTTAGTTGTATCAAGACAGGGGTATGTGTGGGAAATGCTGCTGCTATCTGCACTGATGCCGGAATACCGATACAACATTCGTCAGGCAAAAAAAAACCCAACCCGCACAACTAAAGGGCGGGAACGCACTGCATGCTGGGATGCCTGTCACATGAGTGGCTGCAGCTAGCAATAAACTCCTGCAATCTTCCGGGTTCCCAGCCTTGCTAACTGATTATTTCTATTATCATTTATCACGGAAATTAGCGCTAAACTTCCACTACATTCCACAAGAATTCTGGAGCTAGCTTGTGCGTCATGTGAAAGATCAAATATAATGTGCAAGTTACCAGGTAAGAAATCATCAGAATAACGGAATAAAGTGCAGTGTGAAAGCAGCCTTACTTCTGCGTAGGCATGTATACCTTTGCACTGTAAATTAACTATACAGTGAATTCTTAATGAGTCCCTGGTCTTTAGCTCCCACAAGGCAACAGGCATGCTTAAGCCTAAGTTTTCACATTTGCCTTTTAGAAGGAGAGGGATTCTTTAATATCCACCAACACTTATTGTGTAGTAGCATTTGCAGAAAATAGTTTCTAGGCACTACCTGATCTCAGGTAAACCCAGCACAGGAAATATGCATCCTGGTTGCTAGGGGGGGAAAGAAGAGCAAACTATGGAGATTTCATGGACTAGGAAAAAAGACATAAGCAGGAAAATTCACTCAGAGGGGGAAATAGCAGCTCTTTAGCACCCCAGGGAATCCAGTTGCCTGGTATCCAAACAACTCGCTTATCAATCACAGCTCTGATTTCATTCATTGGCTAATAACACTGACAGGCAAGAGCTCATGTCACAGAAATTGCTTAAAAGGGTACCTGCACATTTAGCCCCATAACTTTCTTTCTAGGAGGGCTAGAGACTTACTTTTTTGAAAAATGAAAGATCAGATTCTGGGCTATCTGCTAAGGGCACTACTGAAGACCTTAGCATGCACCATGACATCTGTGGGCAATTGGTGACCTCTGTACTAATTCTCTTCTTGATTAATATCATGATTGATCTTATCTAAACAAGATCAACTCACTGAAAAGGATGATGTCACAATGCTATGTAAAGAATCAGATTTGGCTACTGAGGATAAGGGAGAGCAATTGTGCATGAAAGCAAGTGATGGCAATATGAAGGTAGAATGGAACATAAACTTGTAAACAGTTTCAGCTCCAGCACAGAAGAGTTCAGTGCTAACTGTAACTCTTAAAAACATGGTATTGTCCCTTATATAGACCTGTAAAGAAGACAAAAACAAGAATAAATACAAGACGTCTATACAAGTCAACAATTTGGACTTTATAGTCACATTTATAATTATTATACTAATTATAATCTTAATTATACTAAGAATTGATTGTATTTATAAAGTACTGCACCGGTGGTTGGCTTTCTAATTGCTGTTTATTTTGAATTCCATGTCACTGTGTGCTAGCTTTACACCTAGACTCAAATGACTGGCAAAAACTTGCATATCAGTTGTCCTTCATGCTTCAGTTAACAGTAGCCTTTTATTAAGATATTCAGTCGCACACATTCAGGTAAGTACAGATCAACAGCTGTTCTGTCTATAGGTGTGAACAGTTCACAGAATAGGGAAACAAGTCTCTGCCATACAAGTCTATAACTTAAAATGACAAGAGATAGTACTCTAGGCACCAGGAATAATTGCCAGATTATTGGTTCCTCATCCACTATTCTTGAGAAATATCCCTGGTAACACTGAGGGTCTGAATGCTTTGTTTACCAGATTTACCATTTAACCTCCAGGGCCAGACCAATGTGCCGGGCCAGGCCGGGATAAGGGGCATATCAACAAGTGTTCCTTATCTTCTATAGGCCCTTGCAAAGATGTAGTCGTACAGAGTCTCAGGGGAGTCTTAGTCCCCTTACATTTTTGGGAGCCAGGTCTCAGCAGGGTCCCCATGTCTCCAGAGTCCTATGATCCAATCAGTACGAAAGGGGAGTGTGTTAGCCACTGACAAGAGTCTTCCAACTTGCTTCCTTGTTGTTTCCTGCTGGTTGGATCCAATGAGAGTGAAAGGAGCTCTTATTACTTCAAAAAGCCAGGTTGTGGAGAGTGAGAATCCTGCAATTGCAGAAGGAGAGACAGTAAATCCTGAAGATAGCATCCCATCTACATCACCAAGCAGTTTGGTAGCAGCAGGAGATAAATGTATAGACACTGACTTCAGTAATTCAAGCAATATCTCTGACACTGGGAAGGGACAGTCAAATGATGACAAAGAAGCAGAAAGCAGTATTCAATCCTGGCCAGATTATTCTATAATCTTAGAAGGTTGTATAATCTTAGAAGGGGGCATGGCTGTGAATACTGTGAAGGGACCCTGTACTTCTGAACTTACCATCACACTACTGGGCCCAGTGGCGGCTGGTGGCTCCATGTCAGTGGAGCAGTGGAAACCACTCTGGGTTTTAGTCTGAACTTTCAAGGATCATTGAAAGTTCTTACTAAAACCCAGAGCAGATTCCACTGCTCCACTGACATGGAGCCATCAGCTGCCACTGACTGGGCCCATACTATGAGGTCAAAGAAGTTACTGACTCACATCTGGTTTGCTACAAGTATGGCTATATTTGAGGTCTGTTGCTTCACAGGGCAGCTTCCACCCATGAGCCAGGTTACTCTCAACCTGTGTGCAGTGCTTCTATAGGACTCCTCTCCTGGGGTGCCTGGCTTCCATAGCTTTAAGTCCAGCACTCTTATGCCTCTCTGTGAAGGAAGGGGGGTGTCAAACTAGAATGCAGCCATTCCTTCGTTGGCCCTATCTAATACGGCTTGGGGGAGAGCTTGAATAGAGCCTCTGGCAGGGGACTGATGGCTAAGCCTCTGTTCTCCAAGTGGCAGCCCCTCACGTAGAGGCTTAGCTGTTCCATCCTGTGCCTTCATTACCCCTCTGAGGATGTTTACATCCTCCAGGTTTCTGCACCTTTCATTCTGGCTGAGCCCCTGCAGCTATGCCCCTTCCGTCCCTTCAGGCAGATGAAGGAAAGTATCCCACCCCACTCTGCTTCTTCTAACACAAGTGGAGCCTCCAGGCAACATCCAAATATGGTATCCTCGTGCTTGGAGGTGTGGATCGGGGCCACTTAAAGCGCAAGTTGATGACAAAAAACAGGCAAGCCCCAGCAGCACATCACAGCCAGCCAAGACATTTTGCTGCTTGAGGTGAAGTACAAGATGATGTCCCCTCTTTCCATATGCAAAAGCCAAGTGGATTAACAAATGGGAAAGTGTCCTCTACTGCATATGAAGGCAGAAGACAAGCCTAGGTAGGTTGTTCAGGTAGGACCAGCCCTGCTAATCCCCAATCTCTTAATAGGGCAGAATACATAATTTTATATCCTAGTACATTTTAACATACATACCTTTTATTGCCTATAAGCAATCTATCATGTTGTCTAGGGATGTTTGTCGTAGGTACAACACATCTAGTATTGTTTATTTATATTTACTTTTTATTTCAAGTGTGTGTATATCTATCTATCTATCTATCTATCTATCTATCTATCTATCTATCTATCTATCTATCTATCTATCTATCTATCTATCTATCTATCTATCTATCTATCTATCTATCTATCTATACACACAGGCACACAGGCACACCACTTCATTTAAAAAAAATCACAGAGTGGTTTCCAAAAGAGCCAAACAAAATGAAGCAATACAGTATAAACAACACAAGGTAAAAAAATAAACAAATAGAACATCCTAAATCATCATA
This sequence comes from Rhineura floridana, assembly GCF_030035675.1. Classification (NCBI taxonomy): domain Eukaryota; kingdom Metazoa; phylum Chordata; class Lepidosauria; order Squamata; family Rhineuridae; genus Rhineura; species Rhineura floridana. The sequence continues at coordinate 167,193,811 of NC_084483.1, read as the reverse complement.
AAATAAATCATAAGGATCCATGGAATCAGAGTGATCAAAACAGAAAACCAGATCCACTGCAGACTTGGAAGGATAATGTCTTGAGGTGAAAATGGAACCAAAGAGGTAGCAGTCTGCCACTAGAAGGAAGTTCCATAATCAGGGAGCTAGCACTGAGACGGTCTTAACTCACATCCCAGCACAGACATCATCTGCACTATACATTTAAAGCAGTATCACACCACTTTAACAGTTACAGCTTTCCTCAAAGAATCCTGGGAACTGTGGTTTGTTAAGGGTGCTAAGAGTTGTTAAGAACCCCTGTTCTCCTCACAGAGCTAAAAATTCTCAGAGTGATTTAACAATCAATCCCTTTCCCCAGAGAACTCTGAGAATTGTAGCTCTGTGAAGGGAAGAGGGGTTGCCTAACAACTCTCAACACCCTTAGTAAACTGCATTTCCCAGGATTCTTTGGTGGAAGCCCTGACTGTTGGAGGTATGATACTGCTTTAAGTGTATAACAGAGATGGGGCCTAGGTTCTGTCAAATTTCTCTTCTCTCACCAGTGAGACAACAAGCAGGGCCTCCTCAATTGCTCTCAAGGTCCAGGCAGGTTGGCAATGGCAGAGGTGCTCTCTCAAATACCTTGGTCTCAAGTCATTCAGGGCTTTATACATCAAAAGCAACCCCTTAAATTGGGCCTGGTAACATATAGGTTGCCAGTGCGGATACCACAAAACAGGTATTCTGTGACTTGTGTCACCTGTATTCTGCACTAGATGCAGTTTCCACCCTATTTTCCATGCTGTGTTCATCTAAAGTTATCCTTCACTTTTTTCTCTTTTTTTTGTTTGCTCATTAACCCGCAAAAGCCACATGGACTGAATCTATCCTTTGTTCTTTATGCATAAAGCAAAACATAAGGCAACAGGAAACAACTGCCACCTCCTATATCAAGTATCAGAGCATGATAATTGTGTATTGATGTTGCCTTTTTGCATCGCAACTTCTCAGTAAAGCTTTGGCATCCAAAGAACAGCCGCAATTTGTGAAAACCTTTTCTTTGGAGTCTCACCAAAGTGACAGATTTCTCAGTCTTAGAGACTGTGAAGTGCAGAATACATTTCAGAACGGCAAAACAAATACACCAATTCTGTTTACAATGACACAGTAAGTCAGTCATGGGGAGGTGGTGGTGATGGGGGTTGAACTGCAGCTGTTTTGTATGGGTAACAAATGGTCAACCGTAACAGCACAATATAAACTGTCAGGCAAAACAGTGATGCGGAACTATAAGTCATTTTCTTTGCAGTCTTTTATATGTGGTTGAAGGTTGTAAGGGAATACAAAAGTCAAAACTTTGCTTTCATGATTGGCACTTAAGACAGTTATTTTGTGTTACTGTACCACTCATAACGCAGGAAATTGCTTTGCAAGGTATATCCAGTTCTGTTGTTTTTAAAAATATTATATGGTTCATGTGTTTCTAAAATATAATAATAATAATAAACTTTAATTTATAGGCCGCCTATCTGGCCAATGGCCACTCTAGGCGGCGTACAATAAAGCATGATAAAATACATGGTAAAATATGATACAATAAAAACAATATAACCAGTACAGCACAATGCAAAATTACAATATTTAGTAGAGTTGTCAGTAATACAATTCTGAAGCTAGTTCACCTTAGAAGTCTCAAGTTCATAAAGGCCTGATGGAAAAGCCAAGTCTTCAGGCCTCGGCGAAATATATATAAGGAAGGGGCATGTCGAAGATCTATTGGGAGGGAGTTCCAAATCGTGGGGACCGCCACAGAGAAGGCCCTCTCCCGAGTCCTCACCAACCCAATCACTTTAGTTGACGGGACTGAGAGGAGGCCCTGAGTGGCAGATCTTGTAGGGCGGCACAATTTATGACGTTGGAGGCGCTCCATCAGGTATACTGGGCCGAAACCATACAGGGATTTATAGGTTAATACCAACACTATAAATATGTACAATTATATTCTGACCTGCTATGCAGCCACTATTCTGATATGTCTTACTATTTTATGTATGAATGTAGTTCTTTAATTTTATATTTATCAGGCTTCTAAACTGCCTTGATGTGATATGTTTATATGCAAATATCCATATAAAATTCAGACTGTTCAGGCCAGCTAATTAAGGTTGAAACAGAGCCAGCCCAGGACATTTTACTGCCTGAAATCATCAGCCCCGGCCAGCAAGACCAGTGGTCAGGTATGATGGGAGCTGTAGTCCAATAACAGCTGGAGGGCACCAGGTTGGGGAAGGCTAGCCTACACTTGCTGCATGGCAGGACTGGCCCTGTGTTGAAAGCCTGGCTTTGTATAATCAATAACTGACTAAAGCCCGACTGATAAATGAGTGACGGGCAATTGGGCTGGTCAGAGAATGGACAGCCGAATCAGCGGGTTTTGTTGTTTGTGTCTTGAAGGAATCTGTGGCCCTCCACATATTGTTGCTCCAACTCCCTTCATCCCTGACCATTAGCCATGCTGGCTGGCTGATGAGAGTTGGGAGTCCAACAACATTGGGAGAGCCACAGGTTCCCCATCCCTGCTTTAAGTGCACTTCTCTGCCTCTTTCCACCTCCGTCTAAGGGTTGAGCTGCAAGCTGGGCACTTGGATGACCTTGTGATGTTTCTGGAAGGGGTTCCCTGACACCATGTGTCAGATGGTTCAGAGGAGGGGGGTCTCAGCAGTATTTTCATGGCAAATGAAATCGGATTGATGGGGTGATTAACAGGGAAAGGGTGTGTGCTGTTGCATGGTGGATTTGAGGTTCCATGTTCTTGGTACCTGAAGTTCCAAAATGCTTGGCACGAAAGAGTCCACTAAGAGGAAGTGAGGAAGCCTTTGGGACTCTCCCATTGATCATTTTAAGACTCCAGATCCATCTTAGATCTGCTTCATCTGGGGAAGCAGGTCTCCAGACCTCTGTCTTCTGATATTAGTGCCCACTGGGGGCTGTCCCAGGCTAGCCCCCCATTAAACAGAGTGGGACAGCTGTTTCAGACAGCAGATGCTGGGGCTTGGGATGAGGAGTGGCAATGAGGTGTGGCAGGGCAGAGCTGTGTGTGTCACACAGCCCACCCTGCTCCCACAAGCTCATCTGCTGAGAGGCAGGACTGGCATCAAGGCTCAGCATGGTTGGGCATCTGCCAAGGACCCACACACCCTAGCAGGGGGCCCTAGACCTGCTGCAGGGAGGACAGAGACACTTGCCCAAGGACCCTCCAAAAACTGGAGCTGACACTGAGTGGAGGTCACCATCCTGTTGCCAGTGTTGAAATAAGATTCAGCTGCCTATGTGGTTGGCTTTTCTGCAAGGATGGAACTGGGGATGGGGAGGGGAGAACTATCTTCTTCTTCAGTTCAAGCAGCAAACTGCCTTGGGCTGACCTTCATAACACCAACAGGTCATCAGATCTTCTGTGGAGCCTCATCACTACAAGAGGGCAATGTCCTTGCTGATGTACTCCTTATTTTCTCTGCTTCATCAGATCTCCCAGATGTTTTCAAGCAAAGTTAACATATTGCTTGAAGTGGTGATAGCCAGTGAATTTCACCTGTCTCTATGGACAAATAGTCTTACCCACAACTGGTACAACTTAACAATGGAATTGTTAGACATCCTGACATAAGAAAAACTGAAGGGTAACAAATAAACATTGGGGGGGGTTGTTTGTTTGTTACCAGTAACATTTAATTGTTGCTTACTGCCAGTTGTACATTTTTAGAGGGTGGGAAATGAAGTCTGTTGTGGTATCATGATTCAGACAAGAAACCACTTCCTTTCCTGTATGTTGCTGTAAGCATATGCCACAGTTTTATCAGTATCCGTATCAGCACATTGACATCAAACCCCAAATGTCAAGTTGCACTAAAGTCACTTTCATTACCCAATTGAGTCCGTCACTCATGTGTCATTAGAAAGCATGAAGGAGATTTTTGTTTCTTCAGTAATAGGCTTTGGAGGAGGGGTATCCATTTTCATTGGGACCACAACACATCAGAATGGGAAGTTTAACCCTTCCATCTCCAGCGATTATCCCAATGAAAAAATCCTGCATTGCTATTAGCTGGGTGGGGGAGTGACATTGACACCAGTGGCAGCTCACACATACACACACACACTATAGCTAAGAGCAGCATGAGGAGGAGGGAAATTTTCATCAGAATTGTGATTGGGGGGGGAAGGGTTAAATCTCCCCTCTCCATGTACTGCCGGAAAATTCTGCAAATTGCTTGGGAAGATAGGCGGACTAATGTTAGCGTATTGGAAGAAGCAAAGACGACCAGTGTTGAAACAATGATCCTCCAACCTCAACTTCACTGGACCAGCCATGTTGTTAGAATGCCTGATCACCATCTTCCAAAGCAGCTACTTTACTCCCAACTTAAGATGGAAAACGGAACATCGGTGGACAGCAAAAGAGGTTTAAAGATGTTCTCAAAGCTAATCTAAAAAAATGTAACATGAGCATTGAGAACTGGGAAGCCTTGGCCCATGTGTGTCCCAATTGGAGATTGACCATTATCAAAGGTGCAATGTACTTTGAAGAAGCACGAGTACAGAGCGAAAGGGACAAATGAGCTAAGCGGAAGGCACGTCAAGCAAATCCTCATCGCGACTGTCTTCCATCTGGAAACCGATGTCCTCACTGTGGGAGGCTGTGTGGATCCAGAATTGGCCTCCACAGTCACTTACAGACCCACCATTAAAGACCTTACCCTGGAAGACAAACTTACTCGGCCACAAGTGATCGCCAATGAATATCTATTCTCAGTTTTTGTTTTGTTAGTTTTTGTTTGAGGTACTGGTACTCATGCCTTGATGAAAGCGCTGTGGATGTCAGCACAAAATGGGTGCCATGGGCAGCAAAAAGAGAGGTGGCCATATTCTGTACCAGTGAGTACCATCACACAAAAAAGTAGTGCCTGTTGTTATTTTTTGAAACAAACCCTGCCATGCTTTTATGCATTTAATATCACATGTAATTTGACTGCTCTATGTGTGAAACAATTGCTAGTTTAAATATTAATTAGTTCAGAAAGGCGTCCATTAATAGTTTATATGTGAAGATGGCTCCTTATCAGTGGTGTAGAGGAGGACTTGGTGTGTTCCAGGGGGTGCCCTCAAGGGTTACGGTCTCAGTCCTAGGAGGTAAAAGCCTTTTAGCAAAAAACACTTACCCAAGAGAGCAGGGTTCAAGGCACAGCATAATCTCAACAACCCAAGGTCAAGCACAGGGAATTACTCTAGGTCCAAAGTGCGATCCAGAGGCTAGGTCAGGCAACAGCCCCAGGTAAATAGCACATGGTGTTCAGGCAAGAATCAGCACGGCAAGGAGTGAGAGCCAGCCTCAAGAACAAGGAGCCAAAGTCCGCTGTTGTTTCCAGCAACTGGAAAATGCAGGAGAGTTCTTACATGCCCTCCCAAATCATACCCTAAACCCAGCGGCTGGTAGCAAAGGAGTGCCAGGGATTGCTTATTCCCCAGTAGGCCCCTTACGAGTCACACGCCTGTGGGTGCATGCTATGTCATTGCTCTTCAGCCTGGGCCCTGGCTCCATCTCCTCCTCTGACAGTTCTGAGAGTTCTTCCGCAGGCCTCCCCCAAAGGACCCCTCAAGGGATCTTCAGCCCTGGTTCCAGAAGACCTTACCTGCTCAAGCACTTTTATCTATTCAAGATACATTTAAAGATTTTTCCCACAGCTTCACTTGCAAGAAAAATACAAATCCTTCCAAATGGTAAGATAGCTTTCCCCAGCCTGGTGCCCCCCAGATCTTATTTGTCTCCAACTCTCATCATCCCTGACCATTAGTCATGCTGGCTGGGGATGATGGGAATTGTAGTCCAAAACATTTAAAGGGCTCCACCACGTTGTTGTAAAACGTGGGTAAATTCCATATTTGAATATGGCATCTCTTGATGTTAGAGTTGTGTACAAATGATTTCCTGAAATTCTCTACCCCACTTGTGGGTAGAGAAATGGAAGGGACAAATTTCACTGTGTGTATGTGTGTGTATGGGGGGGGGGTCACCATTAGTCATATTATTATTACTATTATTCAAATTTATAGAGTGCTTCACAGAATAAATCCATTGAACCAGTGTACCAGATAAAAACAGAACACAACACACAAATACAAGCTCTAAAAATAATAAAGTCAACAAACTCTAAAAACAACGAAACCATACATACAAAACTCCAAAGACCACAAAACAATTTAATCAGATATAAAACTGATATTCTATAAATGACTGGGTTACACCTCAGAGAAGGCCATCCTAAACCAAAAACAGTAATCAGTAGGCACCTAAACTTCCTCCTCTACCAGGCACCTGTCTGATTTGGCTCATAATTGATTCCAGAAAGCTGGAGCTGCAACACTAAAAGCAACAGTAGCAAAGGACAGCAGAAACTGTGTTGGCAGCTTGGCCACTGGTATGCATCGTCATAGCAAAATAGGAGGCTGCCCTATACAAAGTAAGAAAACTGGTCCATTTAGCACAATATTGTCCCCACTGAGTAGAGGTGGCTCTCCAGGATTTCAGACTGGGGTCATTGCCAGCCCTACCTGGAGACACCTGGAATTCAAGCCAAGACTTTCTACATGTAAAGCAGATGCTCTAGCACTGAGCTACGGTCCTTCCTCCACAATGCCCTGGACCTAGCATCATTCTTGCACACCGTAGAGGGGAGGAAATAGCAGCTGCCACCACAAAAATAGTAGGGAATATTGGGAGAAAATTCTGCAAAGTGCCGTTTTCCAAGGTGGAGGTGGGTGAGAAAAATTAAACTTTCCAAAAAATTTACTAAAAAGAATCTTCTGACAATTTTCACTTTAGCTGTAATGTAACTGTAGATATTTGTAATGCCATGCCTGAGCACATGACAACAGGAAGCCATTACTGTTGCATGGTGCCAACTCTTTTATGGAGCTTGACTATTCCTGAGAGTGTCAGTTTGCATAGCAAAATATGATTCTGGCCTACAGTCCAGCGGCTAGAGAACAGAGAGAGGCCCCTGAAAATACATAGCTTAATACATTACAGTACCAAACGTGAGACCATCATTGGGCATTGTTTTGGCAGAACCATCTCCATTTTTGACCTTCATAACCCCAAGGAAAAGATCTGAAGAAGAATGGCCACAGTACTGACACTTAGCCAAAAGCTCCGGTATACTTTGAAAAGCCCCTGCAGGTGCCCAGTGCATCACTACACTGAGTCAGAAAGTTGGGTGGCTTGAACAAGCATCCACTCATTCTTTCTTTTATTCTCAAATTGTTGGGTTTCACTAATCACTAATGCAGGCACCTTATAATTAGCCTACCACTTAAAAACTCATTTAAATAAGATTTTATAGAACCATTTTTTCCAATCACTTAAGGTAATTGCTTTGTGGCTAATTTAAATTTCACAGGGACAATTTTTATCTTCCCCAGCGAGCCTTATTTAAAAAGGACTTATATGTGTCTGAATGTCTGTTGCCAAATATTGTGATTCAACAGGTTCATGAAAGAGGTAAGACAGAATTATGGAACAATATGCCAAAGACTTTATTATGATACAGATAAGAAATATTTTCAATTGAATATGTTCAACTGAAGCACACATTTCCTTCTTAAGGCAACGTATATGTATATGGTAAGGTGGAACAATGCAATGTCAGTAGCAGATACACGAGTAATATCTTGCAGTTGCCTGGCAACAGTCACAAGATGTGATAAAGCAGTGGGTATGAATGAATCAATGAGTGAATGAACAGGAGAATGAATGAATGATCACTGTTTAGGATGATCCCACAGACGGGTTCCTCGTTGCTCATCTGCTGTGCCCACTGGCCTGTGGGTGTTATTGTTTAATGCCAGATCGATGCACAATAAGACCACTCTCCTCAATGATTTGATTGTGGATGAGGATGCTAATTTGATGTGCATTATTGAGACTTGGGTTTGTGAGCTGAGAGGAGTTGATCTGACCCAACTTTGCCCACCAGGATACTCAATGCAACCCCAGCACAGGCTACAGGGATGGTGGGGAGGGGTGACTGTGTTCTATAGAACTTCCATCTCTGTCCCCAGGAAACCACCCTGTCTAAGAGCTGGCTGTGAGGGCCTACACCTGGTGTCAGCCAAGGAGACAATAGGGTTGCTGCTGGTGTACCATCCAAATTGCTGCCCAGCAGCATCTCTGAATGAGCTGGCGGAGGCCATCTCAACTGAAGTATTGGAGGAGTGCAGAATGATAGTCCTGGGTGATTTCAGTGTCCAAACTGAGGCTGCCTGTAGTGGTCCGGCTCGGAACTTCATAGCCTCCATGACTACCATGGGGCTGTCTCAAGTTGTCACTGGCCCAATGCATAGGGCAGAGCACAGCCTCGACTTGGTTTTTGCTCCAGATGGAGGAAGGGGTGATCTGGAGATGGGGGCAAGTAGCTGTCATGCCATTGTCATAGTCAGACCACTTGGGAACCACCAACCCACAGCGTCTCCATCTTCCTAGGATTCAGACTCAGTTTATTGACCCTCATCCAGCTCACCACCGAGTCCAGGCAGCAGCCCAGGGCTTGCACAGCTTCTCTCAATTCAGATGTTACAGAGAAAAAGAGCTGGGTATCATCAGCATACTGCTGACACCTCACCTCAAATCTCCTGATGACCACTCCCAAGGGCTTCACGTAGGTGTTAAACAGCATGGGGAACAAGATGGTATCCTGCAGCACCCCACAGCACAACTGCCAGGAGGCTGAAAGACAATCACTCAATGCTATTCTCTGAAAATGACCTTGGAGATAGGACTGGAACCACTGTAAAACAGTGCCTCCAATACCCATCTCACTAAGTCGGCCCAGAAGTATACCATGGTCAATGGTATCAAAAGCCAATGAGAAATCAACCAAGAGTAACATGGTTGCACTCCCCCTGTCCTTCTCCTGATAAAGGTCATCCATCAGGGCAACCAAGGCCAATTCAGTCTCATAACCAGGCCTGAACCCAGATTGGAATGGGTCATGATAATCTGTTTCATCCAAGAGTACTTGCAATTGCTGCTGGCTGGAATCACTCCCTTCCGCAATGATGCGTTGACCACACCCTTGATCCACTCAGTCAAACCACCTCTGCCAGCTTTAATAAGCCTTGAAGGGCAAGGGTCAAGAGAACACATTGCTGGCCACATCGTCGCAAGCACCTTGTCCATGTCATCAGGCCACATCAACTGAAACTGATCCCACGAAGTTGCACTGGACACGTCACTGGACAGTAGATGTGGATGGGTCATCAAGATTTCTGTGAAGGCGAGCAACTTTACCCTCAAAGTGCCTTGCAAAGAAATCACAATGGGCCTCTGAAGGTTGTAAAACTCCATTTCCTGGAGTTGATGTCAACAGACCCCTGACAATATGGAAATGCTCCACTGGATGGCTACTTGAAAATGCGATAGTGGCAGAGAAGTGAGCCTTCTTCACGACCCTCACCCAGGGCTGTCTCCAGGGCATCAGCTTGCCCTGGGTCCCGGCATGTGCACGCGAGCGCGAATGCAAACATGAGCGGCGAGCACACACACCCCCACGCCCCCACCTACCTGTCCCCTTTCTTTTACCATTGCTCTTAATGAAGATGGCGGCCATGGTTTCCCTAATGGGATGAAGCCTCCACCACCATCTTTGTTGATGGCATGTGTGCATGCTACGCACGCGCATCTCTGCCATCAACTAAGATGGCAGCTGCGGCTTCAGTACCTTAGGGAAACCGAGACTGCCATCTTCATTAAGGGCAATGGTAAAAGACAGAAGACAGGTAGGTGAGGCAAGGGAATGGCGGGCGGGCGGATGGTGCCGCGGATCGTGGAAGAGGAGCGGAGGGCCCCTCAGGGGCTCCTGTAGCTCTGGGGCCCTCAGGCCAATGCCCCACCTGACTGCCCTTTAGAACCGGCCCTGCCCTGCCCTCACCGCTACGTAGTAGGCATGGTTATGATGTTTTACTCGTGCCCAATCAGCCTCGCAGCACATCTTTCACCACTTGCACTCTAGCCTTCATCCAGCCTGTTTCATTGCCCTTAGCTCACTAGTGTACCAAGGTGCAGACCGGGCTCCATAATGCCAGAGAGGGCACTCAGGGGCAACTGTGCTAAGAGCCCGACATGCCTCGCTGTTGCACAGCGTGACAAGGGCTTCAACAGGATCGCCAGTTCTATCTACTGGGAACTTCCCCATGGCATTCAGGAATCCTGTGAATTTCAGTAGACTCCGGTAGCAGACCATCTTAATCTGTCCAGGCTAGATTACTGTAATGTGCTCTATGTGGGGCTGCCCTTGAGGTTGGTCCAGAAGCTTTGGCTAATGCATAATAATAATAATAATAATAATTTTATTTATATCATGCCCTTCCTCCCAGTAGCAGCCCAGGGTGGCAAACAAAAGCACTAAAAACACTTTAAAACATAATAAAAACAGACTTTAAAATACCTTAAAATAAAACATATTTAAAAACATTTTTTTAAAAAGCTTTAAAAACATCTTTTTTAAAATAGAGAAAGAAAGAAAAGGCTTAAAAACATATTAAAAAGAAATTCCAACACAGACACAGATTGGGATAAGGTCTCAACTTAAAAGGCTTGTTGAAAGAGGAAAGTCTTCAGTAGGCTAACAGAGATGGCACCTTTCTAATATTTAAGGGGAGGGACTGTTGATTCATGTACCTTTAGTATTCATATACCCCACCGCACCCCACCCCAATTTAGAAATGGTTGTGAAGAAACTATCATCAATTTATTGGTGGTATCAAATAATCCAGCATCCAGATTCCCAACATGCAGATCAATGAACAGAACAGTCAGGAAATTCCGTTACTACCGGTCCATGCCCTCTGGGGCACACCATTAGGTTCACAAAAGCTCTCCTACAAATTTACCTCTCTCAGTGCAAGCAGGAGGTCCATAGATGAGGTGTGGAAGACTCAGCAGAAGGCAGCTGCATTCTACTCGAGAATTTGACATATTAATGGATTTTAATTCCCTTCAAATGTATTTAACCCTTGTCCCCAATAAAGACTATATCTGAAATGAATTTGGATTGTTGGCAGGTGGGAGGATTCAGGTAGATTTGCCTGGCTTCAGTTTGCTTGAAAAAGTTTTAATGCATATTCTATTTCATTTTCCCACCCCGATATTCCCTGTTATTTTATTTATTTATTTGTTTGTGTGTTTATTATTTGATTTATATTCCTCCCTTCCTCCCAGTTGAAGCCCAGGGTGGCAAACAAAAGCACTAAAAACACTTTAAAACATCATAAAAACAGACTTTAAAATATATTAAAACAAAACATCTTTAAAAATATATTTTTTAAAAGCTTTAAAAACATCTTTTTAAAAGAAAGAAAGAAAAGGTTTAAAAACATATTCAAAAGCAATTCCAACACAGACGCAGACTGGAATAAGGTCTCTACTTAAAAGGCTTGTCGTAAAAGGCTTCAGTAGGTGCTGAAAAGATAATAGAGATGGCACCTGTCTAATATTTAAAGGGAGGGAATTCCAAAGGGTAGGCACCACTACACTAAAGATCCGTTTCCTATGTTGTGCAGAACAGACATCCTGATAAGATGGTATCTGCAGGAGGCCCTCACCTGCAGAGCACAGAGATTGAGGGGATATATAAGGGATAAGACGGTCTTTCAAGTATCTTGGTCCCAAACTATATAGCACCTTGTACACCGAAACTAGAACCTTGAACTTAGATGGTAGCTAATAGGTAGCTGTGGCAGTGGCGGTGGCGCGACTGCTCACTGGGGCAGGGTATCACCAACATTTCACTCCATTGCTGAAAGAATTGCACTGGCTGTTTTGTTGTGATATATTTTAAAGTCTGTTTTTATGATGTTTTAGAGTGTTTTTAGTGCTTATGTTTGCCACCCTGGACTCCTACTGGGAGGAAGGGCAGGATATTATTATTATTATTATTATTATTATTATTATTATTATTATGTAATACACAAGTAATTGTTAGAAAGCATTTTTCACATGTGTTATGCCATCTAATCATTTATGCTATGCTTTGCTATTACAACACTAGGACTTATTAAATTCTCCCCATTTGAGTTTAGAACAACATCCTGTTGTGTGTCTGGACTCACTGTGGGTTCCCCCCATGGTCGGTCCATCTGTCCCCCGCTCCCCTGGAGAAAAGCTGATGGGAACCTACATGGCCACAACCATTCTTTCCTTTATTTCCCAGATGGATACAAAACAGATTGTAACAGTGGTTACAATCACCCTATTTATCTAGCTATAAAAATACTTGTATGCTGCAATTTCATTTTTAAAAAAGTGGTTTACAACAATTACATATACATTAAAAGCAATGTAAAAACTAAAAAAACAGATCAGTGGCTAAGAAAGATTTCAAGGCTGAGGCATGAAAAAGTTTTCACCAAACATTTAAAAGTTAAAACAGAAGACACCTGCTGTATCTGTACAGGAAGAGCATTCCGGAGGACTAGGCCAATGACACCAAAGGCTCAAATTCTTGTTGCCATCAGGTGAGCCTCACCAATTCAGGGGGCAAACAGCGACGCTCCTACAAATGATCTCAGTGACTGAGCAGGGATACAAAAGCTTTGGTCTTTTCACCTGCTTTCCTGGACCACTGAGTGCCTTCTCCCCTTTCAATTCATGTGTTATACGCCTCCTTATTTTTCTGAAATCCATTTCCCTCTCTGCTTTTTAATTCTTCCACTCTTGTTTAACCACTGCCTCTCATCTCTCCACCACCTACTCCTCATTTATTAGCTAGCCTTACCCTCTGCCCTTCTTCTCCCATTCACAGACTCTGCAGCCTCTCCTTTCTTTTTCCCTCCTCCTCTCTCACTCCTCTTTGTCATCCTTCTCTTCTGCCCTACCTATTCCATAGGCATCCCTTATATCATGAGCCAAGAGAGCCTCATCCTTTTGTAGCTGGCCTTCTCCTCCCTGATCCTTTCCTCACAATGGCCTCGTTTGCAAATAATGTGAAGCCAAACCATACTGTATAAACAAGCAATTGTGCGGGCACTCAGAAGAACATTTGTGGCTACTTCACTCCTCCCCCAGTCCTCCTCCTGCTCTGCTAGCCAGAGCTAAGCCATAGTTTGGTTTAGCATTATGTCTGAACCTGGGCTCATGGTTTGTCTCACTGTGGACAAACTATAAGTTATAGCCAAGGTTTGTTCTTGGCTTACTGTTCAAGGTTTGTCTGGAAAGACACAAGCCACCAGCCACAGTTTAGACATAATGCTAAGTCAAATCATGGCTTAGTTCTGTGGTCTGCCAGAAGACTGTCAGAGGAGCAAAGTGGCTGTGACTTTTAATGTGAATACATTAAAGGAGAACCTACCTAATTTGCACTTTCTGAAACAATACACAAATTGAAGCATAGCTGTCCCTCAAAATTCACATTCCTTTGAATTTTCAATGTCATTCTCCAGCCAAGTAAAGTGTGCATAAAAATGCATATGTTGGCAAAAAAAATTAGAACATGTTCTAATAGTGAAAATGGCACACACACATATAGATTAGGAGAAATGCACACTAAAAACACAAATGAATTTTCATGAGGACATTTTTTTTCTTAAATGCCAGCTAATGTTGAAATGTGGAGAAATGAACTCAAGATTGGAAAAATTAGAAATGGAGAGAAACCAACATTGACATGTTCAACCATCTGTAGTGAATACCCACACAGCTTAGGTTTGGCTTAGTGTTATGTGCTATGGGGTCCTGCTTGAGGGTTTCCCATAGGCATTTGGTTGACCACTGTGAGAACAGGATGCTACTGGACTAGATGGGCTACTGGCCTGATCCAGCAGATTCTTCTTATGGTCTTAACTGGGCTGGCATGGACAAGGTTCTGGGGGGGGGCTGCACAACTTGCCTCCCATGCACCTGGTTGCTCATCTGAATGCTACCATAGCTGCTTAAGAACCACTCCTGGGAATGCAACAGGGTTGGTCCATTAGTGATAGAGGCAAAGGACAAGATGACCCTTTCAACATTCAGAAGTCACCTGAACGGGTAGCTGAATCTTACTTCAGCACTGGCAGCAGAATAGCATCCTCCACCTCACCTGAAGGAGGAGTGCAGGGCAGGCTGCATGACACACACAGCTCTGTCCCCTAACCGTGCTGCTGTTCCCTGACCCACAGAGTCTGCTGCCTGAGGCAGCTGCCTCACTCTTCCTGCTGGTAGCACTGGCCCAGAAATGCAGCTCTCATGCAGCTGGGATAACACGTAAAGGGCATCTGAATCCAGCCCCATTCATTCATATATGGCCATACAGATGAATGAGTCATTAAGATAATTACTCATTGTTCCGTCTTCCCCTGGCTCTTAATGTGTGTGTGTGTGTTGCATTTAATCTTTTTGGCTCTCTTGTTTTTAAGTGATCCCAATGTTGTGTCCATATTTTTAGCAAGTGCCCTGGAGGCGCTTTGTGTAAAGGGCATCCCACAAATATACAGGTTGATTGATTGACCTTTTTTGAGAGGCTGATGTTAATAGCACTGATTGGCAAGTCACCAAGAGACATAGAGCAAATGCCATCTATGTCCTTCCCCCAGAGACTGAACCACCTTTCTTATGCTCTCAGCCGTAGCATGATTACAAATCAGGACATGGCCTCACTCGCATCTCTGTCCCTATGGGTGCTGGTTCACTTTTTCCTCTGAATCACAGTACAGAGGATGACCAAGTAAATGTGATCTGCTGTTCTCATACATAGACTCGAGATTGTAAACAGCACACACACCCCTCAAGGAAAAGCAAAAAAGATACATTTTAAGTTCTAACAGAGATTACTTCTAATATACCATGTACCTAGTTCAAGACCAAACTGGGATAGTCATAGTGCCTCCAAACATTCTGTGTCATGGCCATATTTTGTCAGCTGCAATTTGCAACAGCCCTGAGCATGCTTACTTGGAAGAAAATCTAATTGAAATCAAGAGGGCTCACTTCTGCAGAAACATGGCTCCATTCAAGATTTAGGATTAGCTTTTTGTTTCATTGTTCTAAATATCACCCAAGTCAGTCATGAAAAGCTTGCCCTATCTATGCAGCTTGGGGTGGAGGGGAGTGACCTGAGTACCTAAACCTGGAGAAGAGTTCTGCAAAACTCAAAATTTTAGTAACTAGTTGGTTCATTAGACGTATCATCTGAGTGCCGCACTCTGCATGATGAGGGAGATCTGTGAACAGGATTGCCCACATATTTTTAGAAGTGTTAACAGAGGTATGGGGGGGGGGGAAGAGAGGGGAAGCTTTCAGTTGGGGATCGTAGTGCTGGGGATGAGCAATTTAACTCTTTCCCCCATTTCCCCCAGTAAAAATCACCTCCCCAAGCAGCTATTTACCCCTTTGGGTGATATCATATGTTTTGCCCTACAGAGCAGACAGCAGTCTGGGGTGTGGGGTGTACGCAGGTGGAAAAGCTTTCCCAGTACTGAAGCCCTGGTCCAAATAACCTCCTCTTTATGGTGGCTATAAATACTTTATAAAATTCCAGGACATCCTGTTCATGGTCCTCCTGTATGTTAAGTTTGATCCTCAACATGCTTTGGACAGAAGGGAAAATCTTGAGAGGCTGGTATGCTTGTAGAAGCATGTACAAAGTTTTTTTGGCAGAGGTCTCCAGATTTGTGTGGGCCCATAGGCAGACAGACCCCCCCCACACACACACACCATTTAAGTGTGATGAGGGGGCTCAGACATGGCTGCTAAGGAGTAGGGAGCAAGGTGGGCAAATGAAGAAAGTGCCTCAGATGTACACTCATTGTATACGATGAAGGTCATGCACATACTATCTCTGGCCTGATCAGGCTCTTCCTGAGCCAAGAGCAAGCCCCAGTTTTCCCTCTCTGCAGCAAAGATGATGACACACGGCATGTCCTCAACTTTGCCAACTGCTGATGCCAGCCAAACACTTTGGATGCTGAACTTATATTCTATGTTTTCAGGGTTTCCCCCCTCCCCCAGGAATCTCAGTTTACCAATCACATTCTTATCAGTCCTCTAGTCAGATAAGAATGTGATTGGTAATGATCAAGGAAGGAACTTGGGGCTTTCAGGTGTCACGTTGGGATGAGAATGAACTTGGAAGTAGCTGCATTTCAAGTGATGATAGATCAGGAGGGGAGCAGATTTTTAAAAAATGATGCAACACCCTTATGGAAGGGCCGCCAAAACTTGTTGCTAGAGAGATTTGCTCTCATTTAAAGCATTTTCACTAATTCCAAGGACAAGATTGTCCATCCAGCGTGCAGGTTATTCTGCTTTGAACAATCACAGCCTCTGGGCAGACAGATATTTTGACAGATGAGGGTGTAGGAAGATTAGGGCAAGGTTATGAAAAACAAGTCAAGCTGCGTTGCTTCCAAAGAAAAAACTATTCTGCAACATGCTTAATTCTAAAACCAGACTAGATGACTTCATAACTTTCATAACTCCTTTGGTGTTAGCTTGGTTCTCTTTCTCCCAACCCCTTGTCTCTTTCTTACATTTGCAACAGTCATTACTCCTTTTGAAAAGGGCCTGTCAAATTCATTAGGGGCTGATACTGATGAATGTTCCTCTTCAGTTTTCATCTGGTAACATGAAGGAATTGAAGGACTGCCTTTGTAACTAACCTAATATATAAGCAGACTTTGTGGGAAGGTATCACTTCTAGATATATTTGTTCAGAAAAATAAGTTCTGTACAATATACTGAGTTAAAAAAAAAGATATAGCATTCAGATGAAGGTTCTAGCTTGAATTTAAGGGTATTGGGACTCGAATCTTGGCTGTGTAACAAACTTCCACAATGATGTTGGAGAAGCCCGTTAAGTGCTAAGAAAGCATTATTGCTATATTATGAAACCTTTTTGACTGCATCTGATCCTACCCACTCACACAGACCATCCATCAAGGCCCTGCAAGTGGGGAGACAAACCATAAGCCCAGGTTCAGATGTAAACACTAAGCCAAATGGATGGCTTGGCTCTGGGTTGCAGGGCAGCTGCAGACCTGGGGGAGGAGTGAAGTGAACATGAGCTTTACTGTGAGTACCTGCTGGGGGCAGACAAATTTGACAGTTTTGGTTTCTCACCATGTCTCATTTTTCCAATCTTAAATTCAGTTCTCCACATTTCTGCAGCAAACTGGTAATTTTTTTTAAAAAAAGGTCATGAAAATATGGCAGAAGGTTAGTGCCCATTTCTCCTAATACATTTTTGTTTGCAGTTTTGACTTAATATAACATTTATGCAAGCAATCCCCACTTACAATGCATTTTGTGCATTATTTTCACTTATATATACAATATTGCACACTTTCACCTAATGTATACATTTCTGTACACATTGGTGGAAGAACTGCACTGCAAAATTCAGAAAAGGTAAAATTTCAAAGAATGGCTATGTTTTGGTTCACATATTCATTTGCAAAGTGCAAATTAAGTGGTCTCACATTAAAATGCGAACAATCTTCCCCAACCCAGTACTTGCAGACACATAGCCATGGTTTGGCTTAGTGTTAGCTGCAAACCAGTCCTGTCTAGCAACACACAATACAGCTTTGCATTGAAGACAATCCTGCAGTGTGGGAAAGTTAACTCTGCTGCTTTCATTTAAGGTTTCATATGCTCTCTTAAAAGCACCAGTGCTTGCTTTTCACACCCTAGCTTTGATTAACTTATATTAGTGATATCATTCCATGAGATAATTGCTGTGAATTCAACCAAGACAATTGCCATTGATTCCAGTGACCCACTGACCAGCTTGACCACACTTGAAACAGTATCTAAGTATGTTAACAGAAAAGGCATGGCTCTTATGTACCTGATGTATCAGATGCTGCATTCTCTGTTTACTAAAAGCAGCCACTACAGCCAATGGACAACTTGTTCTGCCTAAATAGATAAAACTGCATGGTGCAGTGATTCCCAAACTGGGGTTGTATCCAGCTTACTCAAAGTAGACTTATTGAAAGTAATGGGCCTAAGCTAGTCACATCTATTAACTTGAATGGCTCTGCTCTGAATATTTATTTATTTATTTATTTAATTTGTATCCCGCCCTTCCTCCCTGCAGGTGCCCAGGGCGGCAAACAAAGCATTAAAAAACTTTAAAACATCATAAAAACAGATCTTAAAATACATTAAAACAAAACAGCATTAAAAACATTTAAAAAACAACCTTTAAAAGGGTTAAAACATTATTAAAAACGTATTAAACTTCTGACACAGATGTAGACTGGGATAGGTCTCGACTTAAAAGGCTTGTTGAAAGAGGAAAGTCTTCAAAAGGCACCGAAAGGATAGCAGAGATGGCACCTGCCTAATATTCAAAGGGAGGGAATATGACTAATGTTGGATACAACCCTGTGTAACAGGGCACTTAAGTGTGTCGTGGAAACATCTAAAGTATGCCTAGAGATAAGCCACCAGATTGGATGCACCCAACCCTCTGTGACCCTCTGAGCAGTGAGGCCCATGCAGCATTGATCTATGCAGCCATCAATACATGGGCAATGAAAGGAACCTGAAGGAAGAAGGACGTGCCCATCCTGCAGTGAGCTGGCCTGCCCAGGCAGTGAACCCCAAAAGAAACACAATTTTCAAAGAAGCACTGAACAAAGAGGATACCAAGAAGTAAAACTGAAAGTGCTATGCTGCTGTCACAAGGAGGATGCCTCCCCGTTGTTCTGATAGACTACCATATCTTTGTGTGTGTGTGTGTCTCCTTCTCAGTGGTGGCACCCCATCTGTGGAATTCCCTCCCCCAGAGAGGGTAGGCTGCCATCCTTTCTAATGAGTTTCAACTTTGTTTGAAGATGCCTTTGTTCACCCAGGCCTTTTGGAGAGAGTGAGGTCTTCAAGGTATTACTTTAGTGCTTTATTTTAGTGGACTAGCTTTGTATTGTTAAGGTTTATTGAGTTTTTATTGCTCGGTTTGCATTTCTGTAAACTGCCTTGAGTTTTTATTGAAGGGTGGTGGTTCAAAAGCTGAGTAATTAAAATAAATATATAAATAATATATTGACTATCTGAGGATCAGTCTGCTGTAGCAGCTAAAGCAGGGATGGGGAACCTGTGGCATTCCAGACGTTATTGGATCTCAACTCCTATTTGTCCCAGTCAGCATGGCCAATGGTCAGTGATAATAGGAGCTGTAGTCCAATGGCATTTGGAAGGCCACAAGGTTCCCCACCCATGGATTAGAGCGTAGAACTGAGGAGACCCAAATTCAAATCCCTAGTCAGCCATGAAGCTCTCTGGGTGAACTTGGGTCAGTCCCCATCTCCCAGCCTTGCCTACCTCACAGGGTTGTTGTGAGGATAAAAAGAAGAGTGCCTTAAGCTGCTTAGAGGAAAGGTGAGATATAAGCATAATAATATATAAATGTACACAAACACATTAAGGGAAGTGTGCCTCCAGTGGTTTTAGCACTGAAAGGAGCTCAGGACACCAAACACAAGTTGTCGGTCAGACTGGGAGGGAACTACTAGTACAAGGTAGGGATGCTGGGTAAATTTAATTCAGCTTGTATTTAAAGGCAAACCTACCTAACTCGCAGTTTCCAAAACAAGGTAAGAACTGAAACATAGCTATCCTTCAAAATTTGCACTTCTCTGAATTTTACAATGCATTCTCCAGCCAAATATTGTGTACCAAAAAGCACATAGTGAGCTACAATGTGCATAAAAATACAGATATTGGTGAAAATAACATACAAAATGTATTATGCTAGGAAAAATTGCTTTGCACAAATGTTTATGTGAAGGAACATTGCATACAAAAATGGGTATATTGGGAGAATTGTGCACCAAAATGCTGATCAAGTTTCATGGGGGCTTTAAAAAAATTGCAAACAAATATGGAAATGTGGAGAACTGAATTTAAGACTGGAAAATTGAGAAATAAACCAAAAATTGACAGATTCGCCCATCCCTATTCATGGCAAAGGAGTAGCACCATCCTCTGAAGTCCTGCAAGTAAAAGGTCACTCAGTGAGATTCATGGGGAAGCAAGGATTTGAACCCAAGACTCCCCTTTCCAACTCCAACTCTCAGTCAACTACTTCACACACTGGCTGTCATGCCCTGCACTGAAGAAGTGCTCACGCCAGCTATTTTTATCTTTAACTTGACATAGCCTTTGCTGCTTTCCCCAGGTGTTTCTCTCTCTCTGCTGATTCTAACTTCTGTGGTGAGATTCGGTCTTCTAGCCATTTTCAGTGTTCTTTCCCAGTATCCAGGTTTCATCACCATTCAGTGTCAACACAGGCAGACTGCACAAGTCCCAGAGTCCTTCCTGTAGGCAAATCCCATTTTGGTGTAGAAGTAATGACTTCAGTTTGGGTTGCCCACCCCAGTTTCACCTTTCTGTTCATTTAGGCAGTAAAAGTGGTCGCTTTTCCCCCTTGCTTTGCTTCTTTTTAGATTGCAAGATCCTCAGGATGGGGGTCTTTATGTATCTCTGTTTTTCCATATGGATTTTGATATGAGTATAGGCACAGATGGGAAGAGCAACAAAATGATCACGGGCATGGTGGAGCAGAGGGAGAGACGGGAAGCAGGGCCACTCCTTTGGCTCTGCTAAGATGAGCTGTCTGTCTATCCCTCTCCCTCAAAAGTGTCATGTAGCAGCAGCTATTAAATCAGGCTGCTGGAGAGGAAGAGAAGGGAGGCAGGGCCCTGCCATTCCATTGGCTCCACTGAGAGACCAACTGCATTGAGCTCATCCCTCCCCCAGCTGTAACTTGGCAGCAGCCATTCCATCAGGCTGCAGTGGAGAGAGAAAAGGAAAGCAGGAGTACTCCATCGGCTCACTTGAAAGCCCAACTTCTTCCTCCCTCTCCAAACTATTTCCATCTCAGTTGCTTATTATGAACACTTTTTAACTTTCAGAATTCGGGCTAGAATTTTTTTTTGCTTCTCTAACCATATCCCTTTTTCCTTTTGTGTCTTTTAGACTGATTTTGTTGTTGCTGTTGTTGTTGATAGGTAAGTCATCCAGGGTTTTTTTGCTGAAGAGCAGGTTGATAACATCTTAAATAAATAAATATGATAATGTCTTAAATAAATAAATAAAGTGAATAATTGCATCAGCTTACTGTATGAAAAAGGGCAACTGATGGGAGATTATATATTTGCATATGCACGTGCACACACATGTTTACACATACAGATATAATCTATATACAACGTATACAACACACACACGAACACACACAGATATGTATAAGAACATAAGAGTAACTAAGAAATTATCTTGACTTTCTCAGAATATATCTCAGTCTCAAGCAGATACGCTCTTAAAAACTGCACCAGTTATCTGTGGAATTCATTGATTCTCATAAATGGTTTTAAGGAAGGATGCTATAAAGAAGGATATAATTCACTAATAGGCAAATAAACCTTGTGGTTTAAGAACATACCTATAGCCCACAGCTATTTCTATCAAACTTTAAAAAGCAGGGAAATTGGGCAGCTCTAGTGAATGCACCAGGGGAGCAGGAGACCTGAACTCCTCTCTGAGATATTGTACTGCCCTACAAATTGGTCAAAATGCAAACACCAATCCAAAATGCAAACACCAATTTCACAGTCCAATCCACTTCCTATGTAGCTTGGAAGAATTTGGTAACATGTACCTCTGAGCATATGGTGAGTGGTGGCAACACCTGCCATCTCCAAAGATGGAGAATTATATTTTTGTATGTTTGTTGGTGTTCTTCTTACTTTGCTTCTTTTCTGTGTTACTACTGTTTCTACAGAGAATCTAAACTAGAAAATTAATTTTCCTCATTATTCATCCCAGAAATCTGTGTCGAATTTATTTTTATTAATTTCAAAGCCTTTTTATTGGTCAGTGTCATATGATGGTGAAGACAGCCTTTTGTGTTTCAAATTGGAGGTTGTGTTCTATTTCTATTTTGTCACCTTGCCTCACTTCCCTAGAGCAGTGTTTCCCAAACTTTCAACATGCGCGTACCCCTTTTGAGACATTGATTTTACCGGCGTACCCAACTTTCACAAAAATAATTGGGAGAGGGGTAAGGTATTATAACACATTCGTAATTCCTATAATTTTATATGAAATATTTGTAAAAAAATAAATACAAAGTAAGTAATAAACATTTTAATAATAGAAATATTTATATAACAAAAATATATTCAAAAATATAGAAATAATTCATATACTAATAATTAAAATAACTATTATTAAAAAAAAACCATTCTGGAAATAAAGACCCGTAGGGGACCCCCCAAAACCGGAAACTCCAGCCGAAAATCATGTAGCATGCAGCAGGTTTACAGAGGCAGTGCTTGCCTGGGCTGGAGGTTTGAATCTCCCGCTCTTTGGCTGTAGAGCGGTTTTTCCCCCATCCTGCCTGGGAAGCCACTCAGGCATGCAGCCCAAGAGCAGGCAGGAGATTCAAACCTCCCGCCTAAAATTCACAGCTAATGAGCGGGCAGGGCAGGCAGGATGGGGGGGGAAACCGCTCTGCAGCCAAAGAGCGGGATTTTCCCCAAGAGGGAAGTGGCTGGTGAGATGGCCACTGCAGGGCTGAAGATAGAGAAAAACCCCACTTCCCCGCTTCCCGGTGTGAACATTTTTGTAGTCGAGCATATGCATAAATATCTTTGTGGCGCCATCTGTCTGTTTGTAGAAGCATTTTTTGTGGCCAAAGTCATTGTGAGGGAGTCCGAGTCTTATGAGAAACTGGAGGGGTGCACGAAAAGACAAGGAATGCATTGAGAGCGAAAGAGATTACGCGTTGAATAACATCGGGATAAACCACTGTTATTATATTGATCTTCCCTCACATGATTGTGTGAGAAACTGGAGAAATCACAAGAACTGTATTTTCTCTTAAAAGAACAAATGCACATGTTTTTTGCCACTAAAACCCAATGATAAAGTACCAAAAAAAAACCATTCGGCTGCGTACCCTTTGAAACCCTTTCGCGTACCACCAGGGGTATGCGTACCACACTTTGGGAAACACTGCCCTAGAGCATCAGCATAGCCAACATCAACAGCAGAATGCTATGCTAGACTAGCAGTTGCCTGACTCAGCATGTCAGCTGCTGTGCACTAACATGCATCTCAACGTGGTTTTTTGCTGTGATGATAACAACTCTATCAGAACGATAAAAAGCAATTGAGCACTTCCCTATGTGGGTGATTCTTCAACAGTACACCAGAACCATTGCTTGAAAATTAATACTTAGTGTTAGTAAATGGAGGATTCTTTCATCTTGTCAACAATTCTCTTTCCAATGCATATGTATTTATATTGCTATTATTTTGCCATGATTACCTTGGAATTACATGTTGTGCCAGAGCTCAGTTCCGGTTGACAATCACATATATAACAGTCTCATTGTTCGGCGATTGCAGCTGCAAGAAAGGTTTAAATCTATGCCTCTCTTTGATCATTTCCTTTTACTTTCCTTTTTTCTTCACACATAGATTTACTTTTCCCTAGGGCTGGAGCCTTTGATCAATTCATTAATTAAATGAATCAAATAAAAATGTTTCGGCTGACAAAAAGACAAGCTGAATTAATCAGGGAACACTTTTTTTAAATTAAAAAAAGGTTAATGATTTTAAATATTTATTTATTTAACCAAATGTATATATTGCTTGATTGTAAATAGAACCTCTAAGCAGTTTACAAATGTGAGGATGGGGATGCTGTGTGTGGCCCTATGTGTTGGCTGGGGCTGATGGGGGGTGGTGTCCAGTGGCATCTGGAGGGCTACAGCTTCTCCATCCCTGATATAAAAGCTGCAGATGGCATGCCTCATCTTTAAAGAGGCATTTCCCCCTCTCTCTCTTACAGGAAAGAATGCCTCTTCTAAGATGGTGTCTCTTGCAACAAAATCCATGTGCCATCTAAGAACATGGAACATATACCTCCCTCCCCCATAAAATGTGCAGGGGTCACTTGGGTAAAGTGCCAAGGAATCTGGAACCTGAGACGTAGCAATTGAATCAAGACTTGCAGACTACTGTGTATAGCAAGGGAAAAGAAAGAGCTGGATGGGAATGACTCTGTGGGTTGCTTAGTCCAGCGTCCAAGCTATTCACTTATTTCCAGAGATAAATAGTTTTCTAAGAGCCTGACACCAAAACTATTTCTCAAACATATCATCAAAGTAGTAGTTTGTCCACTGAAGTGTGTCTTCAGGGAGCAGAACAAAATACAGTTTTGCAGCATCTCCTGAAAACATTCTTAATAGTTTGTGCCATAACCTTGGGAGAAGAGGCAAGACTGACTTATGAACAGTTTAGCTCATTATGTACAGCAAATGAACAGCAAATGATGTATGGGCATGATCCAGCCAAAATGAAGCACTTTTAACTCTCACTTATTTCAGTGGGAGAAATTTGAGCATGTGCTTAAGCTTCCCATAGAAAACAATGGGATTTAGAATCACTTAAACGTGGCCAGCCAATGTCCTATGCTTATCACAACTTATCATGCACAAATTGAGCTTACAAATGAGTATGTTCCATTTGGGACTGAGTGTGGTCAACCAACCAGCCCTGCTTCTCTAGTATAAAATAAAATATAAAATACAAAATGAATCAGCAAATACAACCATCAAATCACCAAATACCTTACAGGTGCAGCAAGTAACCCCCCCCCTTGACTGAACTTTAACACAAGGATACTTCTTTTATTTCTCAAGAAGGTTGGCAAAACATTTTGTGTATGTATGTGTGTTTTGCTGAGAGTTGTGAAACTGCAAGAGCTTCAGGTATTTCTTGCTTGTTGTTGTACACATGCATCTTGCCTTTCCTCCAAGGAGCTCAAGGCTGTGTGTGCATTGTTTTTCCCTCCCCTTTTTTTATCTTCACAGTGGTCCTGTGAGGAGTGAGGCGGAGAGCTGATGGTTCAGACACCAAAGTTGTGAACCTGCACATACGTAGAGTATTTTTTGCTGGTGGTTATTTATTTATTTAACAAAATTTATATACCTCCTGACTGTAAAAAAACCCACCTCTAAGTGGTTTACAAAGAAATATTAAAAATAACCAATAAAACAATTAAAAACAAGTATTTCAAACATTCTTGAAACCATTAAAACAGCAACTAACCAAAACAATTTAAACACATCAACATCTATGTGTCTGGATAGGCTTGTCTAGACAAAAAAGTTTTATGCAGGCACCAAAAGGAATACAGTGAAGGCTCCTGCTTGACATCGGGGTTAGCAAACCTTTGTTTTGTTTTGGTATTTTGCTATAAATATCAGGACTATGAAATGTTGCAGTTAAAGCAAGGGGGTGTTTTTCTGGCTTGGCACATGTTTATTTCTCCTTACATGATCTTTGAATTAAATTATACATTTGTATATTGTTTTTCCTTCCAGGAGCTCAAGGTTGTGTACATTCTCTCCCCTCCCTGCTTTCTCTCTTTGCAACAGCCCTGTGAGGTAGGCTAAGCTAAATCAATACATGTACATAAGCAGCAGCTCTTGCCAATACATGGGGGGGTGCAGGGCCCCCAATCCCCATACAGTAAATCGTTGTAGGCCCATCTGCACAGAATTACACCAAAATACCATAAAATGACATATCCATTCCAGTCAGTCATTTAAACCACAAGCATACTAGACATTTTTAAAACCTGAAGCGAACAGTGCAGTATAAAGCCAGAAATGTCATAATTACAGCCTGCCTGTATCATCATATTAACAATAAAAGAAAGCAAGTGTAAAACCACACCAGGTACCTAACCCAGCCTACCCCAGCCTGGAGCCCTGCAGATGCTACACCCATCCAGCACCCATCATTCCTTACTATTGTCCATGCTGGCTGGGTCTCATGTAAGTTTAATATCTAATAAATAAATAATCTAATAAAGAAATCTAATAAATGAATACAAGTTTACACCATCTTCAACCTAGCCTTCAACATCTGAGATGTATATCTTTAGGACCCAATCTATTTTTTGGGATGATGAGATTTTTTCTTAACTGTTTTTAATGATGTATTTTTAAACTGTTGGGACCCGCCCTGGGACCTTTGGCTGAAGGGCAGGCAATAAATCATCATCATTATCTTGAGGGCACAACATTGGGGAAGACTGACATAACCAAATGTAGATTAAAAATAAATGTCTTTGCTGTTGTTATGTGCGTTCAAGTCCATTATGACTTATGGCGATCCTATGAATCAGCCACCTCCAACAGCATCTATAATAAACTACCCTGTTCAAATCTTGTAAATTCTGGTCTGTGGCTTCCTTTTGGAATCAATCCATTTCTTGTTTGGCCTTCCTCTTTTTCTACTCCCTTCTGGTTTACCCAGCATTATTGTCTTTTCTAGTGAATCATGTCTTCTCATTATGTGTCCAAAGTATGATAACCTCAGTTTCATCATTTTAGCTTCCAATGATAGTTCTGGTTTAATTTCTTGTAACACCCAATTATTTGTCTTTTCCGTGGTCCATGGTATCTGCAAAGCTCTCCCCCAACATCACATTTCAAATGAGTTGATTTTTTTCTTGTCTGCTTTTTTCATTGTCCAACTTTCACATCCATACATAGAGATCGGGAATACCATGGTCTGAATGATCCTGACATTAGTGTTCAGTGATACATCTTTGCATTTGAGGACCTTTCCAATTCTCTCATAGCTGCCCTCCCCAGTCCTAGCCTTCTTCTGATATCTTGACTATTGTCTCCATTTTGGTTAATGACTGTGCCGAGGTATTGATAATCCTTGACAAGTTCAATGTCCTCGTTGTCAACTTTAAAGTTACCCAAATATTCTGTTGTCATTACTGTAGTGTTCTTGATGTTCAGCTGTAGTCCTGCTTTTGTGCTTTCCTCTTTAACTTTCATCAGCATTCATTTTAAATCATTACTGGTTTCTGCTAATAGTATGGTATCGTCTGCATATCTTAAATTATTGATATTTCTCCCTCCAATTTTCACACCTCCTTCATCTTGGTCCAATCCCCCTTTCCCGTATGATATGTTCTGCATACAGACTAAATAAATAGGGTGATAAAATACACCCCTGTCTCACATCCTTTTCCATTGGGAACCAATCGGTTTCTCCGTGTTCTGTCTTTACATTAGCCTCTTGTCCAGAGTATAGGATTTGCCTAAAAGAAAATTTGAATGGTTACAAATGTATTGTGTTTGTATTGAACAACATTATTTTTAATTGCTTATTTTTGTTTTACGTTTTCCCCAGTATAAATTGTTTTTATGCTTATAATTGTTTTGAATGATTTTTGAGCTCAACTTTGTCATTGGAAAAGCAGCATACAGGTATTAAATTGAAATGTAACCTAAGGACTCACCATTGCAAAGTGATTAGCCCTGATCCAAACATTTGAATATTATGCAGCCCTTGGCTAGTTCCTCCAAATACTCCCAATCAGCTGTTCATCAGAGAAGGGTGATAACAGGAGAAACTAAGGTCACTTCTAGATAGGGATGGATAGATCTGTCAATTTCAGTTCTCTCTGTTTCCCATTTTTCCAATATGAAATTCAGTTCTCCACATTTCTGCAGCAATTTGTGATTTTTTTAAAAAAAATTGAAGTTCTTCAGCATTTTAGTGTAAATTATCCTAACAAACACATTTTTGCATGCGCTTTTGACTAATTTACACATTTTTGCAAGCACTTTCTAGTATAAAATGCATTTTGCATGTTATTTTCACTAATTTTCACACATTGTTATGGATTTCCCTTTCCCCTAAAATATACATTTTTGTAAACACTGGTTGGAGAACTGCATTGCAAAATTTAGACGTGTGAATTTGGAGAATGGCTGTGTTCTGGTTCTCATATTGTTTCAGGAAGTGTCAATCTGATAAGCTTTAAATGCAAACTGAATCTAATTTCTTCCCCATCTCTGCTTCAAGATAGGGATAGGCAAAGATTTCTATGAAATCAGAATTGGAATCAGACTCCCTGATAATTCACAGGTTTGCTATCTTTATGATACTGAAACTGGTGAACTTCCACTGCTTTTCCCAATATCAGATTTTTACCACATTGAATATAAGTTAAACTGATCAGTCTGCTTTGCTTGCTAACTGCAATTGACTAGGAGAAGGGAAGGAGAACTATGTCTGAAACTGATCAGCCTGTCTTTGCTTGCTAATTCCTTCTTTCCTGGTGCCCTGTGTGTGAGTGACCATGTATGTATGTGTGCACATGTATGTGAGCTGCATTTGGCAGGGAAGGGGCACAGTGAGTGGTTGGCACCACCATCAGCAGGTGACAGAGGTACACACCCCAGGCAGTATATGGTTCAGCCAGGATCAGCAGTGAAGGGAGGGAGAAGTCTGTGTTGTGTGATGGGAGGATGGAGGCATGGACAGGCAGAAGGAGAGGAGATGAGAGGAGTGCAGTGGCTGGCTGGCTGGACTGATGGGTAGACAGGATAGTGGAGGATGGTGGGAACTGAAAGCTGCCATCCTTCTTTCCTTCCCAAAAGGAAAACAGCCGGTCTCTGCTTGTTAACATGAAAACTGACTAGCCTCAGTCACAAAGGAGGATGAGCTGCTTTCCTTTCAAAATATTGATATTTCTTTTCAAAATATCAACATTAATATTGATATTCTGAGGGAGAAAAAATAGACCAGTAAAAGCAATAGATAGCGGACAAAGAACAAACTTGAATCAATGTCCCATTAGGTCAACAGAATGTTTTTGAAATGGCACCAGCCAATGAATCCCATCCCTACTTCCAGATGACCTGTTAATTGAGCATCCATCCTGATTTGTTTGGGGAGAGATTAGATGAAGGCTATTTAATGAGCATTCATTCTGATTTGTTTGTGGGAAGATTCAACAGTGTTGCTTCAAGCAACTGTTAATGCTTGCTTTCCAGTGACTTTCCTTGTGACTTTCTTTATTGCAAAAAATCCAGTCTTTTTTGAAGTAGGCTAAGTTGTGCAAGAGTTCCAAATCAGCTTTAATTGTACAACCTGAATATGATTAAATCTTACCTAAAAATCATTCTACTGCATGCTACCACATCCCAAAAGTTGTTTTACACTATTCTAGGGCTACTTGATCACAGCCAGATCTGGTGGGTCAGACTAAAGAACTGACTGTGAAACAGTCATTTGCCCACTCAGTACTCATGCCAGGAGCTTCAATATGTTCATGGACCTTTGTAGGATTGGGGCAATTGTTCACATGATTTTTAATGCTTGCACCAAATTTCTCTCTAGAGAACATTGAACTAAGTTGGGGTGAAGTGAGGAGATTTCTGAATTGATTTTTTGGCATTACGATGTGGCTCTCTGGGAAGCAGAAATAAAGGATTTCAGAGAGTTATAACACATGCCATTTATCTCCTAAACACCTTATTGATTTATGCTTGCAGATCCTACCTTTGGCTGTTTCTGCTGTTAAACTTTATTCGTATCGATTGTGCTGAAACTGATGAGGTAGTAACATATATTAGATTGCACCTTTTCAGCTTTCGATATGAATTCACAAAAGATCATATCTAAAACAGGCAAGAAAGCCCTTAGCTCTGTATGCCAAAGAGTCCAGCACAAATGGGCAGTAATTACTCTGCAATAAGTAATGTCCAAAAAATAATGCGATCTGTCCATGCAAAGAACAAAACTCTCAAGGCCAAATGATGTTTGGCCCACAGAAGGCAGAAAGTGAAAAGACACTCTTCAAGTTTAGTTTTTATCTGCAGAGTGTACAATTTATCAGTTCTAACAGTGACAGTCTTTTGATAAAAAGAACATCTTTATTATTATTTTAGAAAAGGATGGGGGGACATGGCTAGCCCGCTGCCAAGATGGCTGCTTAACCCTGGATCTCGGTGATATACCTCATTTATTTTGTACTGCAAACGGATGATTATCTATACTTTTAATGGCCCATGAGTAGCTTCAGTTGGGGGACTTAGAGAGATCACAAATGCTCTCATTTTAGTTCTCCTAGCTTTTAACACCCCTGTTCTGTTACATTGCAACTTTTGACAGCTCAGTGGGGGTGAAACTGACACACTCAAAATGGCGACTAGTAAAATGAAGACAGGAAAACTGTCGAAGGCCCCTGCTGAACTCTCTCTGGCGGATTTAGCTGCACAAATGCAACAAATGGAAATTAACCTTATGGAGAGTTGGCAAGCTGCTCTCAAACCCTTTGAACAGTCATTTAAGGATGTGACCACCTTAGTTGCAGAAATCACTACAACTGCTGATGAAGCTTTTGAGCTGGCTTTAAGACAAAAGATCAGAACAGACAGGTTAATGAATCAAGTACTAGACCTCCAAATTAAACTGGAAGACCAGCAGGATTGTAATTGCAGACAGAATCTGCGCATGCGTGGGTCCCCGGAAGGGACTGAAAAAGGAGATATGATTCCTTTTATTGTTGAATTGCTTACATAACTGTGCCTCACAGAACCTGTAGCAGAAGCTGATACTGAAAGGACTCACCGTGTTCTGCATCGTAAATCAAAGGATGGTGGTCCCCATAGGGACATTGTTATTCGCTTCGAGAGATTTCGCAAGTGAGAATTAATCACTGCAAACACTTAAACAGATCTCCTATGAAAATGTTGAATTACAGATTTTTCAAAATGTCTGCCCCAAGACCCTTGCTGTACCGCAAGGGTTGCAGGACGTTCGCTGAGATTCTGCAAAAAGCTAATATCCCCTACTGCTGGGGTTACCCTTTCGAGCATATGGTTCGTCAGGGAGACCATTTTTATACAGCTTCAACGATAGGTCAAGCATCTGTTTTATTACATGATATTGGGCTTGAGCTCCCAAACCTACTATGTGAATCCCCAGCACAACAGAAACACAGTTCACCTTCAGCTAAATAGTCTAGCTGAAACAAGCGGGGAGCTTCTAAATCTACACCTCCTAGCCCTTCTGCAGATCAAACTGCTGGCTTCTCTTCCAAATTTGACTGAATTTTCTATCAAACAACCACCATTATTTTTATATGGTTGCTATTCTGAGGAATGTTGCTGCTTAACTTTGGACTCTTTCTCTGCCACTATCCCAATGTTGGCAGAGTCGACCCGTGGACAATCCTGGGATGTATTTCCAGACTGTGAGGCTGCAAAGGTTTCCCCACGATATGGGTTGACCAGTTCTTCTAATTGTTTAGGTCTTGTGTTCTTAAAAGTTTTTTGTCACTCCATGTCCTCTCAAAGTCACATTTCTCCCATTCTCACAAATCCAACCTCCAGCAATAACAAACTTAGGAAATGTCTAGACTAAAACTGTTTTCCCTTAATGTGAATGGATTGGGGACTCCTGTGAAGAGTGCTAGAATTGGAACTTTATTACGGAAGGCATGTCCTGATATGGCCTTTTTACAAGAAAGCCATCAAAAAGATGTATTATACAGCCACAAGAGTGGCTGTATTCTCTAGTCAGCAAGGATATTTTGCATTCCGCAATGTTAAATTGAAAATACCCCATGCTGTTCTGATGCTTCCCATAAGCTCATTTCAAAATAAAACCTTACAAACCTATAGTCCTGAACTCAGAAATGCTTGCTTAACAACCCTCTAAATTTTCATGGCGATACACAAAACAATCAGAGAGAATAGAGAGTTCAAAGTCTAAAAAGATAGGGAAAAAACCAGACCCCTGTTTGACTTTTTTCTGTCAGAGTTCTCATAATCTGTTGAAATTAATTAAAGATCAGCCATATTAATGAAGTACCTATACTCCTATTACTAACCTTGCCCCATACTCTGACCTTCATCTTCTGCAGTTTAAAAGTTTAAAAAATGCCTGGCTGACTTTTAATTAATTTAAGAAATTTTGCATTGAACTCTATGATAATGCCGGGCATGCTCAGTAAAAACCAACTGTCAGTGTTCTAAAAGCCAGACTCACAGCTGCTTGGCTTGGCTAATCAGGGGGCCACACCAGATTTGATTTCACTTGAGACAGTCATGGCTTCCCCCAAAGAATCCTGGGAAGTGTAGTTTGTGAAGGGTGCTGAGAGGAGACTCCTATTCCCCTAACAGAGCTCCAGTGGCCAGAGTCAGCCACTCTGGTAGCAACTCTCAGCACTCTTCACTAACTACACTTCCCAGGATTCTTTCAGAGAAGCTATGACTGTCTAAAATGAAATAAAGGTGTGGTGTGGATGTGGCCAGGAATAGCTTTGGTTTAAATTTGGGTGGGAGGCTACATGTGCCTGCTGTAGAATAAAAAGGTGGGGAAAATGCTGAAAAAGAATGATACTGTTCCCTATGTTTTCCTTTTGGAAAGGAAAAGGGCTTCTCCTCTACCCAGTGCCCACCCACCCAATCTGCTCCCCTACCCCTTTCTCTCACCCTTCCCCTTCCTGCCCTCCTCCCCGCACCCCTCCCCAGGTCAGTTTCACCTATCCTAAGCATGATTGCACAGGAGTAAATCCCACTGAACTCAATAAGCATGCAAATGGTCAAACCTGCCCTCCCCCTCTCTCCCATCACCTCCCTTTTGCCCCTTCCCTCCTCCTTCCTTCACCCCTTCCCTTCCCCTTCCAATCCCCTCCTTCCCCTCCCCTTCCAATCCTCTCCTTCCCCTCCCCTCTGCCCTCCCCTGCCCCCTCCTCCTCCCCCCATGGTCAGTTTTACCTATCCTAGGACTACGACCTGGAGGGTTCAAATCCCCACACAGCCATGAAGCTCACTGGGTGACCTTGGGCCAATCACTGCCTCTCAGCCTCAGATGAAGGCAATGGTAAACCACCTCTGAATACCACTTACCATAAAAACTGGCAGTCCATTTCATTTTCAAGCATGATTGCACAGGAGTAAATCCCATTGAACTCAATAAGCATGCAAATGGTCAAACCTGCCCTCCCCCTCTCTCCCATCACCTCCCTTTTGCCCCTTCCCTCCTCCTTCCTTCACCCCTTCCCTTCCCCTTCCCACTCTTGCTCCCCTCTCCTCCCTTCTTCCTTCCCTCTACTCTCCCCTCCCTCTCCTCCCCTATGGTCAGTTTCACTGATCCTAAGCATAATTGCAAGGGAGTAAATCCCACTGAACTCAATAAGCATGTAAATAATCAATCTATTCTCAGCAAACTTGTACAGGATCCCATTTCTTACCTCCCAGATTATAAAGCAGAGAAATTCATTCATAGGCAAAAAACCTTGTGGTTTAAGAACGTACCTATAGCCAACAGATATTTCTATCAAACTTTTAAAAGAGGGGAATTGGGCATCTATAGTGAATGCACCGGGGAGCAGGAGACCTGACCTCCTCTCTGAGATATTGTACTGCCCTACACAGTTGTAAAAATGCAAACACAATTTGGGTTGGTCTTTCACAGTCCAATCCACTTCCTGTGTAGCTTGGAAGAAAAAAGTACAGAGCAGCAGGTTTATGACGTAGACACTATTCATAAGTCTCTTGTTTAAAGAAAACAGCAATAACTTGAATTTGGAAACAAGAACTCTAAGCTGTTAGCCAATGCAGTGTGCAAATGGAGACTGAGAAATGTTTTTTCTAGTGTGCTCTTTTTGCGAAGGCAAAAAATGTTGTACCACAATTGATATTAGTTCTGCATTTGCTTATTTTTACACTTATCTATATGCTACAGACTCACCAGAAGATTTTTCTATTGACACATTTTTAACAGACATTCAAATTCCCCCATTGAGCCTGGAGCATAGAGAATGCTTAGCCCTATTCTTTCTGAAGAAATAGAAGTCACTATAAAACATCTGAAAAATTGAAAGATTCCAGTTCTTGATGGCTTTGGTGCAGAATTTTATAAGACATTTAGTGAAATTCTCTTTCCTCATCTACAAGCACTGCTGAATGGAATTATGAAAGGAGATATGATCCCAGAGACCTGGAAACAAGCTAGAATAGTTGTCATCCCTACGGTCCTATCTCCCAATGGCTC
Organism: Rhineura floridana; assembly: GCF_030035675.1. NCBI lineage: Eukaryota > Metazoa > Chordata > Lepidosauria > Squamata > Rhineuridae > Rhineura > Rhineura floridana. The sequence goes on along the minus strand of NC_084483.1, from coordinate 167,159,904 downwards.
TCCTGAATCAAGATGCTAAGCTACTTACTTCAATAATGGCTCAGAGACTAAATGTCTTTATCTCTAGATACATTCACACAGATCAGACAGGTTTTATTCCTAAACTGCAACTTTCAGATGCTGTAAGACGGGTTCTTAATATTGTCCATCATAGTTCATGAACAGGCACTCCTCTTGCACTAATTTCCCTAGATGCTTTGAAAGCCTTTGACCATCTTGAATGGGCTTTCCTACTCTGCTTATTAACTAAATTAAATTTTGGTCCTTACTTCCTTAATGTCATTCATCAGTTTTATTCTGGTTCCCAAGTGACAATTCTTATCAATGGATTTGATTCCCCTTTTATTAATTTAACAAGAAGCACCAAGCAGGGATGCCCTTTATCTCCTATATTATTTGCAATTGCAATAGAAGTACTGGCCAATAAGTTTAGAGCAGACCCAAATATTAAAGGTTTGGTTATTCATGGCCAAGAGCACCTTATCAACCTCTTCGTGGATGATGTACTCCTATTTTTATAAGAACCTCATGATGAGCTCCCACGACTGCAAACTCATTTAGCTAATTTTAAAGAAGCAGGATTAGAAAACTGAGCTTTATTCTTGGGAAAACCTTTCTCTTTATTGGCTTGGCAGAGTGGCTGCAGTGAAAATGGCCATTCTGCCCAAATTCCTCTTCCTCTTCCAAACTCTCCCCATTTATCTCCCTGAGACACTCCTGCACAAATGGCAACAAATGCTTGACCCTTTCTGTAATGGCGGTAAACATTCACGCTTAAGTAAAGCTGTATTGCTCGAGTAATAAGGGAGATTTTGGCATGCCAAATCTGCAACTATATTACAAAGCATCACAGATTAAACAACTAGCTGAAATGATTCGTTTTGATCTAAGTATACTTTGGATTTCAATGGAAATTACTTTGGAAGTGAAATGCTCATCAGCACAATCGCTCCCTTTGTTACCACTGTCTAAATGTGCTCTTTAAGAATATAAGAACATAAGAAGAGCCTGCTGGATCATGCCAGTGGCCCATCCAGTCCAGCATCCTGTTCTCACAGTGGCCAACCAGGTGCCTGGGGGAAGCCCGCAAGCAGGACCCGAGTGCAAGAACACTCTCCCCTCCTGAGGCTTCCGGCAACTGGTTTTCAGAAGCATGCTGCCTCTGACTAGGGTGGCAGAGCACAGCCATCATGGCTAGTAGCCATTGATAGCCCTGTCCTCCATGAATTTGTCTAATCTTCTTTTAAAGCCATCCAAGCTGGTGGCCATTACTGCATCTTGTGGGAGCAAATTCCATAGTTTAACTATGCGCTGAGTAAAGAAGTACTTCCTTTTGTCTGTCCTGAATCTTCCAACATTCAGCTTCTTTGAATGTCCACGAGTTCTAGTATTATGAGAGAGGGAGAAGAACTTTTCTCTATCCACTTTCTCAATGCCATGCATAATTTTATACACTTCTATCATGTCTCCTCTGACCCGCCTTTTCTCTAAACTAAAAAGCCCCAAATGCTGCAACCTTTCCTCGTAAGGGAGTCGCTCCATCCCCTTGATCATTCTGGTTGCCCTCTTCTGAACCTTTTCCAACTCTAGAATATCCTTTCTGAGATGAGGTGACCAGAACTGTACACAGTATTCCAAATGCGGTCGCACCATAGATTTATACAATGGCATTATGATATCGGCTGTTTTATTTTCAATACCTTTCCTAATTATTGCTAGCATGGAATTTGCCTTTTTCACAGCTGCCGCACACTGGGTCGACATTTTCATCGTGCTGTCCACCACAACCCCGAGGTCTCTCTCCTGGTCGGTCACCGCCAGTTCAGACCCCATGAGCGTATATGTGAAATTAAGATTTTTTGCTCCAATATGCATAATTTTACACTTGTTTATATTGAATTGCATTTGCCATTTTTCCGCCCATTCACTCAGTTTGGAGAGGTCTTTTTGGAGCTCTTCGCAATCCCTTTTTGTTTGAACAACCCTGAACAATTTAGTGTCGTCAGCAAACTTGGCCACTTCACTGCTCACTCCTAATTCTAGGTCATTAATGAACAAGTTGAAAAGTACAGGTCCCAATACCGATCCTTGAGGGACTCCACTTTCTACAGCCCTCCATTGGGAGAACTGTCCGTTGATTCCTACTCTCTGCTTTCTGCTTCTTAACCAATTCCTTATCCACAAGAGGACCTCTCCTCTTATTCCATGACTGCTAAGCTTCCTCAGAAGCCTTTGGTGAGGTACCTTGTCAAACGCTTTTTGAAAGTCTAAGTACACTATGTCCACTGGATCACCTCTATCTATATGCTTGTTGACACTCTCAAAGAATTCTAATAGGTTACTGAGACAGGACTTTCCCTTGCAGAAGCCATGCTGGCTCTGCTTCAGCAAGGCTTGTTCTTCTATGTGCTTAGTTAATCTAGCTTTAATAATACTTTCTACCAGTTTTCCAGGGACAGAAGTTAAGCTAACTGGCCTGTAATTTCTGGGATCCCCTCTGGATCCCTTTTTGAAGATTGGCGTTACATTTGCCACTTTCCAGTCCTCAGGCACGGAGGAGGACCCAAGGGACAAGTTACATATTGTAGTTAGCAGATCAGCAATTTCACCTTTGAGTTCTTTGAGAACTCTCGGGTGGATGCCATCCGGGCCCGGTGATTTGTCAGTTTTTATATTGTCCATTAAGCTTAGAACTTGCTCTGTCGTTACCACTATTTGTCTCAGAATCCCTTCCTGCAAATGTTAGTTCAGGTTCAGGGATCTGCCCTATATCTTCCACTGTGAAGACAGATGCAAAGAATTCATTTAGCTTCTCTGCAATCTCCTTATCGTTCTTTAGTACACCTTTGACTCCCTTATCATCCAAGGGTCCAATCGTCTCCCTAGATGGTCTCCTGCTTTGAATGTATTTATAGAATTTTTTGTTGTTGGTTTTTATGTTCTTAGCAATGTGCTCCTCAAATTCTTTTTTAGCATCCCTTATTGTCTTCTTGCATTTCTTTTGCCAGAGTTTGTGTTCTTTTTTATTTTCTTCATTTGGACAAGACTTCCATTTTCTGAAGGAAGACTTTTTGCCTCTAAGAGCTTCCTTGACTTTGCTCGTTAACCATGCTGGTATCTTCTTGGCCCTGGCGGTACCTTTTCTGATCTGCGGTATGCACCCCAGTTGAGCTTCTAATATAGTGTTTTTAAACAACTTCCAAGCATTTTCGAGTGATGTGACCCTCTGGACTTTGTTTTTCAGCTTTCTTTTTACCAATCCCCTCATTTTTGCGAAGTTTCCTCTTTTGAAGTCAAATGTGACCGTGTTGGATTTTCTTGGCAATTGGCCAGTTACATGTATGTTTAATTTAATAGCACTGTGGTCACTGCTCCCAATCGGTTCAACAACACTTACATCTCACACCAGGTCCCGGTCCCGGTCCCCACTGAGGATTAAGTCCAGGGTTGCCGTCCCTCTGGTCGGTTCCATGACCAACTGATCTAGGGAATAATCATTTAGAATATCTAGAAACTTTGCTTCTTTGTCATGACTGGAACACATATGCAGCCAGTCTATGTCCGGGTAGTTGAAGTCACCCATTACTACCACGTTTCCTAGTTTGGATGCTTCCTCAATTTCATATCTCATCTCAAGGTCTCCCTGAGCATTTTGATCAGGGGGACGATAGATCGTTCCCAGTATTAAGTCCCTCCTGGGGCACGGTATCACCACCCACAACGATTCTGTGGAGGAGTCTGCCTCTTTTGGGGTTTCGAGCTTGCTGGATTCAATGCCTTCTTTCACGTATAGAGCGACTCCGCCACCAATACGTCCTTCCCTGTCCTTCCGATATAGTTTATATCCAGGGATAACCGTATCCCACTGGTTTTCTCCATTCCACCAGGTCTCGGTTATGCTCACTATATCAATGCTCTTCTCTAAGACCAAGCACTCCAGTTCTCCCATCTTGGTTCGGAGGCTCCTAGCATTAGCGTACAGGCACTTGTAAGCAGTGTCTCTCTTCAAGTGTCTTTGGCACTTGTGGTTAGGCCTGTGGTAATTTTGCTCTTCTGAATTTATATCCTGTGCCCCTGCTCTCACAATGCCTACTTCTAGGCCTACCCCTTTTAAAATTTCATCATTTCTTTGGTTTTTATCCCAGGGGGGAGGTTTATTCCGAACCGGACCTTTCTCAGCTCCTGTTGGGTTTCCCCCCTCAGTCAGTTTAAAAGCTGCTCTGCTACCTTTTTAATTTTAAGTGCCAGCAGTCTGGTTCCATTCTGGTTCAAGTGGAGCCCGTCCCTTTTGTACAGGCCCGGCTTGTCCCAAAATGTTCCCCAGTGCCTAACAAATCCAAACCCTTCCACCCGACACCATCGTATCATCCACGCATTGAGACTGCGAAGCTGGGCCTGTCTGGCTGGTCCTGCGCGTGGAACCGGTAGCATTTCAGAGAAAGCCACCTTGGAGGTCCTGGCTTTCAGCATCCTACCTAGCAACCTAAATTTTCCTTCCAGGACCTCACGGCTGCATTTCCCCATGTCGTTGGTGCCAACGTGCACCACGACCACTGACTCCTTCCCAGCACTGTCTACCAAACTATCTAAACGACGGGCGATATCTGCAACCTTCGCACCAGGCAGGCAAAACACCTTGTGGTCTACACGCCCATCACACCCCCCACTGTCTATGTTCCTAATGATCGAATCACCCACTACAAGGATCCCTCCACCCCCTGGAGATATATCCTCGGCACGAGAGGATAGCTGCTCATCCCCCAAGGAATGGGTCCCTTCTAAGGGATCGTTTCCCTCTTCCTCAGCTGGATGCTCTCCTTCCCCGAGACCATCGTTGTCCATGATAGCAGGAGAGCTATCATCGTTGGAGTGGGACACAGCTATAACGTCCCTGAAGGCCTCCTCCACACACATCTCTGCCTCTCTCAGCTTTTCCAGGTCCGCCACCTTGGCCTCAAGGAAATGAAGTCGTTCCCGGAGAGCCAGGAGCTCATTGCACCGAGAGCACACCCACGACTGCTGTCCAACAGGCAGATAGTCGTACATGCTGCAGGTGGTGCAAAACACTGGAAAGCCCCCACACCCCTGCTGGCTTCTTACCTGCATAGTTTTGTTTAAGGTTTATTACGTCAGTGGGTTGGAGACTGCGGTTTATTTGAGGTCAGGGAACAGACGGGCAGAGTGGGGGGCCCTGGCCTCCTCACCCTGCTGCTGAACTCGCTCTGCTGTTTAACTCACCTTGACGCTTTGTCAGCTGGGGCCTTGACGCTTTGTCAGCTGGGGCCTTGACGCTTTGTCAGCTGGGGCCTTGACGCTTTGTCAGCTGGGGCCTTGACGCTTTGTCAGCTGGGGCCTTGACGCTTTGTCAGCTGGGGCCTTGACGCTTTGTCAGCTGGGGCCTTGACGCTTTGTCAGCAGGCTCCCTCTAGCTCGTGGAGCAGGCTCCCTCGCTAGGGTGCTCTGACTTTTTATGTGTGGCTGGTTCGTCCCAGCTACTGCTGCCAGCCAATGATGTGTTACTTGAGGCTGATGGCTATCAGCTGGGGCTTAACTCTTTAGTATTCTCTCAGGCTTCCTTCCTTCCTGAGCGAGGGGCGGGGCTGTTTAAGCTTTTGGCTGCTTTTAATCTAATCAAGGGGCTGCGCCTTCCAGGCAAGTCTGTGTTTGTTGTTTTCCCACCTAGAACAGCCTGACCTTTCTTTAACCTAGGGAAACAGAGCTTGTGGTTGTGTTTCAGGAAGGCTGAAGCTGCCCTTTTTAGCAAGGACTGAGCTGACTCTCTCCCTGTATGTGTTGGTGGAGTTTCCTTTTCCCCCTTCTCTCCGACTAGAATTTAGCCTTGTTTACAGTGTCCCCTGAAGCTTTCCTGCTAGGGTGGTGTTGAAAACTAGCTTTCTATGGGCTTCCTTCTCCTGGGATCTGTCTCCTAAGATATAGGTTCTTTCAGGATTTGGCTCCTAGCTCAGGGTGACCTTGGGCTGCCCTTATTACTTATTGCTCTGAGCTGTTTTACTTCAATTAAATAATGGAATAAATGGGAGCTACTTACCCTCTTTTCGCTCTGCTGCTTAACTCGCCTTGACGCTTTGTCAGCTGGGGCCTTGACGCTTCATCAGCTGGGGCTCCCTCTAGCTCGTTTCCTCAGTCACACATCCTTTCTTGAATGCCACCTTGAAAATCTGGACTTGATCGGTCCACAAACTAGTGCCTTGGCCATCCCCTCTTCTTCCATTCCTAGATCATCCCAAATTTCATCACATTGACAAATTTGAAGGCTGGGAGCAAAAGGGATTGCTAATGATGCAAGATCTGTTTGATCAAGGATGTCCTTTACAAATTTCTCAATTAGAAAAGTGTCTCTCTGGGTTAAGAGTCAACTGGTACAGAATCTTACAAGTATCCTCCTGTATAAACACAAATTACAAAGCAGAAGGTTTGCCACGTTCTTTGACATCCTATGAAGCCCTGTGTAAGCAGGGAACTTTTAGCCAAAAAGGCACTATCTTTATAATTTATAGCCTCCTATTAGAGTTTAAATATGGAAAAGAAAATTTGGCATGTAAAGCTTGGGCTAAAGATCTGGGGAGGGAAATCACGGAAGAGGAATGGAGTGATATATGGGTAGGCCCACACTCAACAGCCTCCTCAGCCCTCATCAAAGAAACTGCTTTGAAAGTTACACATTGGTGGCACCTCACTCTGGTCCAACTGAACTATATCAACTCTTCCCTCTCCCCTCTGTGCTGGAGGGGATGCCCGATCCGTGGCTTTTTCCTACATTTATGGTGGGACTGTAATAAAGTGAGACAATTCTGGAGTGATGTTTTTCAAATTGGTAGTAAAGTTCTTAAAGCTACAATTATCCTGGATCCAGTCTTGGCACTTCCTTTCCTTAAAGGGGGTTCCATTGTTCCTAAAACTCAGATTTCTCTCCTAGTCAGATTCCTACTTGCAATAGCCAAAAATTGGAAGGGGGCAGAACATTTATCGATAAAAAATTGGTTTACCAGACTTTGGCAACTGGCACTAGATGACAAATTAACTCAAGAGCAGAAAAAAGCTTGGGGGGAGTCATCCTCCAATAAATTTACTCCAATATGGTCTCCCTTTTTATGTTACACCACCCTCATAATTAACTTCCTTTTGGTGGGATGTGTACCCTGCTTTTTAATTCTATTATTCTGCTTTCTGGTATTCTTTCTATTATATATATATAAGCTTCTGTTGCTGAATGTACTCTTTTTCTATTTTATATAGAGTGACATTTTATTGTACTTTGATTGTTGTTTTACTTGTTTGTTGTTACATTTCCTAGAAATCTCAATAAAACACTATTCACAAAAAAGGGGGGGAAAGGATTTGTTTAGTGTACACCAAAAGGAAATGCATAATAAACACATAAATAAATTTAAGGACATAAAAAGATCCCTGCTGGATCAAGCCAGAGGCCCATCTAGTTCAGTGTCCTGTTCTCACAGTGGCCAGCCAGGAGCCTATTGGAAGCCTGCAAGCAGGACCAGAGCGCTAGGGATGGGATCCATTGGCCGGTGCCAGTTCAAAAGCATTCTGTTGACCTAATAGGCTGGTATTGATTCATATTCATTCTTTGTCCTCAAGCCGCTGTTTTTCTCCCTCAGAAAAAATGTTGATATTAATATTTATATTTTGAAAAGAAATGTTGATATTTTGAAAGGAAATGTCAATAAATATCAATGAGTTGAAGGAAATATTGATTAAAATATCAATATTAATATCAATATTTTAGACACAGATTTTTTAAAAAAGAAATGTTTCTAAAAATAGCCAGAGAAAATCACTACATATAAATCCGAACCGCAACAATAGCAAGTAAGTGAATTAATAGGCAATTCGATGCCAAATCTGAATTGGGCGGAACTCTAACACATCCCTACAGAGCACAAGAGCACTCTCCCCACTTGTGACTCCCAGCAACTGATATTCAGAAGTAAACTGCCTCCAACAGTAGAGGTAGCAACACCAGAGATTACAAAAATAAATTTGCAAGATTGGATTAGTTCAATGCAGCCATGTGGGGCTCCCCTTGCAGTTGGTTTGGAAGCTGCATTTAGTGAAGAATGCTGTAGTACAATTGCTGGCAGAAATGAGAGCCTGCCAGGGTATTACAACTCTGCTCTTAAGATTTGCACAGGTTGCCCATTTGCTACCAGCCAAGTTCAAGGTCTTACCATTAGGGAATAAAGTCCTTAATTGCTTGGGACCAGGTTATTTCAGGGATCTCCCTGATGCCTACGTGCCTATTTGACTGCCTCCATCTGCTGAATTGGCATTTTTACAAGTGTCACACGATATTCATTCTGCATATGTGAGTTGTTGGTCTTTCAGTGTGGCAGCACCTATGCTTTGGAACTCCCTGCTTATTAACATTAGCTCATTATACTGTTTCAGATTCCTGCTAAAAACTTTTTTATTACAGCAAGCCTATCCAGGCATATAATTTAGTTATGCATACATGTTATTAAATTTTCTAATCTTATTTTTATGTTGCTGATCATTGTTTTTTGATTAAATTGCTTATATTTTTCCTAAATAAATAATTCTATGCTTATATGACCCCAGTGTATATTTCAGTATGGAAAATAATTCATCCATTTATTTGTTATGTTGATAAATGTGTCCATCCATTTGTTGCACACCCTCATTTCTGTACCATTCATCTGGTAATTTATTCAGTTGAGCATTTTAAGAATCATTCTCACTTAGTTGGAGGTTGAGAGTTTTTCCAATTCATTGCCCATACACTCTTTCCAGAGGTCAACAAATTGATTTCAAATGTATCTCAGTCACGCATTTAGGAGCAATCCAGGAATCTTCCAGCTCTGAGCTCTGCCCCAGTCTGATATCTCTGCAGCATCCAAATATCCCAGGCTCAGAGTGGAGAGGAGAAAACATAGAAATAGTGTGGCAGGAGAAGTGATCCCCATTTTACTCCTGCGACACACCACAGCACAAAGAACACAGGGCAAAGACACAATCCTCCAATGCTGCTCTCTGGACACGGCCCTGCAGGTAGGAATGGAACCATCATAAGACAGTGCCCACGATAACCACCCCACAGAGCTGGTCCAGGAAGATAAGATGGTCAATGGTATCAAAAGCCGGAGAAAAACCAAGAAATAGGAGAAGAGACACATTTCCCTTGTCCCGCTCTTGATACAGGTCATCATTTGAGTGACCAAGGCTGATTTAGTCCCAAACCATGCCTGAACCCAGATTGAAATGGATCCAGATAGTCCATATCCTCCAGAAACTCCTGCAATGGCTCTGCCACCACTCTCTCCACTACCTTGCTCAAAAAGAATGTGCAACTGGGCGGTTGTTATTGTAAACCTCAGAGTCTAGGGTGGGCTTCTGCAGCAGTGGACAAACTACTGTTTGTTTAAGGGCAGCAGGCACCACTCCATCACGTAGAGACATGTTCACCACACCCTGGACCCACCCAGTCACCCCCCCCCAAAAAAAAACAAACTGGCTTTCACAAGGCAGGGTGGACAGGGATCATGAGAGGTCATGAGAGGAAGAATCTGGTTGCATCAATGCAAGTGTCCTGTCCACATCATGAGGACACATAAACTGAAATTGATTGTATAAAATATGGGAAGGTGCTGTACTGGACACCTCGACTAGAGTTGCAAAAATGCTGCTTCTAAGGCACTACGGAGCTGAGTGAATTTATCCTCAAAGTGCCATGCAAAACTGTTCACAGCATGCTCCAGAGGACCATCCACCATTTTTGGTACAGTTAGCCACCGGACCACCCAAAATAAGACTGCTGGACAGCACATTGAGCATGGGATGCTGAAGGATGAAATTAGCTGCCGTCACAGCCACTTTGTAGACATGTTCATATGTTGTTTGCCAGCTCTAGTTCTTCACATTCAGGAACCTGCTTAGAAAAACACAGGAGCGCAGGAGGCTGCCTTATACTGAGACAGACCCTTGGCCCATCTAGGTCAGGTCGTGTCAACACTGACTGGCAGCAGCTCTCCAGGATTGCAGGCAGGGTAGTCTCCCAGCCAAGCCTGGAAATGCCAGATACCACTAAGCTATGGGCCTTCCCCATCTCCTAAAGCATCCTTTTAACAGGTTTCTCATGATTAGTATTATTACCACAAAACAGCCAGACACCAGTTCATCATTATGGATTCAACATATTATATTTGCATTTCTTGTTCTTCGTTCCTTCCCCCCCCTTCCTGCCCAAAGCCAACACGACAGTACAAGCTGCCAACCTACACTATGTTTAAATGTCACATACCATGTCAGTGTGGTTGTAGTCACAGCAGGCATTTTGGAGTCATCAAGCAGCAATTGACAATGCTGTAATTTTGACAGTCTATCAGCCAGTATAGGGCCTGAAAAATACTGGGCCTGAAAAGTACTCTTTTTATGATCTTTGCTGAGCTACTGTGGCTGCTAAGTCTGACATGGCATCCCCAACAGAAAACACAGACTTTTTTGTGATAGTCCAGATCCTAATGAGATCCTATCATGCTAACACTCATAAGCCTGTCAAATCTAGCCAGCCTCCCCCTGTGTCAGCCATCAGATTTTGTTGTCGCATATTCAGCTAGGTGGGGGAGGTTGTTTTCTCTATAACTAAGGCCAAATCCATTAAAGGGAGGAATATGTTAGAATATTTATTTATTTAAAATATTTATATCCTGCCCTGCTACCCAATAATAGGGCACTCAGGGTGGCTTGAGTGTCTCAGCCACCATTGTGACCCAGGTTGGGAGGGAAGGCTTCAAGATGCCAGATGCTGACATTGAAGATTGGGAAGATGAGCTGGGGGAAGGGACTAGCAGCAGGGATAGACCACAGAGCGCGCAGATCCCTGTCACTGACAGCTCGACTCCCCCTGATTCTGCCCCCTGCTGAAGCGCAGAGCTGTCAGAGACTGCCCCATTGGAGACTGCTCCGTTAAACACACCCCCAGTGCCTGCGCCCAAGTTGGAGGTGCCTTCTGCTTCACCTGTCATTTCCCAGCCGGGCGGTCCACAGCTTCCCATGGTCAAGCAAGCTGACCGCCCACAACTCTCAGAGGGAGAAGCTGAGAGCCAGCCTTCTTCGCCCAGCAATCAGCGGCAGCAGAAGCGGGAGATTCAACAGCTGTTGAGAAGGAGCCAAAATTTATGCATGAAAGCCAAGCCAACTTAAGCTGACTTGGGGAGGGGGTTCATTGCTGAGTCAACATTGGAAGTGTTGTGAAGTCACACTTAGGCAGAGTAGCCAGGGCAAAAGTTCCTAGAAAGCTTAGTTAGGTTAATGAGGTGCACAGCTTTTGATGTAACTGTAGCTTTAAAAAAAAGAGAAAAATCACAGCAGTGTCTGAGACTGGATCTCTTGACTTTGGGTAAGACAGCCACCTTGCTGTTACAGAGGAACAGCATCATTGGGCAGATTGACACCATACATTTAAAGTTCATCCAATGCACATTTAAAGCACGATTTCCCCCAAATAATTCTGGAAACTGTGGTTTCCCCCTCACAGAATTACAAATTTCCAGCACCTTTAACAAGCTACAGTGCCCGTGATTCTTTGGGGGAAGTTGTGTACTTTATATTTGCATTAGATGCACTTTAAATGTATGATGTGTGCCTTTAGATTCCCCTGAAGGATTCCAGTGCTTCATGATATTGGGCACTGACAAGAGATCCAGGAGGATCAACAGGGTCATATTCCCTCTGGTATCAGGGTTTCTGATCACAGAGAAGCTTCTAGCAACATTCACTGAACATGGTTAGAACCACTCTTCAGATCTTCGTGCTTAACATGGTAAGGTTGAAGTGGAGCAAACGCATACAGAAATGTTAGGAGCGGGGTGTTCGAAAGGGGCCCTGGCCCACTCCCCACTTTAAGACAACATGTGTTTACCTGAATGCCTGAATGGGGGTTAATATAATATTTGTTTAACGGGAGGGACAGGATAACATATCATCTGCACACATTACATTGTGGTAAAGGTGAGAGTCCATCCATATTTACACTTCCTTACCACAGCTACAAAATGGCTGCTGTAAGTGAATGTATGAACCAAGTCTATGTCTCTGACTGGTGGTATTGCAAATTCTCTGCTATATGAGTCATGGGGTGAATTGTTATTGTTCCAGCTGGAGAAAGGTATAAGCAATGTGCTCTACAAATGCTTCTTGGAGGACTTGTGAAATAAACACAAAAATGTTCTTATTTTCTTTTGTAAATTATACTGATCTTTTGGGTGTAAGACAGGCAGTTTGTGGGCCTTGCATAAAAGACATTGTGGTTTTCAAGTCAATGTTATGACACCAGGGACTCCAGAGACGCCACAGAACCTATAAATGCCAGCTTACGTCATTCACCATGTCTGCCCACATAAGCTAAGATGCATCCAAGGAGTGGGAAGTTCTAATTTTATAAATATTGTGGCACTCCAAACCATCCAAATGGTCTGTTTATTGCAATTGTTCCCACAGCAATGTATTTCTCTCTCTGAATTGCCACTTTTCCTCCAAAGACAACACTTCCATTGGGGATTATGTAATAGGTGCTGACTGCAGTAACTCCAAAGCATCTCTACTCTCACCAAGTACTCTCACCATTCATGAATCCTTCAGAACCATAAGCCTCCGAGGGCAGGCCATCTCAATAGGACCCCCACCCCTGCAGCATGAAGTAGTCAAGTTCAACCCAAACTTCACCAGGGAATGATCTGGCCATGACAATAGACTCACAGTGATTAATTTATTTTAATGTTTTTGTGATTGTACTGTTTATAATTTTATTATGTACATGTTTGATTTTAGTTTTGTAAGTCGCCCTGAGTGCCCTATTATAGGGTAGAAGGGTGGGATAGAAATATTTTAAATAAATAAAATAAATAAATAAATAAATATCCTGCCCTTCCTCCAAGAACGAGTACGCGGGTGGACACAGGGTAGACAAACCCACCCAGGTCTCAGTTATACACACCAAGTTGGCCCTCTCATCCATGATCAAATCATGGATGATAGATGTTTTATTCTGGACAGTCCTGGCTTTTAGCAGCAGCACCCCCAGACTAGGGGGTCAACTGACTGGCATCGCCAGATTCTGAGATACAGTGGATGAAGCAGAGGGGCAAAGTCTTAGATGAAACTAGCCCTCCTCCTCCCTCCTGTATACCTTCACCACAGCTTGGAAAAGTTACTTTTTAAAACTACAACTCCCATCAGTCCCAGCCAGCATGGCCACTGGATTGGGCTGATGGGAGTTGTAGTTCAAAAAAGTAACTTTGCCAAGCTCTGACCTTCACCTATCACCATCACAGGGATGGCAGTCCCACTCCCCTCCTCTGACACATAGTTCCTTTAACCCACCTATAATTGCTTTGATTTGGATTCCTGCATTGAGGTTGGACTTGATGGCCTTATAAGACCCTTCCAACTCTACTATTCTATGATTCTGTGATTCTATGATTCTATAATCACAGCAATAGAACACAGACAAAACAGTTGCGGCCTTGGCCTTCTAGTGGGAGGAAGGGCGGGAATGTAAATCTAATAAATAAATATAAATAAGTAAACACTTCCCCCTGCCTCTCACCCAGGGAGATTTACTTCCACTTTCCACTACAAACTCTTACACTGGGTGGGTCAAGTGGCTTTGTCCTGCACTCTGCACACTACTGGTCTCTCACCCTGGCAAAAACACATTCGCAGAAACAGGTCACAAACATCAAACAAATACCTCCAGGAAAAAATAAAAAACAAAGGGGGGGCATGCCCTGACCCCAAAGAGACACTGCAGAAGGGACAATCCCCTTTGGTGTATAATATATTCATATAGAAACCACATGAAAGGCTTAGGAAAAACAGGGCTGTCACCCAGTCAAATAAATCTTAGTAGATTAATCAAGTCTGTTTTATTAGTTTAAACCTTCATTCTTTTGTGTATGATTAAAATGACTATTTTGAAGAATAAACACATGATGCTTGCACAGAGAGATTTTAGACAAGACATTCTCTTTAGTGTAAGAGTGGAAATGGAACGTGTCTTCTAACATAATGCTGACCATCTCAATCTACATTTTCATAAGTACTTACTTTAAAAATATTTAACCTTTTTTTTACAAAAAAATGCCCAGAATTAACCAGATATGCCTTTTTAGTCATTAAAAAGTCTTTAGTTGGTTTATATAACCCAGCCTTCCTCAGCCTGGTGTGCTCTGGATGTTTTGGACTGTGTCTTCCATCAGTCCCAGTCAGCATGGTCAATGGTCAAGGATGATGGGAGTTGTGGTCAAGCAATATCTGGAGGGCATCATCTTGGGGAAGGTTGAGCAAACCAATTACTTCATTAAATGTTGCAGCACTAAGACAAAATGCTTTATTAATATAAGTGTGATTGCATAAGGCTACACACTTACCTGGATATAACCCCCACTGAACCCAGTGGGACTTACTTCTGAATAGACATGTAAATGATTGCACAGACTGTTAATTATTATTTTATTATTGGACACTGTGAGAACAGGATGCTGGACTAGATGGGCCATTGGTCTGATCCAGCAGGCACTTCTTATGTTCCAAGAAGCTCAGGGCAACATACATACTCTCCTCTCCCTTCCCTATGTTATCCTAACAACAACCCTGTGAGGTAGGATATTCTGAGAAAGGATGAGTCACTCATAGTCACTCTGTGAGCTTCAAAGCTAAGTGATATTTCCCATCAACCCCACCCCCGAGTCTTAATCCAATGCTCCAAGCTGGTTTGCAATTATTTTCAATTGACACTCTGGGGATCCTGGGGTGATGAGTGGATTATAAATAGTTTTGGTAAATAATACATAAAATACAACAATGCTCTATACCTGCACATTGACATATTGTAATGTGAGGCACTGTTGCCCCTACATTGTGGAATCCCCTCCCTGCAGGTGTGTACTCTGTGGCACCTTTCACTGTATGCTGAAGACACATATCTTTATCCTGGCCTTTGCCCCAGAGATTTGCATTCTAGGATCCACCTTATTCTCTTGATTATAACTGTTTTAACTGTAATATTGTATTTGTACATGACCTCAAGGTGAAGGGAGGTAAGAAATCATCATCATCGTACTATGAACTGAAACAAGTGCTCACAGGCTTCTCTGTGATCAGATCTATGCTGGTAGGCAAATTGTACATCAGCCATATTTTATTTTTAGTTTCCCCCTTCCACATGGGGCCTAAAAATGGCCCCAATGTGTAGCAAAATCTGGCTCAGTGAAAGGAGTCTAATTTGTGTTTATTTGTATAGTTAGATAATCTTTGGGTAGCATTGAAAAGATCCTCTGTGACTTGGATTTGTAAAATGAAAACTGTGCCAAGCTTTCATTGCAGAACTCAAGGGCAACAGAGTCCCTGGCTGGGGGTGGGATTTTAAAAAGCTAATGTTTGCCCTTTGCCTCCTTACCTTGTTTTCCTGACACAAAGAAAAAAAAAGTCTAACCTCCCAGTTTGGCAGCTGCTTTGCGTATGATGTCATCTTAACATCATTCCACAGTCTAAATACTGAAGGAAACTACCTGATTGCTGTTCAGTGTTTGCAACCAGGTTAACTTGCATGAGACAGAATGTCAAAAAACTGGGCCCACTGGTCGAACAAGAAAAGGTAAATCTTCTTTTCAAAGGGAAAAAAACTGTGCCAGGGAGCTACTCCAAGAGCTATGCATGCAAGCCTAACTTCACTTATCTGGTAATAAGCCCTGTTGAATTTAATAAGACTTACTTCTGTGACTAGACATGGTTAGTATTGTAGCCTAAGTCTCCTTAATTCAAGACTGGCAGAACTTCGAGTCCCAAAAGGAGGGAAAAGACAGATATTGATATTCTCGTGAAATCCATTTGCTTTTCTGCAACATATAGATTAAGAAAGCTTTCCAGTTTTTGATGTTATGACAGGGAAGGAGCATACTTTCTCTAATTCTTTGTGATATTTGAGAATGAGAAGTGTTAAGAGGTGCTAGGAAAGGAGGAAAGTTAAAAAAAGAAACATAATCATAGAATAGTAGAACTGGAAGGGGCCTATAAGGTCATAAAGTCCAACCCCCTGCTCAATGCAGGAATCTAAGTTAAAGTATGCCCACAGGTGACTGTCCAGCTGCCTCTTGTCCCAGTATTGGATACTTGACCCAGTACTGGAGAGACCACCACCTCCACAGGTAATTGGTTCCATTGTCATACCTCTCTAACAAAACGTTTTTCCTGATGTTCAGCTGAAATCTGGCTTCCTGTAACTTGAGCTCATTATTCCGTGTCCTGCACTCTGAGACGATCAAGAAAAGATCCTGGCCCTCCTCTGTGTGGCAACTTTTCAAATACTTGAAGACTGCTGTCATATCTCCCCTCAGTCTTCTCTTCTAAAGGCTAAACATTGAGAGATAGGGTTCAGGGAAAGGTTGAATCTGTAACAGTGTAACCGTCATGCTTATGTGCCAGCTATACATGCTTGTCCTAAATAAGTCCTTGGTTTAAAATAAAGGTTTTCCTCTTTGCTTTACCAGACTGTCTGGACCTTATTAATACTGGGGTTTAACAAGTTTTAAAAATAATACTGGAACCCATATAGAACTGGTCACATATATAAGGACATATTGGGACATACACTCCACTCATTCATTTTACTGCTCCTATTTTAGGGCAGTCATCTCAAGGGCTGTTAGTAACTTAAAAAGGGTTACAAAGGCAGGTGAGGGGGGCCTGCCAGTTCCAGTGAGGGGAAATGTAACTAGGGGAGTGGACCTGGTTGTACTCACTTGGGACTTGAAAAGGGGGCATCACAATACCATATATGAATGCCACTACCAAACATGATACTTTTTACTACACAGCACAACTGACTGACAAGTGTGGTGGGAGAAAGGGAAAGGAGGAGAAAAAGAGAAGAGTGTTGTTTGGAAGGGTTTCCAATTTGCAGGTGATCTCTTGGATACAGGGAAAGTACAGAGTGCTGAAGAAAGTGCAAAGCCTCAGCTAGCTGGACATCCTCACATGACTAACTCCTGAGATATATTGCCCTTATAAAAATTCATGTGCTGCTCAAAATATAATACATATTTTGCTTTAGGCCATTTTGTGCAATGGCAACAGTCTGAGGTGACTAAATTTATGACTCCCATCAACAATAAGTGCATCTTCAGAGAAAATCATACTGCTGAGAGGAGAAAATCAGTTCCAGTGATATCAGTCTTGTCAGAGGCAGCATTGTATAAGTATAGATGAGTCCTTCTGGATCATACCAAAGGTCCATCTAGCACAGCAATTTTCCCCAACAGTGGCCAGCCACATGCTCTGGGAAGCTTCCAACAGGACATGAAGGCAACAGCCCTCCCCAGTGATTTGTTTCTAGTATCTGGTATTCACTGAGAAATATTGCCTGTGAACTTCAAGGATCATCATGGCTATCAGCTATTGAGAGACCTACCCTCCAACAGTTTGTCTATACTGGGCTTTTAAAAACCACCTAAGCTAGTGGCTATGACTATGTTTTGTAGCATTGAATTAAATATCCCAGATCAACAATAGAGTGAGCTGTTCTAACAGAAGCAGATGCATTGGGCATGGGGCTGGCTCCAGAGGGTGGCAAGGATGGGCCTTTGCCAGGACCCCAAAAACCAGCAGCGGCCATCATGCGCTGACAGTACTACCATTTTATCTTTGTACAGAAAGATCAGATGCTGCCTAAGAGAGTTTTCAGTTTGCATGCCTTTAAGGTTAAGGTGTGATGTAGTGGTTAAGGTGTTGGACTATGACCTGGGAGACCAGGGTTCAAATCCCCACACAGCCATGAAGCTGACTGGGTGACCTTGGGCCAGTCACTGCCTCTCAGCCTCAGAAGAAGGCAATGGTAAAACCACCACTGAATACCGCTTAGCGTGAAACCCGTATTCATAGGGTCGTCATAGGTCAGAATTGACTTGGAGGCAGTCTATTTCCATTTTTCCAGGTTAAGGGGACATTGAGGGTGCTATGCTTGAGGGCTCCCAAAATCCTGATGGGAGGGAAAGCAAGAGGATTATGTCTGCATTATTTTGGACATTCAGAAATATAGCTATACATGAGAAGCCAAGAGACTTCTCATTTGCATGAATGACATGCAAATGGAAGTCCCACTGAACTGGGGGAACTAGGGATGGAAGTGGTACTGGTCTGTTAAGAACATAAGAAGATGCTGCTGGATCAGGCCAATGGTTCATCTAATCCAGTATCTTGTTCTCACACTGGCCAACCATATGTCTGTGGAAAACCCACATGCAGGACCTGAGCACAAAAGCTTCCCTCCTGTGGTTTCCAGCGACTGGTATTTGGAAGCATATTGCCTCCAACTCTGGAGGCAGAACATAGCCATCGTGGCTAGTAGCCTTTGATACATTTATCTTCCATGAATTTGTCTAATCCTGTTTTAAAGCCCTCCAAGTTGGTAGCCATCACTGCCTCCTCTGGGAGCATGTTCCATAGCTTAACTATGTGTTGTGTGAAGAAGCACTCTTTTATCTGTCCTGAATCTTCCAGCATTCAGCTTCCTTGGGTGTCCTCAAGTTCTAGTATTATGAGAGAGGGAGAAAAACTCTCTATCCACTTTATCCATGCCATGAAGAATTTTTTACACTTCAATCAAGTCACCTCTTACTCACTTACTTGTTCAATTAGTGACTGTTATTCATTAGATTTCATACCCACCCTTTTCTATGAGGTCCCAAGGCAGGTTACAACAATCTAAAAATACAGTATTAAACTCAGTTAAAACCAATTACAGTTCCTAAAATGTATATCTCATTTGTCAAAGGCCAAGGTAAAGAGATGCATCTTCAGCATATGATGAAAGCTCCAGATGCAACTCTGTGGGAAGGGAATTCCAGAAGTACCCCCAAGCTACGGACCTGCTCCTTCCAGGGGAGTGCAACCCTGTTCAGAACAGGACATCTCCCCGTATCCTGGGCCCTGGAACTCAAATCATGTAACACATTTCTGTATTTCCAGGAATCAGCTTCAGTTTATTGATCCACATCCAGGGGATCAATTCCTCCAAGCACCAGTCAAAGATCTCATTCACCTTTCCTGATTCAGATGGAACAGAGAGATAAGAGCTGGGTGTCATCCACATATTGGTGACACGTCACTCCAAATCTCCTGATGACAGCTCCCAGTGGTTTCAGAGAGGGGTTAAATAGTATATCAGATGCACGTTAAATATCAAGGGAAACAATTTTAAGTCATTTGTGTAGATCAGCCTTTCCCAACCAGTGTGCCTCCAGACGTTGTTGGACCACAACTCCCATCTTCCTGACCATTGGCAATGCTGGCTGAGGCTGATGGGAGTTGTGGTCCAACAACATCTGGAGGCACACTGGTTGGGAAAGGCTGGTGTAGATGGTGTACTGTAGTTAAATTGGGGCATATATGTAACCATGGCTTGAGAAACTGCTTCAAGGGCGATATGCAGCTAGATTCCTCCTACCTGTGTGGTAGAGCTGCCCACAAAACCAAACTTTCCTTGAGCAATTAAAAGGCATAGTTTATACCAACATAATCTTGTACTGGGGTAGATGAAGAAAAACACTTAGCAGTTCACTAAAATAAAGGCAATTTTAGAAAATGGAAACATGATTATGATTGTAAACGTTGCATTAAAAATTATTTCCAGCAGGCAATTGCTCAGGATACTTTTGGCATACTTGCATAGATTTAATGTCAGCTTGATTCCCCAAGAAACTAACACGGCCGCTGCACTGTGTGCATGTGACAAATGCATTTGGAACAATTAGGTGCAAAGGCATGTTTGAGAGTAAGAGCTAGATAATGCAATTTTGATGTATAAGTCTGCATTTTTCATCACTGTCATCATTTATTTATCTAGTGTAATTCATGCAGAAATATCCCCCTAGTGCTGTGCAATCCGGGACGCAAGCGAGCTGAAAGTCACAGCTGATAAATGTAGAGTTCACTTAGGCAAAGAAAGAAATTCTGACCATAAGACCTTCAGGGATTGCCTTTGGGAACACATGATGTTCTTATAATTCTGGTGTTTGGGTTGCACTTCAAAGGGTCTTTGCCCAAAGCGCTTAAAGCCAGGCGACTCTGTGGAGTAAGTTCAGCCAACCAGGCTTTTTGCATACGCACCAAAAGAAAGAGACACAGTAAAAGCATTGATTACAAACAAAAGAAATAAATAATTCAGAAATATATTTAATGAAATTGATAATTAATACTAATAAAATAGCTCTAACTTTAGGCATTATCTTCCAAAGGTATAAAAGCTTTTCGCTTCGCTAAAGCTAATTTAACATGTTTAGCAGCCTGATATGACACATAATAAGTTCCTGCTAATAAAAACACAATTTGTTTGTCAAACCATCATCACTGATATTAACAAGAAGGGGATCAAGATATCAACATCTTACATTTGAGTATAATGAGCATTTTAGGGGGGGAAATGAATCAAATCCTCTGTCTTCCCATAACCAGCAGGGCAGGATCTGTTTGTATTAAGATGGCCTTTCACCATTAACCTCCATCAGCTGTAGGGCGTTTAGCCTACATTTAATTCAAAATCCCCTTATGGGCATATGGGCAGGTGAAGGCAAAATATGGGGGCAATGTCTCAGGATGTTTTTATATAATGTATTAGACAGACGGTTGGACGGTTGGACACCATTGGGGTCACATCAGCCAAGTACCTTGCAAGTTGCAAGGGATGCTATAACCCTGTAATTGCACCTATCAGTTTAACGTGTGAGGGACTTGAAATGGTTATGCTCTTGACAGCAAAGCATCAACACTGAAAGGATTGATTAATCTTTTCTGTCTGAATGTCAATAGCTCTTGGAAGTGGAAATTGGATGAGCACGGCAATGGAAGTAACAACCCAGGAGAACAAGTTCAGCTTACTTTTCACTCTCTTAGTACCACTTGAACCCTTAGGAACCTATGACACAGCAGACTCTACCAAAGTGAGCAGCTGTCATACGTGTTGAGCCTATGAAGGGTGCCTGAGGGCTAAGTGCAGTAGGAGAGAAATGACTAGGAAGAAAATCCACAACCTCACACCAACTTCTTACGCTGGGATGGGGAAAGAGAAGGAGAATGCAAGAACCAGTAGTGCCATCAAGGCAGAACTTTGGGGCAAACATCCAGTGCCCCACTCTGCAGAATGAGCAGGAGGGTTCCCAAACACATTTATCAGTTCTGTCCCCCATGCTGTTCAACATCTACATGAAACCTTTGGGTGCGGTCATCTGGAGCTTTGGAGTGCTTTGCCATCAGTTTGCTGATGACACACAGCTCTATTTCTCCTTTTCATCTTCTTCAGGTGAGGCTGTCAATGTGCTGAACTAGTGCCTGGCTGCAACAATAGATTGGATGAGGGCTAATAAACTGAGGCTCAATCCAGACAAGACTGAGATGCTGCTAGTGGGTGGTTCTTCTGACCGGATGATGGATGTCCAACTTGTCCTGGATGGGGTTGCACTCCCCCTGAAGGAGCAGGTTCATATCTTGGGTTCTCCTGGAACCATCTCTGTCACCTGAGGCTCAGGTAGCCTTGGTGGCACTGAGTGCCTTCTACCAGCTTCAGTTGGTGGCCCAGCTATGCCCCTACTGGACAGGGATAACCTGGCTTCAGTTGTCCATGCTCTGGTAACCTCCAAGTTAGATTACTGCAATGCATTCTATGTGAGGCTGCCTTGGAAGACAGTTCAGAAGCTGCAGCTTGTGCAAAATGCAGTGACCAGATTGGTAACAGGGACCAGACGGTTCAAACATATAAAACCGATTCTGGCCCGCTTGCATTGGCTGCCTCTATGTTTCCAAGCTCGATTCAAGGTGCTGACTTTAACCTATAAAGCCTTACATGGCTTAGGACCACAATACCTGATGGAACGCCTCTCCTGACATGTACCCACCCATACACTACAGTCAACATAAAAGGGTCTCCTCCGGGTGCCTACTCTGAGGGAAGCTGGGAGTCTGGCAACAAGGGAGAGGGCCTTCTCAGTGGTGGCCCCCAAATGGAATGACCTTTCTGACGAGGTGTGCCTGGACCAACACTGTTATCTTTTCGGCTCCAGGTCAAGACTTTCCTCTTCTCCCAGGCATTTTGCATGTGTTTTTAAATTGCTTTTTTAAACAATGTGTTTTTAAAATTGTATATTTGTTTTTAATGTTTTTAATTGTTGTAAACCACCCAGAAAGCTTCGACTATGGGGCGGTATAGAAATGCAACAAATAAATAAATAAATCTTCTAAAGGGGAGGGGACTTTTGCTTTGGCTGTTATCCTGTGCCTTGCAGCCTTTGAGCAGAGACCATCACCAGTCAGTGTACTAGCCATGGAAATAGTAGCAGTCATGGCAGCAGCAGAAAGATCGCAGAGGCAGGGAGAATAATTGGATGCCAGGTATGGGACTGTTTGTTTTGCATCATTGCTGGTGCTTCCCTTGGCTGCCAGGGGCATTTCCCAACTAACATGGGGTGGGGAACCTTTTTTGGCTCAGACGGCCAGATCTTTATTTCCTCCCCCCCCCTCCAGCCTCTGGGCCAACTTTGACAAGTCAATCATCTGACACAACCTTTCCCAACTTTGCTGGATTACACCTCCCATCAGCCCCAGCCAACATGGCCAATTGTCAGGAATTATGGGAACAGTAGTTCAGCAACATCTGGAGACCCAAAGGTTGGGAAAGGCTGATCTGACAGAATGGTGCCAGATGAATGATACCTATCAAACTGCAGGGTTTTGCACAGCATTTCCCAAATACCCAAGAATCAACTGATTGTGAGCTGCCTTGCAAGTGCTGTGCCTGGGGCTCTGCAAGCCCTATGCTTTGCTCTTGGGAACAACAGTTTCTTGACAAATCCTGGTTCAAGCTGCCCCTGCTAACTCTCAGCCTGATGTTTGGATTAACTAGGAGTAGCACGTGCACAGTTCAAATATGATCTGTGGTAGTCAAAAGCATTGCATCAGTGTGCCCCCTGATCCCTGAAAAAACTTGTCAAAAGTGTTATGTCAGTGTTTTGTTCCTTTAAAGTGCCCCTCTGTTCTAGCATGAAGGCATGATATGAGTAAAATAAAATTTCAGATGCATTTGCTTCAACCACTGGGCAACCTCTGAGGGCCTCCTGCAGATACAATCTCATCAGGAGGTTTGTTCCACACAACATAAGAAATGGACCTTTAGTGTAGTGGCACCCGTTGTTGTTGTTGTTATGTGCCTTCAAGTCGATTACGACTCATGGCAACCCTATGAATCAGTGACCTCCAAGAGCATCTGTCGTGAGCCACCCTGTTCAGATCTTGTAAGTTCAGGTCTGTGGTTTCCTTTATGGAATCAGTCCGTCTCTTGTTTGGCCTTCCTCTTTTCCTACTTCCTTCTGTTTTTCCCAGCATTATTGTCTTTTCTAGTGTCTTCTCGTGATGTGTCCAAAGTATGATAATCTCAGCTTCATCATTTTAGCTTCTAGTGACAGTTCTGGTTTAATTTGTTCTAACACCCAATTATTTGTCTTTTTCTCAGTCCATGGTATGTGCAAAGTTCTCCTCCAACACCACATTTCAAATGAGTTGATTTTTCTCTTATCCATTTTTTTCACTGTCCAGCTTTCACATCCATACATAGAGATCGGGAATACCATGGTCTGAATGATCCTGACTTTGGTGTTCAGTGATACATCTTTTCATTTGAGGACCTTTTCTTGTTCTCTCATAGCTGCCCTCCCCAGTCCTAGCCTTCTTCTGATTTCTTAACTATTGTCTCCATTTGGGTTAATGACTGTGCCGAGGTATAATCCTTGACAAGTTCAATGTCCTCATTACTTTATGTTGTCATTACTTTAGTCTTTCTGACATTCAGCTGTAGTCTTGCTTTTGTGCTTTCCTCTTTAACTTTTATCAGCATTTGGTTCAAATCATTACTGGTTTCTGCTAGTAGTATGGTATCATCTGCATATCTTAAATTATTGATATTTCTCCCTCCAATTTTCACACCTCCTTCATCTTGGTCCAATCCCGCTTCCGTATGACATGTTCTGCGTACAGATTAAACAAACAGGGTGATAAAATACAGCCCTGTCTCACACCCTTTCCGATTGGGAACCAATCGGTTTCTCCATATTCTGTCCTTACAGTAGCATCTTGTCCAAAGTATAGGTTGCGCATCAGGACAATCAGATGCTGTGGCACCCCCATTTCTGTTAAAGCATTCCATAGTTTTTCATGATCTACACAGTCAAAGGCTTTGCTGTAATCTATAAAGCACAGGGTGATTTTCTTCTGAAATTCCTTGATCCGTTCCATTATCCAACGTATGTTTGCGATATGATCTCTGGTACCTCTTCCCTTTCTAAATCCAGCTTGGATATCTGGCATTTCTTGCTCCATATATGGGAAGAGCCTTTGTTGTAGAATCTTGAGCATTACTTTACTTGCATGGGATATTAAGGCAATAGTTCGATAATTACTGCATTCTCTGGGATCCCCTTTCTTTGGAATTGGGCCATTGTTTAGTTTTCCATATTTGTTGTAGTGGCACCTATCCTTTGGAATTTCCTCCCCTTAAATATTAGGCAGGCGCCATCTCTGTTATCTTTTTGGCATCTACTGAAGACCTTCCTCTTTCAACAGGCCTTTTAGGTAGAGACCTTATCCCAGTCTGCATCTGTGTTGGAATTGCTTTTTAAGATGTTTTTCAATATTTTTTTTAAAAGATGTTTTAAAAGATATTTTGTTTTAACAAGTTCTTAAAGATGTTTGTTTTAATATGTTTTTAAAGATGTTTTGTCTTAATATGGTTTAAAGTCTTTTGTTTTTAGAGTATTCTTAGTGTTTTTGTTTGCCACCCTGGGATCCTTCTAGAAGGAAGGGTGAGATATGAATATAATAATAATAATAATAATAATAATAATAATAAAATCAAAATTTAAAAATACTTGGCCAACAGGGATATAAATTTCATAACTAAAAAAACGGAGAGCTTAAAACAGCCTTCAGTAACCTGGTGCCCTCCAGCTCTTTTGGGGCTGATGGTAGTTATGAGCTAAAACAGCTGGAGGGCACCAAGTTGATGAAAGCTGAACTTTAAGCACTTTTGAGCCAATGCTAAGACAAAGATGATTTTTTGTTGCCATTAACCCATTTGTCTTCATTGGCTAGCAAAAACTGCGGGCTGTATCCAGCTGTTATACTCAAGAGTACACCCATTGACATGAATGGACCTAGATTAGTTCTGTCGATTATTTTAAATTTGTCTACTCTATGTAGGACTAACATTACTGGATATAGCCCTCTGGTGTTTAAAAATTTGATCACCTATCTCGAGGACTTCCGGGAAGGGTGACTTAGCCTGTGCCTGCTTTTGAGACGGGCTCCTGCCTCAAAAGAAGCTTATTCAGATATATCAGTCAGTTTTTTCTTTTTTTTTTGACTGATTAAACTTCTCCCGGGTAGGGAGAAACGAAGAGATTAACCTCAAAGCCTATTTTTGTTGGGACGACCAGATCTCATTAATTTATGGGACGAGGTCCAGCCGACGAAGGTGGGACGGATTTTTAACAGCAAGCTCTATCTGATAAAGCGAACGTTCACCTTATCTTCTAAGAGAGAACGCACTAACAGGCAAGCACCCTTCTTTCTATATTTTTCTTTTACTTGACTTAAATTGTTGCTGTTTAAAAGAGATTTGCCAGATTGATCAGTTTTTGACATCTCACTGGGGAGCCATAACTTCTCTCTGCTACGCACTAATTAATAGCTTATCTCTGTTTTTGTTGCAAAAAGCTGTCCTGGATTTGCATTCTAAAGATATACACAGAAGAGGGATTTCTATTCCAGATTTTTATTTTGAAAAATATTATACTGTTTTGAGACTACTCTCTTTTTGGTCTATTTTATTTTGACGAATCTGTTTCTTGACGATTGCCATTAATTGTTTCGATCCTGGGAACTGCATTTTGTTTACTTAACTATTGGAGAGATAAGGCTGTCTGCTCTGTTTATACTGTGATGTCACCAAGTTTGGAGTATTAACCCAATTGTTGCTGAAATAAGAAGTGGTTTTCCTATATTTTTCTTTTAAAATGGCAATTAAGAAAGTGGCTGAAAATCTGGAAATAACTATGTTTCAGAAAATAATGGATGAGATTGAGATAATGAAAATTGAATTGAGTAAAATGAAGCAGGAGATTAAAGATATAAGGGTCCCTGTGAGAGAGGTGACCCTGGAAGGGGTCCCTGTGAGAGAGGAGACCCCAGAGATTGGAACAGGGGTCCCTGTGAGAGAGGTGACCCTGGAGACTGGAATAGGGGTCCCTGTGAGAGAGGAGATCCCGGAGATTGGAACCAACGTGGAACAGGAACAAGATTTGGAGTCTATGGACTTTAGAAATAAAATCTATTGTTTGGAACTCAATGTTATCTCTGAAGAAATGAATGAAGATTCTAGAGATAAAGTTATCAATGGCATGGATAATCTTCTGGACTGGAATGATGTGATGGAGCCCAATATAGAGAAAATCTATGGAATTAACTGCAGCCATGTGACAATGGAAAAACTTTTAAGAGATGACCCAGTGTATTTTGAAAAAAAGAACAGAGATATGATTTTACAGCAGTATTTCAGCAACCTATTCAGAATGGATGGCAAGAAAATATTTGGGATAGAGGTAATCCCCATCAGACTCTTACTATATGACTATGGCTTTGACAGCAAGATTATTATGGAATACTGATAATGGAAGATTGGATATTGAAATTACTGGACTTAACAAGACTACTGAAGATGGAAGATGGAAAATGGAACTAATAGAGATAATAGAACAATGGCTACTGAAATTATTGAACCTAACAGATTCTGATGTGATGGATTAATTGAAATGTTTATTTTGACTATGGTTATGACAACAAGATTATCATAATTAGTAATGAGATGGATTAATCGATATGCTTATCTGGAAAAAAAAAATTGATAGATATATTTCTTAAAGAATTGAAACCTCTCTTTGACTTTTTGTGGAAAGAATAAAGTAATGTTTATGAGATTTGATGATTAAGTAAGATAACTACTGGAGGAAAGTGATTTTATAATATGACTTAAGAGACAGGATTGTTATATATTATAGACTTATAACTGATTTGATCTTTGACAAATGGGAAGTCAATATTTTACTCTTTATTTTTTATTTTTGTTTTTTTTTTCTTTTTTTCTTTTTGTTTAACTATTTTTGATTTTGTTTTTTGTCTTTGAATGTTTTATGATTTTGTCTTGTATGTTTTATGAAAATCTGAATAAAAATTATTGAAAAAAAAAAAAAAATTTGATCACCTATCTCAATGTTCCAACTAGGGAGACAACCCTGTTCTGTACAAGTTCAGTAATAGAACAGCTCAACAAGTAATGTCCTCAGTCTCTCCATTACTATAGAAATCTCCCTTCAAGCACACGAGGAGGCATTTGGTTAAGTCAAAAAAGTGTCAGCACATTTCTCAGTGTGAGATTATTGATTCCAGTGAGATAATTCTCCAATCTGTGTGGGTATTTATTTAAACATAACCTACCAACAAGCAATCTTAGCATTAGTTAAGGCGGATAAATCATGCTGTGAATGCACATCTCTTACCCCTTTTGAGAAATCCAATTTTGCAATACCAAGCTTGGACCGTAAAAAAAACAAACCAGGCCAAAAACCATGTGACTGAATCAGATGCATAAGGTTCTCAGGTCACATCATTTGAATCGACAGTTTTGCTCAATTAGGGCCAAGCTATATGAGATGTTAATTGCATGAAAGCAATTAACCAGCATGTTTTTAAAATGTACATAGGTGTTGCAGTTCCAATAAAAACTTTGCCCAAAGCAAAGAGCAGCTTCTTGGTAGCATTTTTGTTGGTAGCACAGCACAGCACAGGGAAGGGTTAAATTCTCCCTTCCCACCTGCTAGGATCCCAAATCTGCTCCCCCCCCCAAAACCACAGCAAACAGCTATTTAAAACACACACACATTAATGGCTCTCATGCAATGAACATTATGCCTACGTTGGCCCTTGAGCACATTTTTGGATGTTAATTTTCAGATGTGTAGCCGAGGAAAATGAGGAAAGTTTGTGCTCGTGGTGGCATTTGTACACAGTATAATTCCCTGTCCTTGTGGCTCCTGCACACCTGTTGATTGCTTGGAAGTTGTATGATATGAATCATCCATAAATGTGACTACTCTACAAATGCAACCTCTTTTTCCTATTGTGAACTGACTTCTTTAAAGCAGCATCATGATCAAGGCTATTGTCTGCTTGTGCACATATGCTGGTTGTGTGCAGAGCCAATTCACACCGTAACACAAACAACAGGCAATTGGAAGACCACTGACATGGTGCTTATCGGTATGCTGCTCCTGTACTCATGACAGTGACCCAGCAGATGACCAGGAAGAGGAGGGACTGGCAATGAGCATGTGTGCCCCTCAGTTTCCTCTAAATCCTTGCTGGGTTAACATGGTCAGCTCGCCTGCTCAGCTCCAGCTTCCACACTAGGTGATGACATGGACTGGCCCTCACTAATTTCCTTCCTTGTTCTTCTACTCAGGCCCAGATTGCCTTCACTGTAGAAGGTTACCCATGCTTGGTCCCCTAACTCCAAGAGAGATTCACATTCTCATCCCCCTTGAATAGGAGAAGGGCCATAACTCAGTGGTAGCCTAGACCATCTGCTTTGAGAGCAGATGGTTTTCGGTTCAGACCCTGGTATCTCCAGGGAGGGCTGGGAGAGAACCCGGTCTGGAAACCTGGAGAGCTGCTGTCAGTCAGCACAGACACTATTAAGCTAGCTGGACCAATGGTCTCGCTGAGTAAAAGGCAGTTTCCTATGTTCCTGTCCCCAAAGTGGTACAATTTAAAAGCTGCATGAAAATGTATGAATATGTCTTCTTGACATCTTCATATCCCTTGGCCATGATTGTTTCACCTACACAAAAAAGGAACTATTCTCCATTTGCTTAATGTAGACACTAATTTTTGATACTAGAAATAACAAGTTACACAGATTTGGGGTCCAGCTCCCCCACTCTCAAATCTACACTGACCTGGATCCTGCTTGATGTCACATGACGCACACCCTAAGATTCTTTTAAACTTATGACAGTGTCCTCTTGATAAAATGTGAAGCTCTCCATGGGGCCATGATTTCCACTGTAAGAAGACTGATTGACATTTTATTATCCGTTGAACTTGAAACAAGAGTGGCCATGCTGGAAAGATTGTTAATTGGCTGACTTTCCACTGTGGGGCTGTCATAGGGGGGGAAATCATTTTAAAAACTTGATTCCTAATAGGGAAGTTCTCCGTGCATATTGACATATTGGATGATTGATTTTAATATCAGAGCAAGCCCTACTATTAGGTAGAGTGAGACACTTGCCTTAGGCAGGAAATGCCAGGTGCGCATGGGGGTAAGCAACAATCTCTTTCCCCAGCTGTTCCTCTCAGTTGGAGGACAGAGCTGTGTGTGCCATATGGCCCAGCCAGCTAGCCTGCTGCGCTCAGGTGTGGTGGTGGAGGACTGTCTTGTCACTAGAGCTGAAGAAAGATTCAACTGCCAGTCCATTTGGCTTCTATATATGAAACAGAGGTGAAATATTCCCTTCCTCAGGCAGCAAAATGTCTTGGGCCTGCCCTCTTTAATGTGGTAATATATTCTGTCCCCACATAACTGTGTTTAACATGTTACTACGCATTATGCTTAGCATCCTTTTGTTTCTGTTTGTTCATGGGTGGCTAATCTGCAGCCCGCAGGACAAATACTGTCCCAAAAAGGTTCTAAGTGGATCCCAGAGACTCTCCAATTTTGGCAGAGGTGGCAGATTTTTTTTTAATCACACTAATCAGACAGTTCTTGGCATGTCCATCTGCTGCAATCCACAACTGGTTTTGTCCCCAAACAGCACCTGAAAACAGCTTATTCCCTCCGATATGTTGCACTTACTTACTTATTTATTCTTTATTTAATTTATATCATGCCCTTCCCAGTAGGAGCCCAGCACATCTGGGTGAACTTCTTGCTGATGTTCTTAAGATCAGCTGAAGTGCCTGTTCTCCATGATGACTGTGAGTGATCACCTCTCTTTGGAAGACATTGATGAGAGCCAACTGCAGCCACCTTCTCAGAACAACACTGAGATCTCTAAGTGAAGCTGACTGAGTCAAGCAATGCTGTGCTGTTTTAGTCCTTCCCAGAGCACCATTGTATAGAAGGAGGTATGGGTGAATGTGTGCAGGCTGCTTATCTGGCTCACCTCCTTGGTGAAGTGCACATATGTGAAAGCCACTTGTTTGCCCCCTTCTCTCTGCTGGGTGTGTGTATGTGGGGCATGGATATGTGGTCCTCTGAGGTGTGGCCAAGCCTCAATGAAGCCATCAGGCCAAACAGGTGAGCCTCTCCCCTACATTAGTTAATGATGAGAGAGAGAGAGAGAGAGAGAGAGAGAGAGAGAGAGAGTACATTTAAAGTACATTTAAAGCACATTACTTCTCCTAAAGAATCCTGGGAATTATAGTTTAAGGGTGCTGGGAATCGCAGCTCTGTGAGGGGTAAACAACCATTTCCAGGATTCTTTAGGGGAAGTAATCCTCTTTAAATGTGCTTTAAATCTAAGGTGTGTACACATCCAGCTAGATAGATAGCCTGGCCCAACCTTTCATCTCTTTGCCACATTCTAACTGT
Organism: Rhineura floridana; assembly: GCF_030035675.1. Taxonomy (NCBI): domain Eukaryota; kingdom Metazoa; phylum Chordata; class Lepidosauria; order Squamata; family Rhineuridae; genus Rhineura; species Rhineura floridana. Next base: position 167,129,162 of record NC_084483.1, on the reverse strand, counting down.
CTTTGGTTTCAGATATTCATAGTTGGGGGGGGGAACCCAGGGCATAATCCCATTGCCTGAAAGGCCAGCACGCCTATTCAAACAACCCCATGTTTCAAGAGCTAGGCTTCTTTTGTCTTAACATCCCAAGGGACTTATTCTGTAAACCGATCCTTAGAAATGCTTATGCAAAACATTCTAGACATAATAATTTCCATATTTTTGGCAATTCTTTGTATGTTTGAAGAATTTTTAGTAGGTTGTCTAAAGTTCAGAGGCCAGTCAAATGATATCACATTTCTTTGCTCAAGTCTCTGTGGTTTTTCCAGTCAGGCAGTTGAGATTCATAGGCAGAAAATTACTGGCTTCAAGTGTTAACTGTTTCGCAGCTGCCTTTCCAGTGGTATATTCTGGTCCCTTTACAACTCCTGTGCCTTGGTACTATTGCAAGTATACCCATTTTTGCACCCATTTTGACTGATTGCAGAGACATTGGACCAGTCCTCACAGCTTATTTTCCTTACCCCAATGCAACTCAATTAAAATCATTACATTGGAAACAGAACACATCTTTCCATTTTTTGTGATGTTCTTCCAAGACAGACCAGATTTGCAAACCAGACTGAGACATCACTACTCTCCATTTCCCTGTCTTGCACCACTACATCAGTGTCTCCTGTTATACAAAGAAAACCTTGAATTGGCTAGACTCAATCAACCCACATTTGTCGATTAGCTAAATAAGTTGTGTTCACAGCGAATTTTATTTTTATTGATTTATTATTGATACATTTACTATGCACAGATGTGAAGCAGGCACATTCTCATATTAATATAATCTAGGTTTTGATAATAAAATAGCAACTGTTTGTATTTGATGTAGTTCTATTAGATATGCCTACAATTATTTCTCTTTGATGATAGTAGACTATGTTTAATCAAATTGTTGTAGAAGTTGCAGTGCATGTTTAATCAAAATTGTTGCTAAAGGTGCAATGTATGTTATCTTGGCATATGATTTATCAAAGTCTTTCATGCAACTGGATATTTTGTAGAGTGTAGTTTTTTCTTTCTTTGATAATTAAGAAAGTTAGCAATTTAGGAATGTTTAGGAATGCATCATAAATTAATTTTCTTAAAATAAAAGATTTAGTAAAAATATCCCTTCCTTTGAGCATCTGTCCCTCTTCCTTTTGAGAGGCACCTATCACTTTGTTCGCATCCTGGACAGCCTCGTTGACTCAGGTAATTATGAGTTAAATAATTATGATTGAATTATGAATTTCTCAGCTTTGCATCAAAAGTTTAGAACAGTAATAATAGCAAGTATATTTTAACACCTCTATGTTATTGACTAATTTCATTTATTTTATTTCCTGTAATGTTTGATTAAGTTCTGTTAAGTAAAGGAAATGTATTTATAAAACCTGTATGCCTAAGATTCATTCTTGAACCTTATATTTTCTGTATGGTAATATGGAGAGGGGTTAACTCTTGAATCTGGTATCTGTAGCAGAGGAGCTAGGGTGTAGCTTAACAGTCAGACTCATTCTGCTAAGTAGAAATCACCCTTAAGAGTTTCACTCTGCACAGAGTAAATTTGCCACAGTATGGCTCTGCCTCTAGTCTACAGAGGTTGGGAGCAGGAAGGAGTAAAGGCTCTATGTCTCAGCACTAATAATCGAAGACAGCATGGCGAACTCCATCCACTTGGTCAGGACCAGCTGTCATTTACCTCCCCCAGCACAATCCTCTATGCAACCATTGCACCAGGCTGTAGCAGAAGGGAGAGGTGTGGGAACACAGCCCACTCCATCAGCTCAGCTGAGACCAACTACCATCTTGGCTCCTGCTCTTCCAAGCCTGTCCCCTGTGCAGTCATTCTATCTGGCTGTAGCCAATGAAGAGGTGTGGCCCACTCCATTGGCTCACCTGATGAGACCAGCTGCCTTCCAGCTCTTGCTCCCCCTAAACTGACCTGTCATTGGCATTCCACCGGGGAAAATCTTGCTATTGAAATTCATGTTCCCTTCCCATACCTTTTTTCTTTTTATAGCATGTCTTTTAGAATATAAGCCTCAGGACAGGGTCTATACCATGTTTAGATACTCATGGGAAATTTTAAGCACTAGATAAACAAACGCATCCACCCACTGCTCTCCTATTCCTGTCCAGGTGTACCACAGACTTCCCCTATTTGTGCCACTTATGGCATCCATGCCACAGGTTGATAACCCACTCTGAAAATCTTGCAAGAAAGTACCACTGCAAAATGAAACAACAATTTCACTCATTTGATTGACTGGAAACCTTTCACTGGGAAATGGCGGCTCAAACCCTGGCATACAATCCAGATTGCTTCACCAAAGGTGGGGAAGGAGTCCAGCAACACAGACTCATTTGAGCCAACAAGCAGTCCCAAATGGCCCCTTCTTATCACACATACATCACAGTACAAGGCTACTGTTAATAAATGGTTTGCAGGATTAGGCACAGTTTCAGAACGTGATCGGAACTGGATCAGGTACAGGACAGAAGCATGAATAGACTCAGCAGTAGTGTAAGGCAGGGATGGGAGACCTGTGGCCTTCCAGATGTTCTTGGACTCCAACTCTCATGCCTCCAAGCATTGGTCATGCTGGCTGGGGCTGATGGGAGTTGGAGCTGTTGTTGAACACCTGGAGGGCCACAGGTTCCCCATCCCTAGTGTAAGGTCAGACAGAACAGCAAGAGTTTGCAGCATGGTAGCATAGGCCAGTGAATATGAGCAGAGGGCATATCCAACCGTTCCATTCCACATTCATACTGTGGAGAAAAACAAGAGAATGACTTTAACATTTTGATAACTGCCTTCAAATGTTTAAGAAAGCTAATGTTTTCAGAATATATTTTTTTCCTCTGGTACCATGTTCAATCTTTTCTAAGAACATTATTACTTTTAATGTTGTTCTTTTAGATAAGTTTATGAGACTGTGTGATTCAGTCAGCAACATCTCACTGAGAGCAAGACGTCTACCTTTCACCATTGGCATGTGGATCCATGACATCCTAGTACTAACACTAAACAAAGAGGTCTTCTGCATTGAGGTTGGTCTGGAAGCTCCAGCTAGTTCAAAATGTGATGGCTCCACCTTGTTATGCTGCTCTTGAAAGACTTGCACTGGCTGCCAGTTCACTACTGGGCTAAGTGTATGTATTTATTTATGTATGCATTTATTATTTGATTTATATCCCGCCCTTCCTCCCATCAGGAGCCCAGGGCGGCAAAGAAAAGCACTAAAAACACTTCAAAACATCATAAAAACAGACTTTAAAATACATTAAAAAAAACTTTAAAAACATTTTTTTAAAAAGCTTTGACGACATCGGGGGGAAAAGGTTAAAAACATATTTTTTTTAAAAAAGGTTTAAAAACATATTAAAAAGCAATTCCAACACAGAAGCAGATTGGGATAAGGTCTCTACTTAAAAGGCTTGTTGAAAGGAGGTCTTCAGTAGGCGCCGAAAAGATAACAGAGATGGTGCCTGTATAATATTTAAGGCGAGGGAATTCCAAAGGGTAGGTGCCACTATGCTAAAGGTCCATTTCCTCTGTTGTGCAGAACGGACCACCTGATAAGATGGTATCTGCAGGAGGCCCTTACCTGCAGAGCACAGTGATCGACTGGGTATATAAGGAATAAGACAGTCTTTCAGGTATCCTGGCCCCAAGCTGTATAGGGCTTTGTACAGAACCTTGTACTTGGCCTGGTAGCAAATGGGCAGCTAGTACAGTTCTTTCAGCAGCGGAGTGACAAGTTGGTGATACCCTGCCCCAGTGAGCAGTCTTATCGCCACATTTTGCACCAGCTGCAGTTTCCAGACCAACCTCAAGGGCAGCTCCACATAGAGTGCATTACAGTAATCCAGCCTGGAGGTTATCAGTGCATGGACAACAGTGGTCAGATTATCCCAGTTCAGAAACGGCCACAGCTGTCTTACCAGCCAAAGCTGGTAAGGCACTCCTAGCCATGGAGGTCGCCTCGGCCTCTAGCAACAAAGATAGATCCAGGAGCACCCCCAGACTATGGACCTGCTCTTTCAGAGGACGTATGACCCCATCCAAAGCAGGCAACTGACCAATTATCTGAACCTGGGAACCACCAATCCACAGCTTCTCCATTTTGCTAGGATTCAGACTCAGTTTATTGGCCCTCATCCAGCCCACCACCAAGTTCAGGCACCAGTCCAGGGCTTGCACAGCCTCTCCCAATTCAGCAGTTACAGAGAAATAGAGCTGGGTATCATCAGCGTACCGCTGACACCTCACTCCAAATCTTCTGATGACCACTCCCAAGGGCTTCATATAGATGTTAAACAGCTTGGGGGACAGGATGGTACCCTGCAGTACCCCACAGCACAACTGCCAGGGGGGCTGAAAGACAATCACCGAATGCTATTCTCTGAAAACAACCCTGGAGATAGGATTGGAACCACTGTAAAACAGTGCCTCCGATACCCATCTCACCAAGTCGGCCCAGAAGGATACCATGGGCAATGGTATCAAAAGCCACGGAGAGATCAAGTAAGAGTAACAGGGTCACAAGGTCCTTCTCCTGATAAAGGTCATCCATCAGGGCGACCAAGGTATGATTCAGTCTCATAACCAGGCCTGAACCCAGACTGGAACAGATCAAGATAACCCGTTTCATCCAAGAGTACTTGAAATTGCTGCGTCACAACCCTCTCAATCACCTTCCCCAAGAAGGGGGTATTTGCGACTTGTGGATGAATGCAGAGAAGTGGGCCTTCTTCACTGCCCTCACCACCACACAGTAGGCATGGTTATGATGTTTTACTTGTGCCTGATCAGCTTCACAGCACATCTTTCACCACATGCACTCTAGCTGTCATCCAGCCTGTTTCATTGCCCTTAACTCACTGGTGTACCACGGTGCAAACCGGGCTCCACAATGCCAGAGAGGGCACTTGGGGGCAACCGTGTTGAGAGCCCAACCTGCCTCGCTGTTCCACAGTGTGTCAAGCACTTGAGCAGGGTCACCTGCTCCATCTACTGGGAACTCCCCCAGGGCATTCAGGAATCCAGTGGATTCCACTAAATTTCATTTAGCATGTGTTTTTAAATTGTTTTTAATTTTTTTTAAATTGTGTTTTTAAATTGTTTTTTGTGTTTTAATATTTGTATATTTGTTTTTAATAATTTTAATTGCTGTAAACCGTCCAGACAGCTTTGGCTATGGGGCGGTATATAAATGTAATAAATAAATAAAATTAGTCTCCTGGGGCAGACCATCTTAATCTGTTCACCACCCTTGGAGGGAAGGATTGGAGCCATAAGACTAAACTTCACCAGGAAGTGGTCTGACCATAACGATGGGGTGACATCCATACCCCCTATCTCCAGACCACCCCTTCCTCCATCTGGAGCAAAAACCAAGTTGAGGGTGTGCCCTGCCCAATGCGTCGGGCCAGTGACAACTTGAGAAAGACCCATGGTTGTCATGGAGGCCCTGAAGTCTTCAGCTGGAACACGAGAGGCAGTCTCAACATGGACATTGAAATCACCCAGGACTATTGTTCTGGGTTCCTCCAATACCACAGCCAAGATGGCCTCCACCAGCTCAGTCAGAGAAGCTGCTGGACAGCAGAGTGGACGGTACACCAGCAGCAACCCTAGTTTACTGTCTCCTTGGTCTGACACCAGGTGCAGGCCCTCACAGCCAGCTCTAAGACAGAGTGGTTTCCTGGTGAGAGATGGAAGTTCTATAGACTTCAGCAACACTCCCCCCCCCGTCCCTGAAGTCTGTGCTGGTGTTGCACCGAGTATCCAGGTGGGCAAAGCTGAGTCAGATCAACTCCTCCCAGCTCACCCACCCAGGTCTCGGTAATGCACACCAAACTGGCACCTTCATCCACGATCAAATCATGGATGAGTGTGTTTTTATTGTGTACCGATATGTTCTAGGTGCTGGGTTTGATGTATGAAGCCCTACACAGTTTGTAACCAGGATATCTGAAAGATTGTCTCACCCATTATGTACCAAATCAATTACCATGCTGTGCTGGTGAGGGTTTCCTGCAGATACATCTTATCAGGGGGCCTATTCTGCACAATATAGGAATCAGGCCTTCAATGTTGTGGCATCTACCCTTTGAAATCCTCTCCTAATAAATATTAGACAAGCTCCATCTCTGTTGTCCTGCCTCTTCCAACAAGCCTCTTAAGTAGAGACCTTAAGTAGGCATCTGATTGGCCACTGTTAGAACAGGTTGCTGGGCTACATGGGCCATTGGCCTAATCCAGCAGGGCTCTTCTTAAATGGTAGGCAGGTGCTATGAAGCTCAAGTTGTAATCAATACCCCCACCATGTTTCAAGGAGGAGGATTCCCTAGCTCAAGCTGTCTGTAATGTGCAGCATGATTTGTTGGTGAAGATGAATACGTGAAGCTACCTCACTGTAAGGGATTCAGCCAATTCCTCTCTTCCAGTACAGTAGGGCCCCGCTTTACGGCACTTTGCTTTACGGCACTTCGCTAATGCAGCAGGCTCAATTAGATGCAATTAGACTAAAGCCCCATTCATACGGCACTTGTTCCACTTTTACGGAGGTTTTCGGGCATCGCGCACCATTCTATTCAATGAGTTCCACTTTTCAGAGGTTTTTGCTTTTCAGCGGGGGTCCAGAACATAACCTGCCATATGAGTGGGGCCCTCCTGTATTCCAATAATGCATAAGATGGGTTGCAAGGCCATGTGGTCTTACTGTGCCACATATTACCAATGCACCAGGCAGCCATGCTGCCCCCACCATTCATGAATGTGAAGGCGCTTTAGGTGTATATCGATGTTTATTAGGAATGGACAAATCTGTCAATTTTGGTTTCTCTCATTGTCTGTTTTTTCCAATCTTGCATTCAATTCTCCACATTTCCACTCATGAAAATTCATCAGCACTTTAGTGTGAATTTCTCTTTATACACACATTTTTGCAAAGGACATTTCCCCAAATACAGTGCATTTGTTTATGTTGTTTTCACTAATATGTGCATGTTTAAGGGCACTGCCTTGCGTATCCATTTCTGTACTCCTTACTTGGCTGGAGAACTGCATTGCACCATTCAGAGAAGTGCACATTTCAAAGGAATGCTGTGTTTCAGTTTGAACAGCTTGGACAGCTCCTTGAATTTCAGATGAAAACCCAGAGAAGATTCCACTTCCCCACTGACACGGAGCCACCAGCTGTGACAGATGTGTACACCCCATCCAATTATTCACCACATGTGTTTGGAGGGAGGACTGAAAGCAGGCCGAGGGTGGAGGCAGGGCTAGCCAGAGGGCTTGCAGAGAAAATTACATAGGTACTCTGTCTAACTCAGGGACTGCACAATTCTCTGGGGCCTTTGAATCACACCTTAAGAGCTGTCCCCCACAGTATTTTATGTGTATTAATAGCAAACTCATTCTTCAAGTTCTGATCCTGACCCATCCATGCACAAGAGGGAGGTATCAGCATTCTTGGGGGAACCTCGAGTTTACAGATGTACAAAGAAACTTTTAAGAACAATATCACTAAGGGAAGGGACCCAAAGCAGCTCAGTGAGGACTAGGCATGCTCAGTGGCCACAAAACACGGAGTGCCTGGTCACATTTAAAGCATATGGTCTTCTTCAAAGAATCCTGGAAAGTGTCGTTTACTCCTTACAGAGCTACAGGTCCCAGCACCCTTAAGAAACCATAGTTCCCAGGAATCTTTGGGGAAGCCATGTGTATTAAATGTGCATTAAATGTATAGTGTGGATATGACCTCCGTCTTTGGAGGGGAGAACAAAAAACCCAGGGAGAGAGGGGCACTGGAATGGAATATCTTGGGAAAGGGCATGGCTGGCTCTCTGGAACCCTGAAGCCCTTTGATTGAGAACAAGGCTAAAGTTCTTTTAGACAATATGAAAGTAGAAGTGCTAAAAAGACTGTTCACATGCAGCAGGCATCCTCACATAACCTATCCTTGCATAAATTCTGGGTGGTTGTGTTAGTTTTTTTTCACTTTGCATTTTGAGATCAACCTGGGCCTAAGATCATGGGAGCTCACCCCTTACCAGCCATTCTCTGACATCGTCAGATCAGGTATGGCTGAGGGAATTACACATTTCACCATCCCTGTGGCTCAAGTCCTCAGGAAATTCTCATTGTGACCCATCCAGATAATGGTGATGTCAGTGAGGCTGCTGCTGAACTGCTTTCATTGCCTAACCCATATAAAGGTCTCTGGAAACTGCCAGCTGTGACAGCTGTTTGCTGCGTAGCTTTTTGTTCTGAGGGCATCAGCTCTCTGTTTTGTATGGAGCTTGGTACAATAAGCGCTGACTCTCATTTGGCCACTGCTGTAATACATCTTGTAGTCAGAAAAATAATCATTGAAAATAATAGAGCCAGCAGAACACTAATTTACCATGAAATGTTCACTTAGAATAGCAGTGTTGCAAATTTCAGTCTGTTTATTGAAAGAGCCAAGTCGATAAATCTGATTTTAGTGTAACTGTAAGATGGTTGTGTTTAGATCAGCCTTCCCTAACTGGGTGCTCTCCAGATTTCTGGACTACAGTTCCTATAATCCCTGACCATGGCCATGTTGGCTAGGGCTGATGGGAAATGTAGTCCAAAACATCTGGAAGGCACCAACAGGTTGGGGAAGGATCCAACCTACACGATGCCTTACAGATGCTGTGGCCTACAATTTTAGTCAGCTGCAGCCAGCATGGCCAATGATCAGGGGTGATGGGAGTTGATGTCTACGTAATCTGGAGAGCACCATGTTGGCTACCCCTGGCTGAGACTGAGTCATAGCCCTCTTCACACACTGCTAGTATGTAGAGCGCAAGTCTGCTGAAAGGGAACTCATGGCCCTGTGTGTAGCTCCACTCCCCAAATCATTCTCATCATCATGCTCATCATAATGTCTGCCATGAGGGGCCTTCTCCATGCATGGAGGCTCCCTGGGCAATCCACACATAGAGAAGACTTCCCAGTGCATACATTATTCTGAATACAGCAAGGGTGGGGACAGGAGGAGAAGGACAACTTTGAGGGGTGGGACGAAATGTGCAGTCATGAGCCCTCTTTCAACACGCTTGCCCTTGATTTTTATTTATTTATTTTATTTATTATTTGATTTATATCCCACCCTTCCTCCCAGCAGGAGCCCAGGGCGGCAAACAGAAATGCTAAAAACACTTTGAAACATCATAAAAAGACCTTAAAATACATTAAAACAAAAAGTTAAAAACATTTTTTAAAAAGCTTTAAAAACATATTTTTTTTAAAAAAGGGTTAAAAACATATTATTAAGAAAACATATTAAAAGCAATTCTAACACAGAGGCAGACTGGGATAGGTCTCAACTTAAAAGGCTTGTTGAAAGAGGAAAGTTGATACAGGAAGAGGGCTATTTTTTCTACAACAATAGTTTGGTTCCCCTTGATTCTACCCATTTCAGGCTTGCTTCACACTTGCAAACCATGGAATAAGTAGATACTTCAAACGGAACTGCATTTTATTTGTTTACTTAATACAGTTGGACTGATATCCTACACTCATTTAACTGGAAGTAAGGCTGCACTTACACCATATATTTAAAGCACGTTTAAAGCACATGACTTCTCCAAAAGAATACTAGGAACTGTAGTTTGTTGAGGGTGTTGGGAAATGTAGCTCTCTGTGTGTGTGGGGGGGACTACAGTTCCCAGGATTCTTTGGGGCAGTCATGTGCTTTAAATGTATGGTGTGTCCACAGCCTAAGTCCCATGGAGCTCAATGGAGCTTGTTTCTGAGTAGACATGAAAAGGTCTTCACCCTCATTAAAGGTTTATAGGCCACCCTCAGGACACTAGAGGCCGAGGAGTAGATGAGGCTTTACCTAGAACAGGCCCACAGGGTGCTTTATACAGCACTGCTGAGTGGGCAGTGATATTGGTGCTGGCTTAAGGTGCTGTGGGCTGCAGAATATACTGGGACTGCTCTGAGGCCTATCATGGTGCAGAGACCTCCTCTCTAGGCATCCCCTCTTATAGTAGTAGTCAGCAGGGCAGGGTGGGGTAGCCCTTCCTAATGCAGGGGGTCACTGCCAGTTACTGAGAGGGGAAGAGGCAAAGGGGCAGGCTGGTCAGCACAGTGTGAGTGCAGCAGCAGAGCCAATGTGATGCTCACCACATGCCAACTTCCCCTCTGCCTTATCCCTTCTCTTCTCAGTAACCAGCAGCGACCCCAGCATCCAGAAGCCACATAAGCAGTGCTGACACACACACCTGCCTTGCCAACCACTACTGCCCTGTTATGGTCTGAGGGTGTGTGATGCTAATATACTGGAAAAAACCCTTCACTCGTAACTGAATAACTGATTTGTATTCAACCTGAGGATGCAGCAGCTCTGTCTTCCTCTTTTGGCCCCAGCAATGATCTGAAGGCATAGGATGATGCAGTTCCACTGCTGAAACTCACCTGGTCTGACCCTCCCTGGATAAAAGACTGCCCGGGAAAACTGCCTGCAGTTCTAAACTTCTTGGAGTAAGGTGGTGAGTTGTTTTAAGCTGCTGGCTTTAGCAGTTCAGTGGTGGTAGCAATGGAGTGATAGCACCTGCAAGGAAGACGAGGAGGCAATAAAGAAGGGAAGGGGGGAGGTAATCACCAGGAGCTGCATCCAGTCCTAAAGGTGCCCTTCCACATGCAGTAGACATGGTCTGGTCAGGGCAGGTCTGTTTTACGCCTTCATTCCTCAATGATTTTTTGTTTCCTTGGATGAAATTACAGCCATTTTTGCACTGTCCATTTTGTGCCACACACACACATATACACACACTGGAGATATAACCCTCTTCCCCTCTCCCTGAAACCATTTCAGGGATTGTTCAGGGATCAAATCACCACAACCCCAAAGCAGAACTGAAACATCAGCCCCCAGTTTACCACCAGCAAATAGGATGGTGAATCGAGTGTGTGTGTCTTTTTTTGGCTCACCCCTAATAATGCATGTTTTGAGAGCATTTTTTTAAATAATGCAAATTAATGTTAGTTTTTGCTTTACTGTACTCCTTTTATAGAAAGCTCTCGCCCTCCTTGGTGTGTCTGTGGGCCATTTATTGTTAATATGACTTTTGGTTGTATTCAACTAAGTCCTATTCAAAGCAGAGTCACTGACATGAACGAATCTCAGTTAATCATGTCTGCTAACTTCCACGGATCTGCTCTGAGTGGGATTAGCATTGAATACCACCCTTTATTCTTAACTATAAACCACCTCAAGTGTGAGGAGAAGCAGGATATAAATGCTGTTAAATAAGAAAATATGCTTTTGAAGATGCGGGGAGGACAAGAAAGATGGCTTTGCTGCAGCTGTGAAATGCTTCGAAGTTTGCACAGGCCTTATACGGGTGGCTAAGGGTCTGTGGGAGTAAAATGAATGAGGTGTTCCTGGCAACGTTTTACACCGCCTTCCCTGTCTGCTATAGCTGAAAATGAGAGAGGGACTATGAAGGGATGAATGATGGAGGAGCAGCCAGGATTGAAACAACTGCCTTTCATATGTCAGCCGCCAGCAAAACTCCATCATTGTATTATCATTTCATTCCAACTTTTCTCCAGAGGATTGTAAAACAGGGGTTTACATCTGCGAACCTCCTACAGGGCACTGCATTTCAGAGGAAGTAACCCAAGCGAGCATTTTACAACCGAAGTCTTATCATGGGAGAAAAAACACCCCTGAGGTTTTCACGGTCACCATTTGGCATGGATCCAATTTCCTTTTGTTGTAGGTTAGGTTTTCCTCAACACCCAAGCCAACCAGTTCAACTCCAAAGATATAAATTATGGCCCCATCTGCACTATACATTAAAGCAGTATCATGCCACTTTAAACAGTCATGCCTTTCCCCAAAGAATCCTGGGAACTGTAGTTTGTTAAGGGTGCAACCCCTGTTCCCCTCACAAAGGTACAATTCCTAAGGTTCCCTGGGAAGTAAGATTGATTGTTTTGACAGACATCAAAGATGATGATCATAGCCATATGTGACCTCTTGGTTAAGAGGAAGTATGCCATTGAATATCAGTTGCTGGGAAGAGGGCTTCATGCCTTGCTTGTACACTTCTCAAAGGTATCTGGTTGGCCACTGCAGGAAACAGAATTTATTTATTTATTTATTGCATTTGTATACCGCCCTATTGCCAAACCTCTCTGGGTGGTTTACAGCAATTATAAAAATTTAAAAACAAATATACAAATTTAAAAACACATTTTAAAAAAGCAATTTAAAAACACATGCTAAAATGCCTGGGAGAAGAAGAAAATCTTGACCTAGCGCCGAAAAGATAACAGTGTAGGCACCAGGCACACCTCATTGGATGTTGGATGCTTCTTATGTTCTTAATAATGGTGCAGATGTAACAAACCTGCCTTTCCTCTCTCTCTCCATTACCTGTTCTCTTAGCCTCCCATCTCACAATATCCCATGCTTATTCACTTAATCCAAGTATCTGCACCCTCTTCAGCCACAGCAGATCTTTTGGTAGCATCAATCCATCTTCAGGTTCTGACTCAGTGTTAAAGAGAACTTTTTCTCAGCTGGTGCTGATCTCTCAATTGGAGCTAATTAATCAATATCTGCTTGGCTGACTCACCAAATCCTCCTAACAGCGTCCCCACTGAGGGTTTTGACCTGCAATGACTTGACCACGCTCATTGTTTGCTTTGTTTGTGTGATCACCATGTCCATATACACTCCAATTCCCTCTGTTATTAAAAAGTTAAATCATCTGACATGTTGGTTTTTTCTTTAAGAACCTGCTAATTATTCATTCATTCATTCTGTATCCTGGAACTTGTCTTTCTACAGCTGTCCAGTACTCAACAACAGTTTTGACTAATCAGCTACATTCACTGACTTGTTTTTAAAAAGTAATTCGGTTTTAATACACTTCATTTTGTATGGAAACTTTGTGTTTTTCCTACCTTTCATATTCTGAAAATAATGTTTTGAGATTGCTAATTTCTGTAAATAGACCTCGCTACTGTTTTGTGCTAAATCAAAACTTGATCGGTCTGAGGCAGCACAAAAGAAAGTTAATGGCCCAGGATAGAAGTGGGTGCCTCTTCATGGGAGTCATCTGTTCGAAGATTCTTGATAAAGAGACATTTCTAAAATGTTTGGAAAGAGAAGGAGTGGCCATAACATTAGGCAGAGTAGCTGTCATGAAAGGGCACCAAATTGTTGTTTTTTAAATTACATTTACATTCCTCCTTTCCTCTGAGAATGGCATACTTGGTTCTCACCATCCTCACTTTATCCTTACAACTGTTGGGAGAAAAGCACCAGTGCTTGTAATTAGGGTTGCCAGATTCAGGGCCTAAGACTGATCCTGTATCTTTAGGAGAAGAGAAAGTCAACCAAGTGCAGGTGTTCTTGCAACACTGTAATGGGAAAAACCACAGGGTGGGATTCTCCCTTCCCCCTGCACAACTTTTAAAGATACAGAAGACCTCTTGGTTGCCAGGCCCAGCCTCCAAGAGGTCTTCTGTATCTTTAAAAGTTGTGCAGGGGGAAGGGAGAATCCCACCTTGTGGTTTTTCCCATTATAGTGTTGCAAGAACACCTGCACTTGGCTGGCTTTCTCTTCTTCTAAAGACACAGGATCGTCCTCAGGCCCTGAACCTGGCAACCCTACATAAGTAACCTGAACCGGGGCGGGGCGGGGCGGGGGGACCGAAAGATAACCCATTCCTCCCCCACTGATTCCTTGTTTAGTAACTACTCGTTGATATGTAGATTGTTTTCCTCAGACTTTACTTCCTTCCTCCTCCTTCTTAGTTAGAGAGTTAGAGTTAGCTTCATGACTCCATAATGGCCACATGTCTGTCAGTCCTCAGACTGGCTTTATTTCCCAGGAGTAATAAACCAGCTTCTTTATTCTTTCAACCACTAGCCTTTCCAGACTATTCATTTCTGCACACCTGCTATATATACTAAACTCCAGTAGCAACAACCCTGCGAAAGATTTGTGTGTGTAGGAACAAACATCTTGGAGATAAAGAGACAGACAGAAACAGACAATTGGCTGTGAGCTGAAGGCACTTTGTGGCCGTAGGGATGGGGAAGAAATGTGTGTGTGTGTGTGTGTGTGTTGTTCACAGAAAAGCCTGCTGGATCAGGCCAGGGCCCCATCTAATCCAGCAGCCTGTTCTCACAGATGCCCATGGGAAGCCCATGAGCAGGACCTGAGTGCAAGAGCACTATCCTCTCCTGCAGTTTCCAGCAACTGGTATCCATAGCATGCTATCTCCCACCGGTGAGGCAGAGCATAGCCACTCATCCTCCAGGAATTTGTCTAATCCTCTTTTAAAGCCATCCAAGTTGTTTGTTCAACTTTTATATAACTTCTTTAATCTCTTTATATATATATATATTGGTAATCTTTTATACTCTTTTGTATCTCTTTGTAAAATTTGTATTTTTTATAGTAAAAAATGTGTGTGGGAGGGCGGGGAAGCTTTGCACGGGTGGCAGCTTCTCAGGGTAAAATCAGCATCAGACAGGTGGTGACTTCCATCAGGACTGTGTTCTGGAGTGAAAAGATGAACAGCTCGGCCACACACACCATGGTCTCATTTCCAGTTCTTCTCCCTTTGCTCATCTGCCAGCTGATCCTTCCCCCTCACCTGCAGCTGTTATGTAAAGCAAAAAGACAGATGCATGAATGCCATCACACAGTTCATGCTTCGTCTAATGTAGCCCTTGACACGCCCCTGCCCAAAGGAATTTACAATCTAAAAGTCAACACAGGGGAAGGGGAGACAAGAGTAAACAGGGAAGTCATCAGTGCCAAAGGTTAGTTTCAGGCTGAGTTACAGTAAGGCATGGGAACTAGAGGGTTGTTGTGCCAAGGGGGTTAGTTAACAGATGGGGACTCCAATGGAAAGGCTGAGCGCAATGGAACAAAGAGGGGAAGGAGGGGGAACAGAGAGAATGGGACAGAGACCTTTCGGATGAGGAAATAGGAGGGCATCAGCAGAGGCTTTGGGTGCTTCCATACAGGTGTGTATTGTGGGACCGATCCTCCTTACACATGTAAGCTTTTCGCAGCATCCAGGTGAAGTCACTGACATCAAAGGACCAGCCCTTTCCCCCTCCTCTCACATTTAATTTAGATTGTAAAAAAAAACCCTTCCAATGGCCCGTTTGCAATATCAGAACACTCTGCTTGCAATATGAAGCCCCCCTCTGGAAAGCCACTCTTTGGATATTTCCACAATAGACATTGACAATGGAATAGCCACACTTTGTTCAGTCATGTTTTACAAGGCATCCACGTGACACAGTTATGCAATAGTAGTTCTTGGGGGGGGGGGTCTCTTTTGAAACAGCAGAAAATCTTCCAATAATAATAATAATAATAATGCACAATTGTCACAGGTGTAGATTATTCTTGGATATATTTCTCATTAGCCTTTTATAAAAACTGTGGAGCTTGGGACATAGTCCAGTTATTAGATTTGTTATTGCTGCTGCTGCTGCGACAGATGGTAAACTAAAACTTTGAGGTGATAACAGAACATGTAGCAGTGTTCTCTATCCTCATGCATTTGTATGCTTAGATGTACATGGGTTAAACATGCAAAAGAATCCCTTAAGTTAATGTAGAAGTGGCTTCCGCAACAATTTGAAGAGTGCACTCCTGCACTAGGGGGAGCTCCCCAAATTATGATTGCTGCCGATCTCCCACGATCGTAGATCTGGCCCTGGTGATAATGTGAATTTGCCTAGTTAATAAGCATTTGAAAGGCAGTTACTGCAGACATTGAGATGTCCATGAATCAGCATTTTCCAACAGAAAATGCTTCTCTTGGAAATTTACTGGCCATCTCATTAGCGTAACTAGGAAACAAAAGCAAAACAAAATTTGCTTGCCAGAAATAAAGTATTGTTCATCATCTGATCCATACTTCACAGAGTTACAATAACAATTATTTTTATTTTTATTTCTATTTAGCTAGGTGCTAGGCACCACACAAAATATATACAAATGCCTCTGTGCCTCCATTTATATGTGACACTGGAATACCAATGGGGTTGTTTCTCTGACGATTAGCAGTGGCATAAATGGGGCATGGAAAGTGGACACTTCATCATGAAGACCTTTATGAGGAAGGATATTATCTTCTGGTTGTTCTTTGGTGAATTTGTATACTACAAACCATGTGGTGCCTAATACACACTCCAAATAGATCTCCCATCTATCCACACAACAGATACAGAAAGCCCAAGAACAGTGTGTAAAATAATTACAACAGCTTTGCTAGGTCAGACCATAGACTGCCTAGTCCACCATTTAGGCTAAGCCGCTGGTCAGGCTGCATCTGTGTTCGATTCTGGGTGCCATATTTTAAGATAGACATTGATACATTGGTGAAAGAACATAGGAAGAGTCCTGCTGGGTCAGGTCAAAGTCTCAGCATTCTGCCCCCACACTACCAACCATATGCCTATGGGAAGACCACAAGCAAGGGCATGAGCATGACAGCACTCTGGAGGTTCTAAACAGATTATACCATGCACATGCTGGATCTTCTTGGGTCAGCATGGTTTGATAGTGCCATCATGCCACACAGATGCAAGAGGCCTCTGTTAAAGAACAGTATAGCCAAGTGCACAGGATGCCTTCTGAACCCACCAGATTCTGCTAAGTCTGGATTTGATTCAGTTCAACTGTGGCCAGAACCATGTATCTCTTATAGAAGGAGCCACACCTCAATGAATAGAGCACATGATTGGCATCCACAAGGCCCCATGTTCAGTCCCCAGCATCTCTAGGTAGGGCTGCAGAAGATCCCTGTCTGAAACCCTGGTGGGCTGCTGTCAGTCTGTAGGCATCTTGGGATATTAGATGGACCATGCAGTGGTATCATTACTCCATCTTTGCTAAATTCCAGTCTTAAGGACTAGCAGCTTATTTCCAGCATGTAAAAAAGAATTTCCTTTCCCCTGCCCCTCCAAAGCAGTGGTAAGAGAAATACAGTGCAATCCTAGCCATGTTTATTCCAAAATAAGTCCCACTACAATGGGACTTACTTCCTAATAAGTGAACTTAGAAATGTACTTTAGGGTGTTTTCATGAATGTCACCAAAACTATCTTCCTGCCGCGAAGGCTATAATCGCTTACCTGGCAGGAAGCTCCATTGAACATCTTAGGGTTTACTCAGAACATGTGCTGGATGGAGCTGAATGGCTGTAATCTAAAGCCCTTTTAATTGAGAATAAGGCTGCAGTTCTATACTCACTTACCCGGGAATAAGCCTCATTGAGGCTAGTGGGCCTTACTCCTCCAGAGTAGGCTTGCAGACTCATACTGTTATTGACAGTCCGATCTCAAGCATGCTTACTGGGAACTAAGTCTTGCTGAGTTCAATGGGACCTACTCCCAGGTATGTGTGGACATGACTACTCTTCCTCTTCTTTTTGCATCACAGCACTGCTAATATGGGAGATTAGTGGGGAGGGGATGAAATAATATACATCCCAGCCAATTCAGTTTTTCTGCTTCCATTAGGAAACACTTTGAAACAAAGCCAATTCCAGCCTTGTGTGTAAAAATGGCCTGCTCCGATGTCATGAAGTGGAGTAACACAAAGTCCTCATTCCAGTGAGTGGTGCCATAGGGGCAGGACTTTGGAGCAGAAGTTCAGGATGAAGAGAAGGACCCCCAAATGCAGCAGAGTTGGGTTAACACATTTCAAAGTAAGTGAATTAATACACGTCACAATCTAAATCTAAAAGGGGGGAGTATAAAACCATTATGGTCAGAGGCTACAATTACCAAACTACAAATACTGCCTCATTACAGGAGAGACTATAGGTTTGTTTTGGCTCTTCGGTTTGTTTGATCATGCATACTCTGCCATTTTTGGTACAACTGGCCAATTTCTTTATTCTTCAGTCTGTTCTCCCGAATGGCAATGCCCCATCAGCACCATATGTTTAAAGCACTCTTATACCACATTAAACATTCATGGCTTCCCCCTAAAATCCTGGGAACTGTAGTTAGTTAAAGGTGCTGAGAGTTATTAGGAGACCACTGTCCCCCTCACAGTGTGGTTTAAAATTCAATCTGTCTTCCCAGGGAATCCTGGGAATTGTAATGAGGGGCAAGGGGGTCTCCTAACAGCTGTCAGCATCCTTAACAAACTACAGTTCCCAGAAGTCTTTGGGGGAAGCTTTGACTTTTTAAAGTGGTATGATCCTGCTTTAAATACAGTGTGCTGATGGGGCCTCACAGTGCAAACTTACAGATGTTTACTCCGAAGTAACAGCACACAGTCATTGCTGTTCTGTTTAAGCTGCAAGCACAACAGCAACTCTGATTCCAGTTTTCTGGTAGCCTAATAACATGCTCTAGCCAGGTGGACAGTATCCTTTTCCTCAGCCCCATATTCTGGGGGGAGACAATATACCTTTGGCCCATACTCCCTCCCCCACCTCTCTGCTCTTTACCCTAGCCTTTGACATCTGAGATACATGTTTTCAGAACCTACCCTATTCCTGCTACTGTAATTAATATTGATTTTTTAAAATTGTAACCTGCTCTGGCTGGTAAAGGGTAAGAAATTAAATAATAATATGGAGTTGATTCCTTCCTATAAAGGAGAGATGGATCATAAAGAATGAAGTGGCTAGAGCAATCTATAGCAGGCCACAATAGCCAAACAACTCACTAAATAGCTGTATGATGTGTCATCTACACCTGAGGCAATTGCACAACTGTTTCACTGTGTTTTGAAAAGTCAAATTTTTGGAGCTCAGGGTGGGGGGAGTTGAACCAGAAAAACCATGGGGGCAGGATGTTTTGTTCACAACGTCCTAAACAAGTGAGTGAACAAAATGTGGCTATTCCACATTAAATGCCCAGGGTGGAAACAGTCTTACTCTGTGCTCGTTATCAGGCTATATTACACGTGCAAACTTTTTTGCAGGTCACTGGTATGCTACCCTGACATGACATACTGGGGACATATCATACTTGCCTCTCGACATGGATGAATATAGCACAGCTCAGCAAGGAGTGCATTTCTTTAGTTCACTTAGTGCTATTTCTCCACACACACACAAAAATTGCACAGCTGAACAGCTGACAACCAGCATTGTCGATAATTTCCCTGAATAATATAAAATTATGCATTTGCATTACCAACCGTTATGCTGTCAAAATGGAGTTGACTTTTTCATTATTTCCCCTCCATTGCTTTCACTGATAATCATTCATTTTACAAAGCTGTTCTCTCCTGTTGATTTCACAGGCAAAAGCAAAATATTCCAAGAATCCCTCTCAGTGGTAAGGATGACTGACGCAGCAGTAATGGGCTAAAGAGTTGGAGGTGGCTTCGAAGCATTTATAAAATCAGTTGCAAGAAACTGTCAGTATCAGTGTCAAAACCTTACCAATCATCCAGTCATTTAATAAATGAGCATGGGCAACACACTTCCACTCCAAAGCTAGTGAATTATTTCTGGATATGCTGGCCCTCTCGATATTTTGGAAATGAAAAAAGAGGGGGAAATCCCAAGATGCTGGAAAATGTGGTGTTTATTTTCAAAAAAAGCCCAAGGTGTTTCGGCCACTATATTGTCTGACCTTTGTCAGGGGATAGACTGGTCTATAATATTCTTTTCTAGCAAGTTTGCTTGAAATGATAGACGGCCATTTCTTACAATGCCTTGATGTAGCATCGCTCCAGGACATTAAAATCCAGTGAAGCATGGCCACTCAAATGCCAAGGAGATCCATCATCCGAGGGGTGTCCCAACAGAGGCCACTCTGCTGGGTCCTTTCAAATCTGGAAGCAGCCCCAGATAATGGGAATAATATATGTGAAGCACTTTGAATGCTTTAGAGCAGCAGTGGGCAGATGCTAGGAGGGAATCTACTGGTAGTTCTCTGCATGATTTTGCAGCAGACAGGAAGGTTTTCTGACTTGTAACTATTGAACAATAGCAATGATGACAATGCTGTTCCACCCCCAACCCCAGTCAGGCTGCTGAATGAAGTTGTGGGGAAAACCAGAAGTGGATTTTTGTCTGAAAAGGCTGTGAGCTCAGGAAACATAGCAGCATAGCTTTTACAGTCCTCCCTAGTAGTGTGCCCTACTACTGAGCAACAGCCCCTGGGCCACAGTGGTCAAAGTGCCAAATACCATCCACTAGACCACCAGGGATAGGCACTGAAAACAACTTTTTGTTAAAGGCACCCTGTTCCTTAATTCTAAGTGTGCTTCTGTCCTGCATTTGTAGACCTTGGAGTTCTAGTAAAAAACAAAGTAGGCAAATCTGCCTACCCCTGTTCTGAAACACAGGGCTGGTGCCAGGCATGACTGGACCATTGGCACCAGCCTGCTCTGGGCCTCTGGTGCCATATCCCAACACCCCCCATAAGGCAGTGCAGGGCTAATAAGCCCACCCATGTGCCCCACCTACCTCTCATGTTGTGTGAATGACTTGCCATAAACCAAGATGGCGCTGGTGGCATCAGCCCCTTAGGAAAGCCCCCACTGCCATCTTGGGTGATGGCAGGCATGCGCGCACAGAGCACATGGTATTCACACTGCATTCCCCAGGTGGGGTGCAGGTGGGCTTATTGAAGCGCATGCTGTCTGTATTGGAGGATACCAGGGAGCCCCCTTTCCGCGATCCACAGCAGGGTCGGGTTGCAGGACTTCACGTTGCTGCAGATCAATCAATCAATCTTTATTGATACAGTCATAGACCAAAAGACATTTATAAATAAAACTACATACATTTATAATAAAAGGTTACAAAGTTGCAGTCATGTTAAAACAGTAAAACAATAAAACAACAAGGAAAACAGTTACAGCTGGGTGGCGGAAGCTTCTGAAGGGATAGATGCCTTCCGAATTGATTGAGCCGCGAAAATATATTTAGCAACTGACAAGATAGTATCCTTATTAGCCGCTGACAAAAGATGGAAAAGTAAACAGTTAAGCGGTTTGTAGGGGTATTTATTTATGATGGGGGTTATGAATTTGGAGCGAATATCGTCATATAGGGCGCACTCAAAGATGACATGAAAGAGAGTTTCTATGGCGCTGACACCACAAAGGCATAATCGGTTTGCATACGGGATACGTTTAAATCTCCCTTCAAGTAAGGCAGAGATAAGACAGTTAAATCTAGCCTTTGTAAAGGCTAGACGATATTTGGGGATCGTAAGAGTTTCCAGATAAGGGGCACTGAGCATAGGCACAAAGCTCAGACCAAAGTGAATAGGAGAACAGGTCGAGGTGGCTGCAGTTATGGAGCGTTGGAAGTCCATATCGTTAATACGAGTCCGGATAGAATGTTTAACTGTCTCTGGAGTGAGGGACATCAGATGTTCAATTGAGAGGCCAATACTTGCAAGGTAATTTGTAAACGTACGGGCCCATTTCGAGGTAAAAGAGTCTTCCCAGAGTAAAGGGAGATAGCCAGTAGATTTTTCATAAGACATTTTAAACCAGAAATTTAGGGCGGCCAGCCACGCTTGAGACTCAAGTGAGACTAGGCCAGATTCTAACCTAAGGACCGCCGCAGGAACGCACCTGGGAACGCCAAAAATTTGTCTGAGAAACAAGGAGAGAACTGCCTCCGCAGAAGAGTTGAAGGCGCCAATCCATAAAGGTACCCCGTAGAGAAGTTGAGAAATAGTTTTGGATCTAAAAACCTTTAGGGCTGCCGGAATGTATTGTCCTCCTTTAATGAAGAAGAACCTTCAAATACCACTGGCTGAGTTGCGAGCAGTAGAAATAGCCCCACGGATATGGGGAGTCCAGGACAGAGAGGAATGAAAAAGTATACCAAGGTATTTGAAATGAGAAACCTGTTCTATTTTATGGGTATTAATTGTCCATGCGTGAGCAGGAGAGTGCTTGGCAAAAGCTAAGATCTTAGTTTTGGAAAAGTTTATAGATAGTTTGTTATCATGACAGAAACTCATAAAAGCTTTAGTTAGGCGTTTGAGTCCTACTTTAGAAACAGAAAGGAGAACAGCGTCATCTGCATACAATAACAAGGGACAATGCAGGTTTGCTAACTTAGGGGGGTGGAAGTCCGGGGATTGACAATAAAGGGACAGATCATTCATGAAAAAATTAAATAAAAGTGGGGCTAGTATGCAGCCTTGTCTAACTCCTTTTGTTGTAGTAATGGGGTTTGTGAGATGACCTTCACGACTACATCTAACACGAAAGGATGTGTGGTGGTGCAGACGGCTAATTAAGAAGAGGAGTCTCTTGTCGATCGTAGATTTTGCGAGTTTCGCCCATAGTATCTCCCTAGGGATGGAATCAAAAGCCGATTTCAAGTCGACAAAGGCAACAAACAGGCCGTTACCCCAGCGGTTCTTGTATTTTTCAGCTAAGTGATTTAAAATCACACAGTGTTCTATCCCAGACCTACCTTTCCGGAAAGCTGCCTGCTCCCTCCCAAAGATATTATCCTCCTCCAACCAAGATGAGAGTCTCTCTTTTAAGTAGCAGGCATATAGTTTGCCAATAATGGAAAGGAGGCTAATTGGGCGGTAATTTGCTGGGTCCTCTTTGTTCCCTTTTTTAAATATAGGGATAACTATGGATTCAAGCCAAGACTCAGGGAAGCATCCAGAATTATTGATCAGAGTAAAGAAATTTGCTAGAAGAGGGGCCCACCAAGCTTGGTGTGCCTTCAACATTTCAGAAAGTATATTATCAGGTCCAGGAGCTTTGCCGGATTTCAAGCTAGTTGCTGCAGATCATGGGATGGAAGCACCACCCTCCCAACCTAATGAGGGGCCCTTTGGAGGCCCCTCTGGGCAGCAGGGACCCTCAGCCAGGGCCCAACCTGGCCGCTTTCTGGTGACAGCCCTGCTGCAGCACCATATCACTGCTAAGTGTCTTCAACCTGTACTAACTCCTATTAATCCAGATGTCTGACAGGGGCAAGTATGGAATGTTTAGTGAGCACTATTGGCTTCTCAAACCCACCATGGAACAATCTTGGGAGGAAAAGTTCCTGCTTTTCACCAGTAAACTTTGCGCGCCTGATGCCAAAGCAGGAGCAGAAAAATGTGGGGGCTTAGTTACCACGGAAGCTAAAAGACCGTGCTGTGAACTATTGAGCGGGGATGGGTGAAATTCCATTTGATAATTCTCACTTCCCATACCAATATGCAAGATGAAACACATTTGTCCTTTGAAATTTGCACTCCTCTGATTTTTGCAATGCAGTTCTTCAACAAAAAAATGCAACAAAAAGCTAGTATTAGGGGAAAGCCTGAACAAAAATGAGCATATTAATGGAAATAATGTACAAAATGAATTAGGAAAAATGGGAAAACTGTGTATATCAGACAATGTGTGTATGTTAAAAGGGTGCACTAAAATGGTGATGAATTTTTATTAGGACTTCTTTAAAAAATCAGAAACTGATACAGAAATCTGGTAAACTGAACTTAAGACTGGAAACATGAGAAAATAAAAACTGAAATGGACAGATTCATTCATTCTTTATCTGCGAGTCATTTGTGTATTAAAGAAAATTAGAACAGGTGTTTGAACTGGGCTGAAAGAGAATCCAGTCACCCCTGGCAAGACTAGCTGTTGACTGTCTTCTCAGGAAAACAACTGTGAGGATTATAGTTTCCAATGAATGATGCCCTTTCTCGTGTAGCTAGTGGTGCACCACTTGCTATAGTATCTAGTGTAAATGCTTCACAGTTATAACCTGCACAGCTTCTCTTTTCAAGTTCCCCTATGGGTTTTATAACCTTGCAACAGAGCCAAATGAGGAAGCAGCCAGACATTCAGCTGGCTGCATTGCATCATCGCATCTGATGTGACAACTTTTCAACCAGCTCCTTAAACTCTACCTTTAATAGCGGCTTACTCTGCAGACATCAGAAGGTGGAAATGTTTTTCACTTGCTGATTTCTGCAGATCAAGCTGATGTCAAAAGCACAAGAGCAGGCCAGGCTGTGGTGGGGGCTCCTGGATAGCTGGCAACACTACCACCCATCGCTCCTTTCAATAAGCCAAGGGAATGTGGCTGAAATACTCCCATTCTTTATGTCTGTAGATGGGGATTCTTTTCTATTACTCAGATGGTGATTATACAGAAACTTTAACACATTTCCAGAGGAGTAGCTGAGTTATTCAGCATTGCAGCAAAGACAACAAAGAGTCTTGTGGCATCATACAGAGTAAGGCTACACTTCTAAACCCACTTACCTTGGCGTGAGCCCGACTGAATTCAGTACGATTTACTTCTGGACAAATATGGTTAGGATTTCATCCAACCATGCTTTCAGTATAGCGGGCCCATGCAGGGTGGATGCACAGGGTGGGTGACAGCCAGGAGGCCAAGGGGAGGTGTGCCAGAAGAAGAACTGATATTGGTTTATATTTATTAATTTGTATTATTATAATATTTGTATATGTAACATTGTGTATTTTTGGAATCTTTGTTATTTCAGTGGTCTGTTGCACTTTCAGTGTTCTGCAAACTGAAAGATATCTTGATATACAAGGGGCTCTGCCCCTGTGCACTTTGTGCTCCAACCCCACCACCTACTTTCAGTAGCAACATTGAGGCCTCCCATGAACCAGCCTGCATGAGCTCTGCACAGCTTGGTCCTTTGTCTCTGCTCGCCCTGCCTCATCCTTCACTGCTCCGTGCAGTGCCATAATCAGCACGGGAGACCAGGTTGTCACACTGCAGCATGATGCAGACACATACACACAAAGATTAAGCACTATAAAATGTCTAAATAAAAATAAATAATAAATAAAAGCCTATGGAACTTCCTCCTAACTGAGATTAGACAGGCACTCTCTTTGCTGAACTTCAGGCATGTTACTAAAGATTTTCAGCAGGCATTTTAAGGTAGTGTTTGGTTTTATGATGATTTTATTGTTTCATTTTCTGTGTGGCTTGTCTTTATATACACCGCTTAAAAATGTGAATGATTTAAGTGTCATATAAATGTCTTTAATAAATACATAAAATAAGTCATACTCAGAGTAGACCCACTTTAATCAATGGGCATGATCAACATAAGCCCATTATTTCAATAGGTCTATTCTGAATATGACTTGGGCTGCAATCCAATATACACTAACCTGGGAGTAAGTCACACTTAACCCAATTGAGCATACTTCTGAGTAGACATGTATTGGATTGCAGCCTTAGTTGGATACAACCCTGACATAATAAAAATGTGTTAGTCTTTTAAGGTGTCACAAGATTCATTTTTACTTAACTAAGAAAAAGTCTGTAAAATGGCTTGACTCCATCTAGTCTAGTTCCTTTTTTGGAAGTACCTCTTGCATGTGAACTGTATTTATAAAGTCCATTGCTGAAAAAAGGCAGTTCCCCTTCCTTACACAGCAATTGTAAATCTTGACCCATGAAGTGAGAATGTGAAACTGTTGAACAGGAACCAAGACTTTCCATGTGCCTGTTTAAGCCTTAGAACAAGCTCAGGTTTCAAAGCACAGCTTGAGCAGAATGGTTTGTGCAAGGACTAACTTTTGCAGTATATGTACCAGTGACATTTTCTTATTTGGTCAGTTACAATCTCATAAGGAGGACTTTCCCCATAGGGTCCAATACCTGTAGATTGCTTCACTTAAGTGGAAAACCATTGCAAGGGGTGCTTCAAATGTTCCAGTTGATGCCAATGTTGTAGAGTGTCAAGTGTCTAGTGTAGATCTAGGGGGAGCTGGTATAGCACAATGGAAAGCCTGGCTGGCAGTCCAGAGTCTGTGAGTTCAAATCCCCGCTCGTGTCTCTTGAGTGTAAAGGGCCAGCTAAAGATCACCCCCATAGTGAGTGGCTCAGGGGTTACGTGCCCTGCCACCTGTGCAGCCGTGGGCAAGCTGCATAGTCCCAAGGAGCCCAGTTGCCCCCCAGCTGACAGTTGTGGACAAGGAAGGGGCTGGCTTGTGCAGCTGTGGCAAACTGAGCAGGCCCTAGCCAGCTGGGGAGGATTAGCCTCAGAGGGAGGCAATGGTAATCCCCCTGTGAATACCACTTACCATGAAAACCCTATTCATAGGGTAGCCGTAAGTCAGGATTGACTTGAAGGTAGTCCATTTCCATTGGATCTGGGGGGGAGGGCTGTTTTGGAAGGAGTGAGGTGGGGGATGCCAAGCAAAGCTATTGGAGTCACAACAGCACACTGAACCTAGCAGAGAAAAGGGGGAACTACTGCTGTACTGTCTGACCTGCATTCTTACTGCTCATTTATTTATATTAGCAGGCTGCCAGAAATAAAAATTCACCTGGCTTGCAGCAAAGTAGCAACATGGACCTTTTAAAATAAACATGGCCCCTGGAGTCATTGGTACAATACATGACATTGACAGTTGACACAGTCCAGCTTCAAATGCTCTTCTCTCCAACTGCACAAAGAGGGTACCAGGAAGAGATTGAAAGACAATAAGCCATGTATTAATGCTTCATACCCTTTGATCGTGTCTGCTTATAAGATGCAATCTTTTCTCACTAGAGCTCCTCTGGTGAAGAAATGATTTGCCATAAAGCTTCATTGTCAAAAGTTACTCCGTCTAGCCAAAGGCACCAATCCCAAATAAGAGCTAAATCCCTTTTTATTTTAGCTGCTCTGTTTGCTCTGTGCAAGTGCAGGGGGGAGCAAGACTGCACAACCCATGGCCCCTTCACACATTCTGTTAATATGTGACAGAATTAACCCTCCCTCCCCAATGCAATCCTATCAAGAAATAAGTCCTATTGAATTCAATGAGATGTACTCCCAGGTAAGGCTGCAATCCAATACGTCTGTTCAGAAGTAAGTTCCATTAGGTTCAATGAGAGTTACTCCCAAATAAGTGTGTATTGGATTGCAGCCTAAGTGTGTGTAGAACCGCACCCTTTTACAACCAACTTACGACTATGTAGAGCACTTTGCCTATGTGGAATGTACTACGTACATGCTGCTCTTTTCCTTTGTCTGCCTGGAACAAGTCCTATCTTCCTTTGTCTCTCTCATTATGCTTGAGGTCTCTCCGCGGTCCACTCACAACTAAGAATGGAGAAAGATCTTTCAACGGGAATCAGTCTGAACAAATTTAACAATACAAAAGCTAAGGTCCCACTGCAATCAAGTTTTAATCTAGCCATTTGTGAGGGCCTTACTTGAGGAAGACGGTTATCCTGTGACATTTCTATAATGTGGTATGGGGAGATAAGAGGCCATCTGAGAACAAACTGTTCTGCCCTGACAATACACAGGAGGCCAATTACCTCAGAATCTTATTCTCATTTGGATGAAATGATGTAATCATTTAAATAAAATGACCCCAGTTATTCTCTTTGCCTAGCTTCTCCCTTTTATTTGCCAGCAATGTGAAGCTCAGAGGACAGAGGTCATCATCTAATGGATGGCCTCTGAGGAACCCGCCACTTACAAATACAAATATTGTATCCTTCAATTTTCCATAAGCAAACAGAGGTCATGTATATATTTCTCAGTGATGCGGAAGGGAGGGAGGGAGAGAGAGAGAGAGAGAGAGAGAGAGAGAGAGAGGAACACTAGTAAAACAAAATAATGATCTACTATATATTTTGGAAAGTTGTTTGTCTATTTGCTATGCATTCGGACACCTCTTAAGATACCACAACCAAATTTTGATGTGGGTTCCTGAGATCAAGGAGCAGGTTTTCATCTATGTGTGGATACAGCTGGATGCCACTTTGAGACAAGATGGCAGATTGAACCTTTCAAAACTGCACTGATTTTTTGGTGTCTTAGAATTCCTAAGCAAGGAATGAGGCTGTTGGTAATAAACAGAGTATGGATAACCAACTTTTATATACCCACTCTACTCCAGACAACAACCCAGAAGGGGGCATATTTTGCCTTAATAACATGCCCTTCAAAAACAGGCTCTATAATAATGTTGTCACCATCTAGTGATAAGAGTTTCCCCAGGTATGGAACGTAGACCTAGTACTTCCTATAGATATATATTTCCTAAGGCAGAGCCTGCCCAATCATTAGGCAGAGTGAGATGGCCTCCTCAAGTGGCAGATGCAGGATAGTGGTGGTAAGTTACATGAGTGCAAAGCTGTTCACATTACATGATTTGCCCTGTACCTTTCAAGTTAGCTTCTGTTCTCAAATGTGGTGAAGAAGGATGCCCCACCAACAGTGCTGAAATAAGATTCAACTGCTACTCTGGTCAGCTTATCTGTGTGGAAAGGGAATACAAAATAGCATGGGCTATGATTACAGGGACCAAGTTACCTGATGGACCATCTTCTCCCATATCTTTTGAGATCTTCCTGGGAGGCCCTTCTGCCTACATCAGTGGGAATTCAAGAGAGGGCCTGCTCAATGGTTGTAGCTAGACTCTGGAACTCTCTTCAGGGAGAGGCCCATCTAGCCCCCTCATTTGATGTCCTTCTGCTAGCAGATAAAACTTTTTCATTTGAACAGGCTTGGTGTCTATTGAGTTAATTCCTCCCCCCAATTGCTCTTCATTTCAATCTGCATTTCTATCTGATTTTAACTGGCTGCTGCTGCTTGATTGACTGTTTGATTGATTTTTACATTGTTGTCTTTTCTAATGATAATGGGTTGTATCCAATGCCAGTTATACTCAGAGCAGACCTACTGAAATTATGGCTAACTTAGATTCATTGAGTTGTATCCAATATTAGCCCTAATCAGAGTAGACCTATTGACATTAAAAATGGCCATTAACTTAGGTTTATTAATTTTGGTGGGTCTACTGTGCGTAAAACATAATTGGCTACAACCCACTATACCTTGACTAACATTCAGCAGGGCCTCAGGGTGTGGGGTGAATGTGAATGACTGCTTCAGTCTGTGAATGACTGTTTCAGTGAAAAAATTGTAGGCATCAAAGAGCAACCAACTATAAGCTTCCTCCTAACAACCAAATTATTAATACTGATTATGTAAGTGTACAAAGTGTACAGTGGATGTTTAGGAAAGGCACAGCCAACAAAACAGGATAAATCTTCCCAAAATCAAATGTGGTATTAGATTCAGTTCACATTTAAAGGCACATGTATCTAATTCACACTTTCTGAAATAATGCATGAACCAAAGCACAACCATCCTTTGAAATTTGCACTTCTCTGAATTTTGCATTGCAGTTCTCCGGTCAAGTAATGCATGGGAAAACACATTTACTGGGGGAAAGTGTGCATAGAGATGCATATATTAGTGAAGATAACATGCAAAAATGTATTTCTGTATTGCTTTGCAAAAATGTGTAGATTAGGTGAAATTGCATACAAAAATGTGCATGTTTGAAGAAATTCCCATTAAAATGCTGATGAATTTTCACAAGAACTTAAAAAAAAAGCAAACAAGTGGAAATGTGGAGAGCACAATTTCAGATCGGAAAATGGGAAATTGGAGAAACTGGATTTGTCAGATACATCCATCCTGAGTAGTATCTTAGGAACAAAACAATCAAATCATTGGCCTTTTCCCACATTTTGTAAAACTATAAAATACATATGTTTTCATCTACCCATGGGGGTGGGTGGGAAATCATTCTACCTTGGAAAATTACATCTGAAGGTGGATAGTTTATTTTCACATAAAATTGTTTCTGTGTAAAAAAAGACAGGCAATGGCATGGCATAACACAAGATGGCTGCTGTGGGGCATGGCAGAATGGCTGCCACATCTAAAAGATCAGGGGGGAAACAGGACCACAAAAAAGGGAATGTTTAGGCAAGGCTGAGCAGAAAGAGCAAACAGTCTCTTGTGTATTGCATATTTTTGAGATGTTTGACCTTTCATGGGTGCCATAAGATATACTGGCAGGCACACTGGCCCCCGGGGATGCCATGTTGACAACCCCTACAATAAATCAACACTACAATAAGACCAATTCAGCACAATTTATAATAGCAGATTAAAAATGCATCATTGAAAACACCTAGAGGATCCACAATGTGGGGTTCCCCACTTGGAGCAGGAACAAGAAGCCTCATACCTCAAGACAGCCCAACCAAACAGCTGAGTTTTCAGCTGGTGCCAAAATGACAGATGCTTCAGTGTGGCGTAATAGTTAGAGTGTTGGACTACAACCTGGGAGACCAGGGTTCGAATCCCCACACAGCCACAAAGCTCACTGTGTGGCCTTGGGCTAGTCACTGCTTCTCAGCCTCAGAGGAAGGCAATGGTGAACCCCCTCTGAATACTGCTTACCATTAAAACCCTATTCATAGGGTCGCCATAAGTCGGGATCGACTTGAAGGCAGTCCATTTCCATTTTCAGCTCCAGTCATGCCTTTTTAGGGGGGAAGGGTGTTCCATAAGCCTGGCCCCACAGAGGAGAAAGTCCTATCCCTTGCCTCCACATAATACACTTCTCTTAGTGGTGGAACAAAGAGAAGGGCATCCCCCCACCCTGATCTAAGTATGGGCAGGCTGATACACAGAGATGCATTTCTCCTGGGTTTTGGATTCCAAGATGTTTAGGGCTTTGTAGGTTAACACCAGCTTCTTGACTTCTGCCCAAAATTACAGGCAGCCAATGGAAGCTTTTCAGAGTCAGTATTACAGGATTCTAGCTAGCTGCAGCAATTAACATTCTGGCAGCCATCTTCTGCACTTATAATTATAGCTTCTGGACTACTTTCAAGGGTAGCCCCACACAGAGCACGTTACAATAGTCCAACTGGGAAATTACCAGACATAAGTCACTGCCGCAAGGTTATCCTGGTCCAGGAATAACCATAGCTGGTGAACCAGTCAGAACTGGGTAAAGGTATGCAGCGCAACCAAAGCTACCTGGGCCTCAATTGACACTGCTGCATCATGGAATATCTGCTCTTTCGAGGAGAGTGCAACTTCCAGACTCAAGAACCACACACACACACAAGACATCTGTCTTGTCAGGATTCAGTCTCAGTTTAATGGACCTCTCCCAACTTGCCATTACTGCTTCCAGGCACCACTCCAGCATCCAAGTAGCCTGCCATTAGAATTGTGTGGGTATCGGGAGAGACATGAACACGGCTTGTGAAATTTTCAGATCATCTCCCTAGTTGCTGCTCAACCTGCGTTTGGTATCATTTTAAATCATCATCCGGAGCCTTTAAGTATTACCATTACTGCTTTGGAAATCAGAATTCTACACAGGAGGCTGCCTTATACCAAGATAGATAAAGATACATACCGTCACAATATCACAACAATCTGCATTGAAAAGCCTCAGCTATATGCAATTATATTAATACAAAACATTAACAATATGAAGTTTTTATAAGCACAACTTGCCAAACAATAATGAAAGTATGAACCAACCATCACCGGTTTAAAAACAAAAACAAAAGCCTGTTTCAACTATAAGTCTTTCTCGAGTTCATGCAACTGATGGATGGCTTCTAACTCCTTAAGAAAAGTTCTTTATCAGATTCCAGCTTGAGTCAGTAATAAGCTCTAGTCCTCTCAAATTAGTTGTATAAGAGCAATTCTTCAAACTTGCCATGTCATTCTTTGTAATAAGTTGCTTCCTACAAAATACAATTCGCTCTGTAACATTCTATATATTAGAAATATCAGACATATAATGTTAGAATTTCCTCCCCCCCCATCCTCACTCTCATCTTTGTAGGGTTGCATGCATACAAAAACCTATGACTGGCCATGATGAAACTTGTTGCCATTTTTCTGGTCTCCACTAATCACAGCTTCCACATTTGCTGCAGATTGATCACAAAGTCTTCTTTGCTGCATGCATAGAGCATTTTATTCTACAATCAATGGAGACCCAGCACTGGTTTTTTCTACATAGTCAACACCAGGGGTCTAGTTGTCTGGAGTCTCGGGGGGGTCTTAGACCCTTTACTTTTGGGGGAGCAGGATCCCAGCAAGGTCCCTATGTCTCCAGCATCCTATGAGCCAATCAGCATGAAAGAGGAGTCTGTTATTTATTTATTTATTTTATATACCGCCCCATAGCTGAAGCTCTCTGGGCGGTTTACAGTAGCTCTTTTCAGTAGCAAACACTCTCCCTGTTCATGCATATTGGCTGTTGTTGTGGGAGAAGGCATTAACAAGAATCTCATTCTCAACCCAGCATCAAAAAGGGGTGTGTGTGTGTGATAGCTGTGACTATCATGAAGGGAACCTGCACTGCTGAACTGGCTACTATACTACGGGTCCACACACAATCTAGATCCATTGCATATTTTTTGCTCCAAAAAGCACTTCTTGAGAAACTGGTTTCATACCAAAACTGAAAGCTCATTGCAGTTTGATTCTGTGTTACACCGCACTGCTTTGACAACACTTTAGGCAGTTCTGGCAATGTATCCACACCTGTCCAATAACATTGTGGGTAGACATATATCAAGATTGTAACTACCACTTCATTCACCTGGGACATGTGCTGGGAGGAAAATGCATGGATAACCTAATCAAGGGAAGAATTTTCAAATATGTGACAAGTACCCACACCCACTCTTGTGGACGGCAAGATCTAGAATCAATCTAGATTGAAAGCAGCATATTGAGAATGAGCACGAACAATTCTAGATTGAGAAAAACTACATTTTGAGCTGCAAACTGGTTAGAGTGTATACAGTCTTTGTTGTTTTTATTAATAGTTAATGTCTAGCAGTTTTAATTAGATGCTACAGACTAGTCTGCTTTTGCAAAGAGAAGGTTAATCCTGCATTTCCCTAATGGTTGTTAATCAATTTAATTCATAAGAAGTCTTCCTAACAGTTGTCTCAGATACTGTTACGAAGGGACCTTGAACTTCCTCATGAGCGTAGCTCACTAGAAATCCAAGTCCCCAAAAGAGAGCAGTAGGATCTTTTTGCTGGAGTTAGCCGCACGTCACCCCCAGAACATGTATAATTTTACCCTTAACCCAATAACACATACACTGAAAGTAAAATAAAGAGTGGTTTTATTAAGAGAAGGAACAAGGGAAAATATTGCTGTTTACAATTGCAGTTAACAATGAGTAGTTTTCTAACTATTATTCATTCATTCAACAACACTGGATAGACTAAAGCAAAGAGACTAGCCCTATAAACACTTTCACATTAAGCTCACCCACACAGAAAGAAAGAAAAAAAGAAAAGGAAAAAAGGCCCAGATAGTTGCATAAACCTTTCCTGGAGAGTTGCTTCAAGCCTAAAACTGAGAGAGACCTTTCGTATCTAGCCCAATGAGCAAAAGCTCCACCCTTTGTAACCAGTGCCAGATTTGAAAGTTCTCACCCAAATCCATAGCTCTGAAATTGTCCCAAAGATGCTAGCGTGCGTTGATAAGAAAAGCAGTTGTTGCAGCCCCCCAGACGAGGAACTGCCTTCCCCTTCTCACTCCTCATGTTTTATACCTTTTCCTAACTAAACTGACCCCAAAGTAAACCCAAAGTAAATGTCTCCAGGAGGATGTGGACCCACTCATTTCCTGATAAATTGCCAGATGATAGGTGTGATCTCCCTGCTGTAGATTCCTGATGATTCCTCAAGGTTAAGATTATCATAATCCTTGTGTAAAACAGTTTCTTTGTTTGACAGGAGTTTATCCTGTCTTCTCCAAAGGCTTAGAAATGCACAACACCTCCTAGTTTGAAAGGAGCTATTCTGTTTCCTCCTGATGGCCTAGATTATCATAAACATTTCCTTTGTTTGAAAGGAGCGCCTATTCTTACTGGGTGACAAATCCCAAATTTCCATGAGTCAGGAAGTCTATACCTTCACGCATTGCAAGATATGTACTCAGAGGTCACAGAGGGGCTGTTTCCCAGGAATCTTTGCTGTTGTAGGCTGTGATGTTCCTATATTAATGTATATATGGTAAGTGTTGTTGTTTAGAAGATACATGGTAAGTGGAGTGAAAGAGGAGGGGGAGTGAATGGGCAGTAGAATGCTAGATGATTGGCTGAGTGTTTAAAATGGCTGAACGTATAAAAGGAAGAGTGAGAGTGGGGGGGGATGAGGTGAACTGAGTGGGTTGCTTGGTGGGGTTTAGAGAGTTGTTTGCCAGGAGAGAGTGGAGAAGGAGGGGGGTGGAGTTCGGATTAGTATTGAGTAAAACCATATGCTTATGTGCCTTAAGAAGAAATCTTGTTAATCTTGTTAGCTTTGTTATCTTTAATAAATACTTAATTTGGTTTACCAAAGGCCTGATCCTTGGCTGGGCTTTCACAGACCAGAAGGGAGGGTAAGGTAATGACCAAGGCTGAAGGGGAACTGTAACAAATGGTGGCAGCGGTGAAGAGAATTACAATACCAGTATTCAGAGTCTCTGGGAATACTAGTATTAGGACGTGACTGGTGGTTGCCTAGCAGGGGATCTGTTGAGATCTGTGCTAGAGCGGGGAGAGAAACAATAAAAAAAGACAGTCCGGACTGGTGGAGTCCCTGGTGGTGCCTAGTGACAGGCAGTAGCCACGCGCAGGTAGGAACCTGACAGGGAGAGCCAGGGAAGGGCGTCACAGGTGGTGGCAGTAGCGGTGGGATACGAACAACAGAGAATCCAGATACGAATACTAGAGAATCCAGAACAGTGGTGTGGCAAACAGAAATAACAAAACAAGATTTCTTGTGAGAGTGACTGGCAAAGAGTGTGTGGCAAAGAGTGAGTGAACTCAAACACCATGGCTGAATACATAAAAATGAAAAGAGAGGAGCTGGTGGAGAAGTGCATAACATTCAATTTACCTCACAAGGGTAAAGGGGTAGATGAATTGAGGGTAGCACTTATAGGATTTGCAACTGCCCAGCAAAAACAACCTGTCAGGGAAGAGACCCCAGAAGGATATTTAAGCAATCCCGCTTATATAGAGTATTTGAGAGAGAAGTTGAGGATGGAAATTGAGAGAAAGAGGATGGAAGCTGATGGGAAAGACAAGCGGAGGGAGTTGGAAGCTGAGAGATTGAGGAGGGAGGCTGATGAGAAAGAAAAGCAGCGGGTCTTTGAGGCTGAGGAAAAAGATAAACAGCGAGAGTTAGAAGCTGAGAGATTGAGGATGGAAGGTGCAGAGAAGGAAAAACAGAGGGAGTTGGAAATTGAGAGAATGTCGTTCCTATATAGGGGCATTTTTGCCTACACCCAAAATGCTGAGAAGGCTCGGGAATGTTCTAGAGAAATTTCAAGTGTGCCACGTGAGATCAAGGGACCAATTAGGTCTGGGTTTGAGCGGAGTATTTAAAGCCGCTCCTTCCCTCAGCGTTTGCCTTTTTTGCCTCGCTGCACCTTTGAGCATAGCGTTTGCAAGGGGCTCTGCCTGCATCTTGTGGTGGTCGTTTCCATTTCTTAACTGGCTGGTTTGTTAGTCGCTGCTGTTTCCTTCCGTTTTGTAATTAATTAATTTATTTAACTCGGCTTGGATTCCCGCCGATTTGCTGGGCTGCGGGCGTCTGCCCACGTCCCCAGCGGCTTTCTGCCGCTTCGCGGCTTTTTGGTTTCCTTATTGCATTTTCGTTTGTTTGCCCTTGCTGCGTGCTCTCGTCCTGTGCTTTAATTCTGTAATTGAGTTTGGTTTGAATTTCCCGCCGATCAGCTGGGCTGCGGGCTTCTGCTCAAGCACAGGCGGCTTTTCGCTGCTTCACAGCTGATCGTTCTCCACGCAGCCCACCTTTCTGTGCTAGCTTTGAATAACTTAGGTAGTTTCCTTTGTGATTCAACGTTTGGGAACGTTTAGTTGGGGCTGTTAATTTTTCTTGTCTTTAAGGAATCGTTCCGTTTGTTCAGCCCCCCCCTCAAAAAAAATTTTTTTTAAAAAAATTTTAGTTCACATTTAATTGCGTTGCATTTTATCTCCTTGTACATTACTGTTCCTAATTCTGTTAGTGTTTGAAATTAATTTCTAGCTTACTGGTATTTATTGTTGTTTTATAGTTCATTTGTTTGTTGTGCTCATTGTTGAGCTTTTTATAGGTTTTGGTTTTTATTTGTTCTTTAATAATTATATCAAGTAGTTTGCATATATTAATATTTATATATCTTGGAAATATATTAATTGTTAAATTAATTTTATTACAGTAGATATATTATCCCTTTTATCCTTACCCTTTATAATTATTTCTGACCCCCCCTTTAAATAAATAAATAAATAAATAAATAAATAAGAAAAATAAATCCAGTTGCTAAGTTGATCGCTGTTTTCTTATGGTTTTGGTTACTTGTTAAGCGTTAATTGTTGTTCCTGCTGTTATATTTCTGATACTGGCAAGAAACATGCCGCCTAGGAAGGTGCAACAGAAGAAAGGCGTTCGCGTATTGAAGCAGGCTTCTAAGTGCCCCTCAGCTCAGCATCACCAGTCATCTGATGAAGAGGAGGATATGGGCACCATTCGTGCTTTGGTGGCGCGTGTGGATGCGCTTGAAAGGGAGCGTTTGCAGCCTTGTGACGCAGGGGTGGGGCCCAGTACTGCCTCTACAGATAAGAAGTCTGCCCGCCTCACAGAGAAGTGCACTAAGTCAAAAATTCTTGCTTCTTTGGTTTCTTGGATTGGCGTTCTTGAAGCTGCTGCACCGGCGCAGGAGCCTGCAGTTCTCCCATCCGCAGTGGCTTCGTCTGTGGTTCCGCTTGCATCCTCCTCTCCCGTGTTCTCACGTCCCGCTGCAGATGGGTTGTTGCAAGGACAGGCTCAGTCTCCATAGTCCAGTGCCTTGCCCGGGTCGTCTGAGCCCTCTGCTGTTGTGGCTTCGCCGCTTGTTGCTTCTCCGGCTGCTTATGCAGGTGAGACACTCGCACCACGTATTCCTGTTACACAGAATAACGTTGCAGGTGTTAGTCCTTTAGATTCCTCTTCAGCTGGTGCTCAGCAGCTGAGTGGCTCCCCACCAGTGGTTTTTATGGGGGGAGTTTTAGTTCCGCAACAACCACAGCTCCCTTGGCCTGCTGCGGCTGTGACCCCTTGGCAGCCATCAGTGGCTGCCTTGGGTCTTCCTACTGCTTCCTTGCCTCTCCCTCAGGGTGTTTATCCTCAGGGTGATACTTCTCTTCCTTTGGGTGACCATTTATTGGTCACAAAGAAGGAAAGAATCTGGCGGGGAGAGTACATTGATCTATTTACTCTTCTTTTTCGTGAGAACGAGGTTAAAACTAAAGAGGGTCAGGAAGGCAAAGAACGTGAGGTGGTCACAAAAAAGAGAGTTGATCATGTATGGCCTAAATGGCTGAATGCTTACACGATTTATATGGGAGTTATGACGCAGGCTTATCCATCAAGGGCCCTATCTATGATAAAATACCAGGATATCATTCATCGGGCCTTTCGAGAATTTTCGGGTACCACGTGGTTGCGGTACGATGAAGATTTCAGGCAGAGGGCGGCATTGGACCCCACCCTCCGTTGGGACGTGGAGCATGCCGGTTTGTGGCTTCGCTCCATGACTGAGGCCAGGCCTACTTCTGGTGATAGGGCAGATAGTGGACACCTGTTAGCACGAGCGCAGACTTCCGCCGCTGGCTCTAGTCAGGGCGGACAGTGGGTTCAATCCCAGCAGGTCTGTTGGACGTTTAACAGCAGTGGCCGATGCCTCAGGCGTCCATGTAGGTTTCGACACGCCTGCGGACTGTGTGGTGGCAACCACCCCAGTTCTTCCTGTCAGCGTGCCCGGCAGGCTCGCCAGGGTACAGGGAAACACCAGCAGCATAAACGTGGGGCTGGCAACAGCGGGTACGTCGCAAGGCCAGTAGCCCTGTTAAATTAATTCCCCTCGCTCACCTGTTGGCAGGTTACCCCAATAGGTCTGCTGCTAGTTTTTTGCTGGCAGGTTTTACTACAGGTTTTCGTATACCCTTTCAGGGCCCCAGGGTTGCTATTTCGTCAAAGAATCAGCCCTCTCTCACGTCTATGGCCCCTATAGTGTTGGCCAAAATCAGGAAGGAGATAAGTGCTGACCGGATTTCAGGTCCCTTTACTTCTCCTCCTTTGGAGAACTTGAGAATTTCTCCTTTGGGTATTGTTCCTAAGAAACAGCCAGGCGAATATCGCCTCATACACAATTTGTCATTTCCCAAAGGTGCTTCTGTTAATGATGGCATTTCCCCAAGTCTTGCATCAGTTAGGTATACATCCTTTGATGAGGCTGTGCGAGTAGTTCGCAGAGCTGGTAAAGGTGCTTTATTAGCGAAATGCGACATAAAATCTGCGTTTCGTCTCCTACCAGTGCATCCCGATGATGTGGACTTACTGGGTTTCAAATTTCAAGGCCAGTTTTACATTGATAGGGCCATGCCAATGGGTTGTTCCATGTCTTGTGCTGCTTTTGAAGCATTTAGCACATTTTTAGAATGGGCGCTGAGAAGGAGGACTTTTTCTTCTCTGTCAGTTCATTATCTCGATTTTTTGTTTGTTGGGCCGGCAGGGTCTTCCCATTGCCTATATTTGATGCACTCTTTTGAGGCCTTAACGGCTGAATTGGGTGTCCCCTTAGCTCCAGAAAAGACTGAGGGCCCTTGTTCTTCACTTATCTTTTTCGGTATCAAATTAGATACGATTGCCCAGTCGTCCTGTTTGCCACAGGACAAATTGCTTGCTTTGCGGCAGCGTCTCCGGACTGTACTTGTATTAAAAAAGATTACATTAGCTCAATTACAGGAACTTGTGGGACACTTAGTGTTTGCCTCTAAAGTCATTTCTCCAGGGCGTGCATTTCTCAGGCGTCTCTGTGACGCCATGAAAGGTGTGCGCTCTCGATCCTATTTCATTCGTGTTTCTGCCGGGATGAGGGCTGATTTATATATGTGGCTTACATTTTTGGAGGACTTTAATGGTCTTTCCTTTTGGCGTGATGAATTGCTTTTGGAAGCTGAATTACAGGTACATTCTGATGCTGCCGGGGGTATAGGCTTTGGTGTTATATTCCGGTCGCAGTGGTGCGCGGATAGGTGGCCTAATACATGGCAGGCCTCTGGGACCACTGGAGATATGACCTTTTTGGAATTTTTCCCGATAGTTGTGGCGGTCCATATTTGGCCGCAGGCATTTAAGAACCGTACAGTACGCTTTTGGTGCAATAATCTGTCTACTGTGTGTGTTATTAATACCCAGACTTCCAAATCTCCACGAGTTATGCGACTAGTGCGCACATTTGTATTGCAATGTTTGCGTTTTAATATCCTTTTCGTTGCTCGGCATGTTCCAGGTTTACAAAACAGCGTTGCTGATGCTCTTTCCCGATTACAGATGGTGCGCTTTCGGGAGCTTGCACCTGGAGCGGCTCTGGACCCTGTCCCGGTCCCGCCTTTCTTATGGAACCTTGGCGTTTAGAAGTTGGGGCCGCTATTGCATCTGCTCTTGCTCCCAGTACTCAGAAAGCGTATCAGCGTGCCTTTGCGAAGTTCCAGGCTTTCCGAATCAGTGCTGCTTTATCTATGGCGTGGCCTATCCCCATGGATCAATTATTACAGTATATGACGCACTTGAAAGGGCAAGGCTCTTCTGTTTCTACTATCGCTGGGCACCTCTCTGCGCTGGCCTTTATCTCTAAGGCATGGGGACTGCCGGATCATTCTGTAGATTTTAGGGTCAGAAAGGTCCTTGAGGGTTGGTCGCGTTCCGCTCCCAGGCCCGCTGACCGGAGGAGGCCAATCACACCCGATGTCCTCCTCCAGATCCTGGCATTGTTTCGTTCTTTATGCTCATCCCTGTATGAGGCGCACCTTTTCGCCGCAGTAAGTCTGATGATGTTCTATGGTGCCTTTCGCCCTAGTGAAGTGTTAGTCCTCTCTAAGCGCGATGTGTCTTACAGGGCCTTATGCTCTGGCGATTGCACGTTAGGTGCTGATATGGTTAGGTTCTCCCTGCGAGTCTCTGAGACTGATCAGAAGGGCCGTGGCAGTCTTGTGTCTTTACGCAGCTGCCAGATTTTGGAATTATGCCCTGTAGTTGCCATGCATCAATTCTTGCTTCTAAGGCCAGCGGGCCTGCGTTATCTGTTTATACATGCGGATGGTTCTGCCCTGACTCAGTTCCAATTTTGGGCCGTTGTTTGGCGGGCCTTGTTGGCCACTGGTCGCGATGCTGGAGTCTATGGGCTGCATTCATTTCGGATTGGAGCGACCACGGCTGCTGCCCTTGTGGGCATGAGTGTTGGTGATATCCAGGCAATTGGCAGGTGGCGTTCCTCAGCCTTCCAGTCTTATGTCCGGTATTAATGTTGTATTTAATTTTGTTTTCCTTTAGGTATTTTGAATCTTCCAGTCCCGGTGCGGATCGTTCTGTGTGGACATTCCATCTTGTTTTGGGCGCATCGGAGGGCCTCTTTGTCGTTTTCTGGGACGCAGCTGCAGCTTTCTGCATCAGCGACAGTTAGCTGGGAGGCGCGGAGGGGCATGTTATGGGATACGTTGTTGCCATTGGTGTGCCGCACCATGGCATCAGTGGCACAGCTGCATATTTTGTTAATTCATTTGGGGGAGAATGACCTTGTGCAGCGCCCTGGTATGGACTTGCTGCTTAAGGTCAGGCGTGATCTCATGTGGCTTAGGCGTTCTTATCCTAATTTAATTTTGGTGTGGTCTGATATGCTCGTGAGACGAGTATGGAGGGGTGCACTTCACCCAAACAAAATTGATAGGTCGCGCAAATGGGTGAATAGGAAGGTCAGGGATTTGATCTTATCCATTGGGGGGGCGTGCATAGCCCATGGTAGGATAAGGTTTTATTCCCCTCAATTGTTTAGGGACGACGGTGTCCACTTGTCTGAGTTAGGATGTGATTTGTTTTTAGAGGATTTGAGGTTGGGTTTAAGGAGTCTGTTTTCTTTATTGGGTTGAGGGGACCAAGCTTGAGCTGATCCCCTCTTGTGGCATGGAATTTGGGCAGGTGAGGTATATTGGGTTATTTTGAGGCGGTTAAAGTATACAGGTAAGGGGCACTCCCCAGGGAACCATCAAAGCTTAATGCCTCATGGCGAACTGAGGAGTGTCCTTGTGGGACCTGCTTGCGCATCAGGGTGAACGCCTGTACGGCAGGGCCATGGTGCGGAGGTGGGAACCACAACTGACTTCAGCAGCAAGGAGGGAGGTTTTCCCCCACGTCCTTGGCTATGGAGTTAAGGTCTGAAGAGAATTATTTGCCTTTAGAAGGCGTGGGAATATACCCACATTTGTAGGAGGCCTCACCTGCCCGAAGCAATTTAATCTGATGAATTGGCTTATTTGCATTTGATGCTGAATGTTATATTTAATAAATATAGCATTATTCCAACTTGTGTCACGAGTCTTCTTGGGTGTGTGGGCAATGTCGTTCCTATATAGGGGCATTTTTGCCTACACCCAAAATGCTGAGAAGGCTCGGGAATGTTCTAGAGAAATTTCAAGTGTGCCACGTGAGATCAAGGGACCAATTAGGTCTGGGTTTGAGCGGAGTATTTAAAGCCGCTCCTTCCCTCAGCGTTTGCCTTTTTTGCCTCGCTGCACCCTCCCTCCCACCCTCGTCAGTATGGGCTTAGCCAGTCGCCTTAATGGGGCTGAGTAGGAATTTTTGGGGGGGGATCCTGATTTCAGGATCCCTTTGGTTTTGCCTACATACTGCTTGGGTTTAATTCAATTGGCTTGTTGGGAAGGGTTGTGGTGTTTAGCTTGGTTGGCATGGAATTCGGGCAGGTGAGGTATATTGGGTTATTTTGAGGTGGTTAAAGTATACAGGTAAGGGGCACTCCCCAGGGAACCATCAAAGCTTAATGCCTTGTGGCGAACTGAGGAGTGTCCTTGTGGGACCTGCTTGCGCATCAGGGTGAACGCCTGTACGGCAGGGCCATGGTGCGGAGGTGGGAACCACAACTGACTTCAGCAGCAAGGAGGGAGGTTTTCCCCCACGTCCTTGGCTATGGAGTTAAGGTCTGAAGAGAATTATTTGCCTTTAGAAGGCGTGGGAATATACCCACATTTGTAGGAGGCCTC
Source organism: Rhineura floridana (assembly GCF_030035675.1). Classification (NCBI taxonomy): domain Eukaryota; kingdom Metazoa; phylum Chordata; class Lepidosauria; order Squamata; family Rhineuridae; genus Rhineura; species Rhineura floridana. The sequence continues at coordinate 167,087,229 of NC_084483.1, read as the reverse complement.
ACCTGCCCGAAGCAATTTAATCTGATGAATTGGCTTATTTGCATTTGATGCTGAATGTTATATTTAATAAATATAGCATTATTCCAACTTGTGTCATGAGTCTTCTTGGGTGTGTGGGCAATGAGATTGGGGTTTGAGGAGAGGGAGAAGCAACGAGCATTGGATGCTGAATTACAAGTAGAAAAGTTAAAATTTGATAGAGAGAAATTTCACTCTGAGGAGACAAGGAAAGACAGAGATGGAGCAAAAATAAAAATTACTCCAAAGGACTTTGCTGTCTATGAGCCTGGTCAAGATCCTCAAATTTACCTCAGCACCTTTGAAAAAGCAGCTCAGTTGTGGGGGCTACCTGAAGATAAATACATGCAGTATTTATCAAACCTGATTAAAGGGGAATTGGCTGAGGTATACCAATATTTCCCCTCAGACAGGTCCATCACCTATGCTGAATTCAAAGAAGCAGTGTTTAAAAGATTCAGACTGGGGCCTGATTATTTTAGAAAGCTTTTCAGAAACTGCCAGATACAGACAGGGAGGTCTTTCGTGGAGCTGGGAGCAAAACTGATGGACATATTTGGGAAATGGCTGACAAGTGCAAAAGCTCAGTCTGTGGAGGAGGTGAAAAACCTCATGATATTGGATCAATTATACCATCAGTTACCACCAGAAATAAGGCTCCTGGTCAAAGACCGTTCCCCTACATCGGTGCAGGAGGCCGCAGAGATGGCGGATCACTTCGCCTCCAACAGAACTGGCTGGGTGGGGAAAACATCAAGAGATTTTAAACCCAGACCATATAACGCTGGCAGAAGGGATGTGGTACCACAGAGAGTGAGTCCTCCATTAAAATCTGAAGGGCACAGGACACCCCAGAGTGGATCTGTGTACCCTAAAAGTGAGGAGAAATTATGCTACAAATGTGGTAGACCGGGGCACCTACGTTTTCAATGTGAGGTTGCCAACCCCATTAGTAATCCTGCTCAGACAAGGGCAGTGAAAACAGAGCCCAAGGCTTTAGAAACAGCGAAAAAGGTTCAGTTCTGCCAGATAAACTGGACAGAAGTAACAGACCTTGATTCAGGTCTGAGAGAGGAAGTGAGTGTACAGGGGGCGAATTATTGGGCATTGCTTGATACTGGTGCCGCTCAGACATTACTGAGGCCAGATTTAATAAAATCTGAGGTAATATTACCTCAGGAAACTGTGACTATCCAAGGAGTGAGGGGTCAACCAGAAAGTTTGCCTGTGGCCCTGGTGGAAATGACTTGGAGAGGCCGAGAGGGCCGATATAAAGTAGGCATTAATGCCCAGCAACAAGAACCAGTAATACTGGGAAGAGATGTAATGGGAGCCCAAGGAAAGATATATGTAGTGACCAGACAGCAAATGGGCAGAGAAAAAGAAGCCATGTTAAGGGGGGCTGAAGCAAACAGGGTGGAAACTGTTAGCGAGCCTCAGGTCGCCATAACAACCACTAGCAGGCCTGCTGAAGGAGACAAACTGTATCAAGTGGTTGCTGATAAGAAAGAAGCAGAGCAATTCAGGGAAGAGCTGCATCAAGATATAAGTTTGAAGCAGATAAAGGAACAAGCTCTGACCCAACAGATTCCTTTCACTGACAAACTGAGGAATCAAGTTGTGTGTGAGAATGGGATTTTATATAGACTGTGGATGCCTGCTGAGAGAAAGGATGAATGTGAACCAGTGAAACAAATGATGGAAGTGGTGAAAGAGAATTTGAGTCAAGCACAGGAGAAGCAACGTTACTGGTATGACAGAACAGCCAGGGAACGTGTGTATGATGTGGGAGATATGGTTATGGCGTTCATACCCAGGAAACATGACAAATTACAGGCTAACTGCGAAGGACCATATACCATCAGAGAAAGGCTTGACACAGTGACGTATGTAATCACCACAGACCAATTAAACAAAAGCAAAGTGGTTCATGTAAATATGTTGAAGCCTTACCATACCAGGGATGTACAGGTGTTGCAAGTTACCTTATTCCCTGAGGGAAGTGGGCCTGAACTTCCAGATTTGGTACAGGAAAGCAAAGACAAAGGAGGGGTAGATCAAGTGGAATGGTCAGAGGAGGTGAAGGAGGAAGTAAAAGAAGAGATTCTGAGAGATTTGAAAACCTATAGGAATCTCTTTAGCAACAAACCTGGCCGAACCAGTATAGTTATACATTCCATTGATACTGGAGATCATGCCCCAATCAGATCTGTTCCGTACCGTGTGAATGGGAAAGTTTTGAATGAGATCAAAAAGGAGGTGGAAGATATGCTGGAATTAGGAGTGATCAGGGAATCCATCAGTCCCTGGGCCTCAAGTATTGTCCTGGTTCCGAAAAAAGATGGAACGACAAGGTTTTGCATTGATTATCGGCTAATCAATAAAATTACTGTCCCAGATGCGTATCCTATGCCTAGGGTAGACGCAATGTTAGAGTTATTGGGGGCAGCAACCATTATCTCTACACTAGATCTCTGTAAAGGATTTTGGCAAATGGAACTAGACGAGCAATCCAGAGTCAAAACTGCCTTCAGTACACCAGATGGGTTATATGAGTTTGTGACCTTACCCATGGGACTAAGGAACTCACCAAGTTCATTTCAGAGGCTAATCAATACTGTGTTGCGAGGCATGTCAGATTTTGCAGTGGCCTATATCGATGACGTGGCCATTTTTAGCAAGTCGGTGCCTGAGCATGTCCAACACCTGACAACAGTATTGGAGGCCTTAAGAAAAGCAGGCCTCACAATAAAAGCTAAGAAATGCCAGTTTGGACTAAAGGAAGTAATCTATTTAGGACATAAGGTGGGGAGTGGGAAAATCACCCCCTTATGGAGCAAGGTGGAGGCAATACAAGCGTGGCCGATCCCCTTAACCAAAAAGCAAGTGAGGGCATTTCTAGGTGTGGCTGGTTTTTATAGGAAGTTTGTGAGAAATTTTGGGGAAATAGCAACCCCCTTGCATGAATTAACAAAGAAGAAGTGTTCTGAGCGTGTGGTATGGACGGATGAATGTCAGAAGGCTTTTGATCTACTGAAGCAAGCCTTGTGCCAAGGACCCATATTAATAGCACCAGACTATGAGAAACCATTCATCGTGGCTACAGATGCGTCGGACCTGGCGCTGGGAGTCGTCTTGCTACAGGAGAGAGAAGGCACCAGACATCCAGTGGCGTACCTGAGTCGCAAGCTGACGCCGAGGGAGAAAAACTATTCGTCGGTCCAGAAGGAGTGCCTAGCGGTCGTGTGGGGACTGAACAAGTTGCGCCCATACGTGTGGGGACGAAGATTCACAGTGACTACGGATCATCGGGCCTTGTTATGGTTGCAGACTATGAAAAACCATAACACTATGCTGCAGAGGTGGTCCTGGGCCCTACAGGACTATCAAGTGGACTTCCAGTTCATAAAAGGCAAGGACAATGTATTGGCCGATGGACTTTCCAGGCAAGTGGCTGGGACTGCAGTGACGTGACCAGACTGAGGAACAAAGAAAGACATTTTCCCCATAGAGACTTTTATTTGTTAACGCGACGTATAAATCCTGGAACAGGAATAGTACTCTGCCGTTGTTTTAAGGGGGGGGGAAATGTGATGTTCCTATATTAATGTATATATGGTAAGTGTTGTTGTTTAGAAGATACATGGTAAGTGGAGTGAAAGAGGAGGGGGAGTGAATGGGCAGTAGAATGCTAGATGATTGGCTGAGTGTTTAAAATGGCTGAACGTATAAAAGGAAGAGTGAGAGTGGGGGGGGATGAGGTGAACTGAGTGGGTTGCTTGGTGGGGTTTAGAGAGTTGTTTGCCAGGAGAGAGTGGAGAAGGAGGGGGGTGGAGTTCAGATTAGTATTGAGTAAAACCATATGCTTATGTGCCTTAAGAAGAAATCTTGTTAATCTTGTTAGCTTTGTTATCTTTAATAAATACTTAATTTGGTTTACCAAAGGCCTGATCCAGGCCTGGTCTGGGGTTTCACAGACCAGAAGGGAGGGTAAGGTAATGACCAAGGCTGAAGGGGAACTGTAACAAATGGTGGCAGCGGTGAAGAGAATTACAATACCAGTATTCAGAGTCTCTAGGAATACTAGTATTAGGACGTGACTGGTGGTTGCCTAGCAGGGGGATCTGTTGAGATCTGTGCTAGAGCGGGGAGAGAAACAATAAAAAAAGACAGTCCGGACTGGTGGAGTCCCTGGTGGTGCCTAGTGACAGGCAGTAGCCACACGCAGGTAGGAACCTGACAGGGAGAGCCAGGGAAGGGCGTCACATAGGCCTTTTCAAACTCTGGTTCACTGAGATGAATCAAAGATTAAAAATTCCAAATATTTGATACCTCATAACAATACTCAAATAATTTCCCGCATTATCTCTCCTCTGCACAATTTTCTTTTTTAAAAAATGCATGTTTGCAATGCAAGTAGCAATGTTGTTCATGAACATATTTGATGAGCCAATGGCATTGGTTAGCTAAGGAAATGCTGACATATTGGCTAACACCATGGTACGTAATCAATGCTTAATCGCTTCCAACTGCTTTGCTGACAGAAATCTAGCAAAATTGTGAATAGCAGTAAATCGCCTTGTCATCTTTTTTTAAAAAAAAGGGAGGAAAGAGGGATAACACAAAGAACAGAGAATATCTTCAGTTTTCATGTATTTTATACAGAGAATAAATTCAGGAGGAGTAACTTTTAATTCATCTCATAAGTTCATGATAAGTTTTAGTACTGTTCTCTTACTTTTCCATCTACATGTGGCAGGAACTGAAGTGGTGTTTTCATTCAAAGAAGAGTTTTGCATGGATGGATTACTGCATTGCACTCTATGAGCCCCCCCCCCGATGTTGGCTTGAAACCTCCAGCTAGTACAAAGTGCAGCTGCCTGGCTGCTTACTGGGGCAGAATATTGTCACCATGTTACGCCACTGCTGAAAGAACTGTGCTAGCTGCCAATTCACTAAGATCAAGGACCTGGTACTGGTGAGTGCCCTGCAAATGCCATCTCATCAGGAAGTCTATCCTTTATGGTATAGGAATCAGGCCTACCCTTTGGAACTCCCTCATGTTACACCTCAGACAGGCACCACCTCTATTGTCTTTTCAGTGCTCATTGAAGACCTTCCTTTTTCAACAAGTGTTTTAAGTGAAGATTCTTATTCCAATCTGTGTTTTATGTTTTTCTTGTTTGTGTTTTAATCTATGTTTTTTATTGTTTTTGTTTGTGTTTTAATCTATGTTTTATTTCTTTGGGGTGTTTCATGGGAAGCAATTCATGAATGAAATGAAATAAATAAAAATAAATTTTCAGTTGTGTTGTAAGGAGCAGGAATAGGCATTGGTGAAGTTCAGGGGCTCGGATTGTGGGGCTGTATTAGAGTCCCATTCATGGGAGCTTCCTGTACTGCTGGCTCAGTCCTTTAGCTCTAAAGTGTATCCATTGAGAACTCCTTATCACTGAGTAAGATTTATAGTGATGAAGCTGTTGGAAATATCCTTGTTCCAAGTATTCTTAGGCCATCCTCCAGCAGCAGTCGGCAGCTTCACAGAAATGTGATCCCAGCAGGCTTAGATGCATAAACTAGCCATTGCAAGAAATATTTTTCCTCTTTATCTTCTTGATCTATCCACCTATTTAGAAAATTTCTTAATGGCTTTATATTCAAGAATCTCAGAGCAACATACAGAAAATAAAGATAAAATACAATAGTTCAGAATTTTAAAACATTGTACAAAGTAGAGGTCTAATACCGTACAAAAGAACATCAAAACCATGTACAATATCGAAATCAAATACAATACCAAAAGAGAAAGGAAAAACCCCTCAAATCAATATACAATATAAAATATGGATATCAGATACAATACAAGGGAATCTCAAAAACAATATACAAAGAGGAGGTCAAATACAGTGCAAAGAAATCCAAACAATATACCAAAAAGAATTCAAAAACGAAACAAAAAATAAATCTCAAAATGGTGTACAAAATAAAAATCAAGTACAGGACAGAATATCAATAATCAAATAAAAACCTTTTAACATAACATTGTGTTAAAACGCTATCAAATCAGGAACACTTACTGAGTGTTATGAACCAAACAGGAACCTTTTGGAAAAATTGCGTAGTGACAGAATATGCAGAAAGTCCCAGGTTCACTCCCCACACTCTTCAGGAAGGGCTGGGAGATACCTCCATCTGAAGACCCAGAGAGCTGCTGTCAGTCAGTTTATACCAGCCGTTCCCAACCAGTGTGCCTCCAGATGTTGTTGGACCACAATTCCCATCTTTCCTGAACATTGGCAATGCTGGCTGAGGCTGATGGGAGTTGTGGTCCGACAACATCTGGAGGCACACTGGTTGGGAAAGGCTGGTCTAGACAATACAGAGCTAAATGGACCAGTGGTCTAACTCAATATAAAGCAATTCCCTGTGCTTCCTGTTTTCCACCATTTGTCCAGGCTTCCATTTGATGCCGAAGATGAACTTCAATGTGATATTCAGAGCTTCATCTAATAGGCACCCGGTTACCTTTTAAACATCCATGTGTCCATTGACGTGGCTAGTTATACTTCCTATAACAGCATCATCAGAGATTTCATAACTGAAATTTTGCTCATTAAAATATTAATACCAAGACCTTCCTGTTAACATGTTCAAGCAGCTTACAACAATGGTTAAAATAAGACATACACAGCATAAGAACATTCCCCCCCAAGCGGGAGGAGGAGGAGGAAGCAGATAAAAAACAGCAGAAATTTTAAACATGGAAAATGTGGCAGAGCCAACAGAATATCATCAAGGAGGAAACCAGGCAAGTCTCCCTTGAAAGGGAATTTCAAACCTATACATAATCCCAAAGAAGATTTCCTCCACAACCTTAGTCAAACATGTCCTTCAATAGATCTTAAAGCAGGCATCCGCTTATATACAAGGCCACAACCCACATTGTTGAGATTTTCTTTTCTCTCCTCAGCCTTCTTTTGTTTTTTGCAGCTATGGGTCTTCAGAATCCTAAAATGGATTCAAGAAAAGGGCAGTACCCATCTTTTCAGGTTGAGATCTGACACTATTTAAAGATTAGTAGCCAACATGGTGCATTCTATATGCTGTTGAACTACTACTCCTATCAGCTTTGGCCAGCCCAGTCAATAGCCAGGGATGAGTTGGAGTCCAACAACATCTGGAGGACACCACCTTTGGCTACCTCTTGATTAAAATCCTTGTAGCTTGGCCTTGCTGTTGTTCTTACTTTTGTTTAGGAACACAGGAAGTTGCCTTATACCAAGTCAGAGACCACTGGTCGATCTAGCTCAGTATTGTCTCCATTGACTGTCAGCGGCTCTCCAGGGTTTCAAGGCAGGGAGCTTCTCGCAGCCCTATCTGGAGATGCCAGGGACTGAACCTGGGACCTTCTGCATGCAAGGCAGATGCTTTACCACTGAGTTACAGCCCTTCCATAGTATACCTTTAAAAATTTATGTATATATGTCCAGAGGCCCTTGGGTATATTTGGAGTTGCCAATCTTTTTAGGCCTGTGGGGGCATTTGCAAACTGAGATACTGTCATGGGCACTATACACACTCCACAATCAAGCACACATTCTAACCTGTCTGATTGGCTACAACAGAAAGCTTCTTTCAAGCCTAATTTCAGCTAGGGGAGGGGCCTCTGTGGGCACCAGAGAAGGCCTCTGTGGGTGTATGCACACCTACAGGCACCATGTTGGTGACCCCTCTATTTGATAATAAAGACGACACTGCAAGGCTATTTTGCTCCATCAAGAAATAAATATATTCATCCATCAAAATCTCAGGCACTATAATCTTAAATACACTTTCTTTTATTATTATTATTATTATCTAAAATTTATTAGACGCCTATCTGGCAGGTGAAACCTGTCACTCTAGGCGACGTACAACAAAAATAAAATACATATCGAAATACAAATTACAGCATACTAAAACAAATTACAGCATATAAATAAAACAACGTAAAAATCAAAATGAATTATGACAGCCAATCCACATCCAACAATGAATGGCTATAACAGATATCCCCACCAACTTAATCAAAATGCCAGGACTTCAGCTGCTTCCAAAAACACAAAAGTGATGGAGCTAGGCGGATGGCCACTGGCAGCGTATTCCATAATAGGGGAGCCGCAATGGAAAAGGCTTTGGACCTAGTGCCGGCTAGTTTAGCCACTCTAATTGAAGGAACCAGGAGAGATCTAGCTGCTGATGATCTGGTACGACCACCTTCTCCAAGAAGAGAAAGTTTATTCTTCAAGTAAATTGGACCAGCATCAGAAAAAGACTTAAAGGTTATAACCAGTATTTTGAACTTCACCCTTGACACTATCGGGAGCCAATGTAGTTCCCGAAGGATTGGAGTGATATGTTCTCTCCAATGGCATCCCTTAATGAGTCATGCCGCCGCATTCTGGACAAGTTTACGCACAGATCTCAGAGGTAAACCTACGTACAAAGCATTGCAATAGTCCAGGCGTGAAAGAACCAAGGCACTAACTACCGTCGGTAGGAGATGCCTGGGGAGGAATGATTTTACGAATAAGAGACAGATGATAAAGAGCGGTCCGACTTACGGCCGCTATCTGAGCCTCCATCGTCAACTGAGAGTCCAAAATAACACCCAGACTACGGACTTGGTTACTCAAGGGGATAGAGACTTGATTAAGTCACATGAGTTATCCCTAAATTCGTCCGATCGCCTACCAGGAGGATTTCAGTTTTTTCAGGATTTAATCTCAGTTTATTCCTAGACATCCATTCCCCTATTAAATCCAGCCCTTTGGTCAATTGAGTTACAGCAACCTGTGGAGAGGATTTAAAAGACAAGTAGATCTGGGTGTCATCTGCATATTGATGGAATTGTAGGCCCGTACTCCGAATGAAATCACCCAGCGGTCTCAAATAGGCACTAAAAAGCATTGGGACAAGAATCGAGCCCTGTGGCACGCCACAGTCCAGCGGCCAAGGCTCTGAAACCTCATCCCCTAGTGCTACTCTCTGAGTTCTCCCGCTGAAGTAGGAGCGAAACCAGCATAGGACATTTCCTTGAATGCCTAAGGTCATTAATCGATCCAAAAGGATGTCATGATCGACCGTATCAAAGGCTGCAGACAAATCGAGAAGAGCGAGGAAGGTATATTCTCCTCTATCTAAAGCTCTTCTCAAGTCATCGACCAATGCGACCAGGGCAACTTCAACCCCATGATTTGGCCTGAAGCCTGACTGAAAAATATCTAGATGTCTACCTTCATCCAAATAGGTTTGGAGTTGAATTGCCACTGCGCGCTCAATCACCTTCCCCAGAAAGGGTAGGTTTGAGATTGGTCGATAGTTATTCAGAACCAGAGGGTCCAGGGCCGGTTTTTTTAGAATTGGGGACACCACAGCTTCTTTAAGTGCCATGGTACTTAAGTAAATCCTAATAAAGTCAATGGTGCTTACTTCTGCACACACATATATAGAATTGCACTGCTAATGATGTTAAGCAGGTGCTAAATAAATATGGCAGATGTGGTAGAGATGTCAAGGGTGGACAACCACCTGTCTGGTATGCTTTAAGTTGGATTCCTACATTGAGCAGAGGGTTGGACACAATGGTCTTATAGGTCCCTTCTAGCTCTACTATTCCGTGATTCTAGGGTCAAAAGAAATACAGCATATATGAATAAAATATGATGGTTGTCTTTGTGCCTGCTCATTTTCCTCTCCATTTTTACACTGTACAAAGCATAATTACTACTTGTCACAAACTCTGAAATCAAACACTTGCTTTCCTAGGGAATGAACATCCACATTTCTCCTTTCATCTTCAACGATGATTCAAGTTGAAAGAGGTGGATCAGGTCACTGATTTCTCTAAGGCAGGGGAGGTTAATGTAACTGCAGTTATCCTTCTCAGTTGGTGATTACATCTTAAAAAGAGAACTGCCCATTGACTGAAGCAAGGGTTGCAAGAGGAAAGCTTCCCTCAGCACAAATTTGAGAACTTACTTAGATCACGTTGGGCCCAATCCAGCTATCCTTTGTATCTTCTCCACAAGCACTGTTTTGCATATGAGAACTTCCTGCCATTATTCTTTCTTCCTGTTGGCTGCCCTCCCATTAACAGAGCTGCTGACAAGTTGCACCTAGGAAACTGCCTTACTTCAGTGTGGTCTACACACTGACTGGCACAGCGGTCCAGGGATTCAGACAGGAGATTTTCCTGGCTCCTTTTGAAGGAGAGCTGCATTTCAATTCATACATTGGTTTGGGGAGTGTGAAGTGAAATGTTTGCATCTTAATAATAATAATAATAATAATAATAGTTATCAAATTAAATCCCACTCTTCCTCCTAAATTATTTTCTCCCCCATCTCTATATCCAATATTAGTTCTACTCAGAGTAGACCACTGGAATCAATGTACTGAAGCCCATCAATTGCTATGCCAGGGGTGTAGTTGTCCAGGGTCTTGGGGGTCTTAGACCCCTTCCGTTTTTGAGAGCAGGGTCCCAGCAGGGTCCCTATGTCTCCAGCATTCTATGAGCCAATGAGCATGAAAGGGGAGTGTGTTACCAGTGAGAGGAGTCTTCTAACATGCTTTCTTGTTCTTTCTCGCTGATTGGAGCCAATGAGAGTGAAAGGGGATAAGTCAGCCACTGAGAAGGCTCTTCTCAGTAGCCAACACACTCCCATTTCATGCTTATTGGCTTCTACGGATGTCTGTTGCTGTGGGAGAAGGCATTAACAAGGGTCAAAAATGGGGGAGGGGTATGGTGACTAACATAAAAGGACTCTGCATTTCTGAATTTGCCATTACACTACCGGTCCACACTGAAAATTACTAAGGCGGATCTCATCATTTAGGATGCAATCCAAACCTGCCCCCAAATTGGGCTTGATTCTGTCATGTTATGGTTGTGGGGCTGGCTCCAGATTTAACAGATGCTGAGGTGGCCCAGCCCCCTCCCCATGCTGGAATGCTTTGTTCTAGGTTTTTGGTTGCCTGCTGACATCAGGAAACCTGCCATTAGGCAAAATGGGAAGCTCAACGCTGGTATAGTGATGCTGGACTCACTCTGCAGGTGGAGACTGGTGGAGGCCAGGAGGGCTGGCAGAGGGACACCCCTGCCCAATCCAGCCTCCCCCCCCCGAGCCTTTGCCGAAGGGGGCTTGGACAGTGCCCTGAGTTTTAGTTTTATATTGTGGCTGGTGTTATTTCTTCTTATGGTTTTAATTTTATTGTCAATATACCAGAGGTTGCTGGACAATGCAGTATAAAAATGTTATAAGTAAATAAATATATAAATGAATGCCAAAACCAAGCACATTTGTTCACAAAAGAAAAGCCACAAAGCCTGCTAAGTGGATAAAAGGTGTTAGAATAGCAAGATGTGTTTTACAACTTTGCTACCCGCATGGTTTTTATAATATTCGTATGACAAATGGATTAGACTGTAAGAGTTTACATGAAAACAAATCTATCTTTTTGTGAAGGGTAGTACTATACTATAGATTTCAGTAGTTTCTTAAGTCTGTTATTGTTTTGTTAACAATGGCAGGTTTTACACGTCTATGCAAGTGTACAAAAAAAAGAAAACTTCATGTAAAATCTTGATAGCTACATTACTAGCTATTTCTTTATATGGAACGTATTTTGAATTGTTGAAAAAAATTATAACCATTATAAAGAAAGTTTATAAACAAATCAGCCTAGAATGATACCATGGTCAATGGTATCAAAAACCGCTGAGAGATCAAGTAAGAATAACAGGGTCATACTACCCCTGTCCTTCTCCCAATAAAGGGCAACCAAGGCTGATTCAGTCCCATAACCAGGACTGAACCAAGATTGGAATGGGTCAAGATAATCTGTTTCATCCAATACTTGCAATTGCTATGACCAGGAGGTAGTTGTCACAAACCAATGCATCCAGGGGGACTTTTTCAGGAGCGGTCAGATCACCACCTCTTTTAGGGCAGCTGGAACCACTCCCTCCTGCAGCAACACATTGACCACACTCTGGATCCACTTAGTCAAACCACCTCTGCAAGCTTTAATAAGCCAAGAAAGGCAAGGGTCAAGAGAACACATTACTGACTGCATCATTGCAAGCACCTTGTCCACGTCATCAGGCCGCATCAACTGAAACTGATCCCAAGGATTTGCAGCAGATGTTGCAGTGGACACTTCACTGGGGATTATAGTAGATATCGATGGGGCATCAAGATTGTTATGGAGGCAAGCAACTTTACCCTCAAAGTGCCTTGCAAACAATTCACAGTGGGCCTCCAAAGGGTCTAAAACTGTGTTTCCTGGAGCTGATGTCAATAGACCCCTGACAATATGGAAAAGCTCCCCTGGACAGCTACTTGAGGATGCAATGGAGGCAGACAAATGGGCCTTCTTCACCACCCTCACCTCCACACAGTGGGCACGGTTATGATGTGTTACTCGTGCCCGATCAGCCTCACAGCATGTCTTTTACCACTTGCACTCCAGCTGTCATCCAGCCTGTTTCATTGCCCTTAGCTCACTGGTGCACCAAGATGCAATCCGGGCTCCACAATGCCGGAGAGGGCGCTCAAGGGCAACCATGTTAAAAGGCTGATGCACCTCGTCATTCCACAGTGTGACAAAGGCTTCAGCATGATCACCTGTTCTATCTACTGGGAACTCCCCCAGGGCATTCAGGAATCCAGTGGATTCCATTAGTCTCCAGGGTCAGACCATCTTTATCTGTACACCACCTCTGCAGGGGAGGATCAGAGCCATAAGTCTAAACTTCACCAAGAAGTGGTCGGACCATGACATTGGGGTGACATCCATGCCCCCCCATTTCCAGAACACCCCTTCCTCCATCTGGAGCAAAAAAAACAAGTCGAGGGTGTGCTCTGCCCTATGCTTTGGGCTGGTGACAACTTGAGACAGCCCCATGGTCATCATGGAGGCCATGTAGTCCCGAGCCGGAACACTAGAGGCAGCCTCAGCACGGACAATGAAATCACCCAGGACTATCATTCTGGACTCCTCCAATACCACAGCCAAGACAGCCTCCACCAGCTCAGTTAGAGAAGCTGTCGGGCAGCAGGGTGAACAGAACACCAGCAGCAACCCTAGTTTACTGTCTCCTTGGCCCAACACCAGGTGCAGGACCTCACAGCCAGCTCCAACACAGAGTGGTTTCCTGGTGACAGAGATGGAAGTTCATCAGGAGCAATTGCTAAGCTCCTTATGTTAATTGCTACAGAAACAATATGCTCAACATCAGGATCCTGAAGCAATAACTATCCTTTGCTGAATCAAACAATAAACTTGTTGTACCCATTTTTATCACTTCCTGAAAGCAAATGAGCACATTTTCTTTCTATCTCAGATCAAGTCCATGCATTAAATTCATTCCAGAAATGTGTGAATGCTACATAGAGAGGGCAACCTATTTTTCAATTTAGAAAAGCTTGTGTCTATTAAGTGGGGACTTTTAGATATTGGATAGGATGGTGTTCTAAAATACAGTTTTTTATTGCTCCATAATAAAGAAGACTGGCAAATCTGCTGCTGCCAGCCATAAACCAGTTATGAAGTACAAATTGATTCTGATAGCACAGTTGTGAAATTTGTATGGAAATATAACCGCCTTAATTCAGCTGCAAACAACTTTCTGATCTGAGAGTTCAGTCTAAACTCTCTTGCCGGACATTTGTCTCATGGAGAAAAGGCACAATTGCCAAGACAAACAACTTAAACAATTGCATTTTTCATTTATCATAGTGGCATCACCATATGGAAAAGAAGGCTCAGATGAAATTTTAGAGCTTATCAAAAACAACTGTGTTTGAAACTGTCCCAGAAACGAATGTGAAAGGCAAACAGCTCAGCAAATGAAGATAGGTAGTGGATCATTGTCATTAATCATTTGAAAGAAGTGTCATGTTTTAAATAGAGGTCTACTGAACATACAATCTCTGTTTTACCAAGCTTCACCAATCCAGCAAGAAAGATCTATGAGCAAAGGCAGGGGGCTGCAAACACATTTCCTTTGAGCGGATGCTTGCTTCCAGCCATTGGGGCTGTGCACATAGCTCCTGATGAGAGACTGGGAACTGCATGCACAGTGCCCAATGCATGCTGGACACAAATCAGTCCTGAAAATGCATCAAGATGTGAATCTGACCATCTGATTCTCATCAGTACTGCACAAGATGCTCCTTCCCATCTGTTTTATACATTAGCTTTTTGTTCTTGAGCATCATCAGTTTGGGGCAAGGTCAATACAGTGAGCTCAAAGACTGGTTTGTTTTTATAAGTCTTTTAGGGTAAAGAGACTAATCCTGTGCCCACTGAAGATAACAAGAGACTTCACTTGTCCCAGAATTTGATCATCTATAAGATATTTGTACAGCAAATTTTATTTAATTAGTTTCAGGCCATGAAAAGTTGGGTATACCTAAGTCCCACTGAAATCAATGACAGTTGATTATGCAGTCGATATAGCAACTCTTTGTTATCTATTTTTCCACTGTTTACCATTCAAGGTATTTTATTCTTCCAGTGTGTCTAGAAAGAGATCTGCAACAAAACAGCAACTGAAGTCAAAGTAACCCCACAAAAAGCACTTTGTAACACTAAGCATCAGGAATATGAGAATGGGGTTCATTAAGGCATTTCATTATACCTTTTAAAAGGATAGACCAAGGATAGCCAATGTGGTATTCTCCAGATGTTGCTGGACTACGACTTCCATCATGCTTGCCCATTAGCCATGCTGTCAGAAGTGGATGGGAACTAGAGTCAAAGAGGACACCAGGTTAGCTACTCCTGGGATAGACTAACATTAAGGGGTGTGTCCAAAAGCCACAGTAGAACAATAATACCTTTATTGGAACTAACTAAAATGTTGCAAATGGGTGAGCAAACCTTCAAGTTCTTCAGAAGTCTTCTTCAGGCTGGATGTTAAACAGAACAACGGGATGGGGGGGTAGTAAAAGCCAGTAATGATGAGTAAGATGGAAGCACTCATGGCAGGTGGTTTATCGACCTGGGGAGAAAGTGTTTAGCTTGTTCTGAATGGGGTTGCACTCCCACTAAAGCAGAGATGAGAAACCTGGAGCCTTCTCTCCAGATGTTGTTAGACTCCAGCTCCCATGAATCTAAGACAGCCTGGCCATTGGTCAGGGTTGATGGATTTGGTTGTTCAACAACATCTGGAGGGCCACAGGTTCCCAATCCCTAGCCTGAAAGGGACACATAAATGGGATGCTGATAGATCCAGCTTCATCCATGGATCCCCAAGTGACATATATAACATGGATTTCTACACCCACTGTGAATCCTCCTGGACAGAGAGTGCTTGGCCATAATAACCCATGCTTTGTTAGCCTTCACGCTTGCAATTTGTTGTATGTGGGACTGCCTTTGAAGAGCACTTCAGTTAGTCCAAAATAAAGCTGCGAGGTTACTAACTAAGATGAGCAGATGGGGCATATCTCCCTGGCACTCTAGCTGCTTGTCTAAATGTACTGGTGCTCATCCTTAAAGCCCTATATTGCTTTGGATCCATGTACCTGAAATATTGCCTTGTCCCGCACAGACCTGCCCATAGACTAAGATCATCTTTGGAAACACACAGCTGAGTAGGTGGTGACTGAAGAGAGGATCTTATTTGTACCTCTCTCCTACCTTTGGGATGCTCTCCCCCAAGAGACTCACTCATGCCTTCTTGATGCCAGGTGAAGCCTACACACACCTTCTAAAATTGTGGTTTAAATTGGTTGTGTTCCACTGCTGTGAATTTATGTATTTTATTGTATTGTTTGATGTATATGATTTTATTCTTGTTGTTGTTGTTATGTGCCTTCAAGTTGATTATGACTTATGGCGACCCTATGAATCAGTGACCTCCAAGAGCATCTGTCATGAACCACCCTGTTCAGATCTGCCTCTTTTTCTACTCCCTTCTGTTTTTCCCAGCATTATTATCTTTTCTAGTGAATAATGTCTTCTCATTATGTGTCCAAAGTAGGATAACCTCAGTTTCATCATTTTAGCTTCTAGTGATACTTCTGGTTTAATTATTTGTCTTTTTCACAGTCCATAGTATGCTCAAAGCTTTCCTCCAACACCACATTTCAAATGAGTTGATTTTTCTCTTATCCACTTTTTTCACTGTCCAACTTTCACATCCATACATAGAGATCGGGAATACCATGGTCTGAATGATCCTGACTTTAGTGTTCAGTGATACATCTTTGCATTTGAGGACCTTTTCTAGTTCTCTTATAGCTGCCTTCCCCAGTCCTAGCCTTCTTCTGATTTCTTGACTATTGTCTCCAGTTTGGTTAACGACTGTGCCAAGGTATTAATCCTTGGCAAGTTCAATGTCCTGATTGTCAACTTTAAAGTTACCTAAATATTCTAAATATTCTGTTGTCATTACTTTAGTCTTTTTGACGTTCAACTGTATTCCTGCTTTTGTGCTTTCCTCTTTAACTTTCATCAGCATTTGTTTCAAATCATTACTGGTTTCTGCTGAGAGTATGGTATTGTCTGCATATCTTAAAGGAACAACAGTGCCTAAGGTTCCTTGGGGAGAATGAATGATCAATAAACCAGTTAAGTCTATAGTGTAGAAAGATATGCCCCGTGATAGTTGGACATTGGAACTTCAGCTGCAGGATACAAATGTGCTCATACATCTTCCTAATTATCAAGGTGATGTTACCACAGTACTAGCATAACATTGTGCATTGATCCATTGCACTGATACATTGCATGGGTGCTGGGCCTGGTAAATCCAACCATCCTCTTAAGAGTCTGGTTTCAGTCTTTCTAAGGAATTGCTAGAGCAGAATGCACATATCCAGTCCTCCAGCTCAAACTCATTGAAATTCATTGGCTTTAATGGAACTGTGTTGTAAATATGATTGATGCAGATTTGCTGGGGGTGGGGGAAATGCTGGGAAAGCCACTGTTTCCATGGGTAAAAAGAACAAATCAACTAGCATTTCTAGGTGGGGCTAGGAATGTCATCTGCCTGAAACCCTGGAGAGCTATTACCAGTCAGTGTTACAACCACCAAACTAGATGAACTGACTTGGTATACAGCAGCTTCTATATTCCTGTTCTAAAGAGGGAGATGCTGGGGCTTTCATCTGTATTACAGCTGTGCTGTCATCTGATAAGCCCTGCTGGAGTCTCTCTCCCTCTCTCTCACACTCACTCATTCACGGAACTGAATCTGAGATCTTCTGGATGCAAAACAGATCCTCTACCACTGCTATCATCCTTTCCCGTGCAGAAAGCAAACTCTAGATTTGTCCCCCCCTTTTTTTAAAAAAAAAACTCCTGTGGCAGTGTACTTGCCTCAACTCTTGGAGCTGAAAGCACCCTGAAATGTTATATTAAGGGCAAAAAGACAGAGCATAGAAACATGCTTGCTGTTCTGCCGGTTCCAGTGCATCTCCACCTCGCTCTTCTGAAAATGGGGGCACAGGACGCTAGTCAAACCCCACCCCTTTTTAACTTTCCTCTTTCAACAAGCCTTTTAAGTTGAGACCTATCCCAGTCTGTGTCTGTGTCAGAATTCCTTTTAATATGTTTTCTTTAATATGTTTTAACCCTTTTTTAAAGATGTCTTTAAAGCTTTTTAAAAATGGTTTTAACGTTGTTTTGTTTTAACGTATTTTAAGGTCTTTTAATGATGTTTTAAAGTGTTTTTAGCGTTTCTGTTTGCCGCCCTGGGCTCCTGCTGGGAGGAAGGGTGGGATATCAATCAATCAATCAATCAATGTAAAATCTGATGGGAGCAGCTTGAGTGCGGTTTTTTTGTTTTTTTTAGAAATACAGCTTCAAAGAGATGTTGTAATTGATTGGCAGATCAGCCCATTCCACCTCCAGGTGTGGCTACTGGAAATGCTTTGGTCTAGGCAACCAGTATATTTACAGCCAGAGATTATGATCATCTGATCTTTTCCCCTTGAGATGGTGGTTTGATGTTCTATGTAAACCAGAAATGGCTGATGCTGGTTGCTCTCTATGTTCATTTTCAGACATTCATTTTCACTTTAGAAAAGAGATGATTATAAGAGAAGGGAAGTAAGCTGTTCTCTTCGAAATCTTTTTTTGACACCATATGTTTTCTAAAGCTTTATTTCAGTTCCTCCTGACAGGGATATCTGGAAAATATTCCTGCAGAGAGAGGTTTAGGATTTAATTACTCCTAATCTTTGCACCCAATATGGATTTTACAAATGTTCACACACAAAGAGCCAGGCTCAATTGCTGAGATGTGCAAAGGTTGGGTTATTTTATTTCTTGCATGAAGTTCACTCCAAGAGCAAAGTAAAGTCATTTACAAAAAAGAGATTATATACTCTGCTCTGCATTTATCACACCATTTAAAAAAGACATTTTCATAGACATGGTATGCAATTCATGCCTTTCCTTTGCCCACGCTACCTTAGCTAGATTCTCCCCTTGCCTGAGAACTTTTTCTTTGCAGTGGGATTCTTACATTGGTGCATGAACAGACCTATGGCCTATTCATGCCCCACTATTAACATCTAATAAAGACGGCTGTGGTAAAAATCATAGAATAGTGAAGATTACAAAGGAAGATAAACCAGGATGTGGGTGGGTACACATATGATTTACAGACCACCTACTTTAACAAATTCATCCATTGCCATGATGTTTCAGACATATGTGAACTATTCAGAAGTCCAGAGACATGGCCTTGCTGGACACTCTGTCCCATGAATCCATGAGGGCAGTTTCATTCAATTGCTACATTTCCAGGTTCTTATCATACCAGTAGGCTGACTCTGAAGCCCACCTCTCCTCAGATTGGGAGAAACTCATTCGAACCCATGATGTTTCCAGATCCAAAGTAATTGAGGAATGGCATTGGGTGTCATCAGTTTATCACACTAGGCATGTGAACATTCCCAGAGAGAAGTTTCCCATAAACGTTAAATAGTATTGATAACAGAGAGACCAAAAGAAGCCATAGTATCAAGGGACCCCCCACAAGATAATTTCCATGAGGTCTAAAAGAAGTCATCTCAGGCCACCCTCTAAGTATGCTCAGAAATGTAAGACTTGAACTATTACAAAGCAATGGGTTGTATCATACCCAGAATATACCCACTGAAATCAATGGGCATGACTAACTTAAGCCCACTGATTCTACTCTGTGTTTGACTAAATTTGATACAATCCAATGCCTCTGCCCCGCCCCAGCTGCTGCAGACAACTCAATAGCCCTTCCTACTCAGTATCACCAACAGGCCCTGTAAGACCAATAGGGCGATATAATTCATCCCTAGATGAAGATCCTCCACCAAGGTGGCCACAGTTGTCTTGGCCCCAAAGCCAGGACTAAAACCAGACTGAAAAAGGAGCCGGGATATTTGGGCCACTAAACTCTCACATTATACTTTTGAGTTTGATACCTTCTGCTGCTGATCATCTACTGACTTAGATTAGCAGGAGAACTTGAGTATGAAGTGCCTTATACTAGATTAGACCATTGGTCCTTCTAGCCCAGGATAGTCTACTCTAGCACTGAGGGCCATATTTCACAAACCTTTCTGCCCCCATTGAAAGTTTCCCCTTTCCCACTATTTTTGCACCACTTTATAAATGGGTGCAAAACTGTTTGCAAGAAGGCAGCTTTCAGGGTAATAGGATTTGTCCCTTACCTGTTGCCAAAGTAATCAGGCTGATGCTCCCTGTCCCCAGATCAGCCACAGGCAGTTGGTTAGGGATGCTAATTTGTATGTGCATTTGGATATGCGCTACATTGGTTGCAATGAAATGTGCATTCAGACAAGCATACAAGTGCGTATCCCAATCTAATTCTGCCAGACTGGGGCAAAAGCTTTGATATGCTGCACTGGCAGGCAAGGGAAAGATAGGGTACATTAGCCTGGTTACTTTGGCAAGAAGGACATATTCTCTCTCCCCTCTGCTCCCACTCAAGAGTAAATACAACATGAAGATTTCATTGCCCCCAGTGAATTTATGGCTAAATCAGCTTTGCTACATGACATGGTGTCATCATTACATTCCCCATAGACCAGTTTGGCTGGGATTAGACAGCAAAAAACTCTAGAAATAGTGCTAAAATAACAAAGAACCACAAGCACTGCAAAAGTCCTCTGTGATATTGTTGTTTTTGAGATTTTATTTTCACACCCCTTGAATTCCCACTTCGTTTCCCTTGAAAATGTTCAAGTGTGAAAATTTTGTGCAGCGCTACCTCTGACCAGGAGGTGCTTCCTAGGGTCTTTCCCAGCCCTGTCTCTTAAGATCTTTTAGCAGGTGACGCCAGGGATCGAACCACAGTCTTTTTCCATGCACAGCATGTGCTAGATCACTGAGCTATAGCATAGAGATGTTCTCCTATAGTGCAGTATTTTATACATATATAGTACATAGTGAATCAATGCTCACATTATGTTGATGTAGTGATTGTGATCAAATTATTTTTCCAGGAAATGTCTTCTATTATTTCCTTTTCCAGAGATCTCTCAGGATACCACATTGTCCAATAATCTTGTCCTCAAGACCCAACATTGTAACCATACTTCATCATTATTATTTTGTCAACAATTTCCCCATGATGTGTTACCATGTGAGACAGGAATTAAAAACACGTTTGCTAGCAAATTGATAGCATATAATCACAAACTTTATTATTCAGAAAATGCTTTCCAGTCCTCCTTTGTAGCGATGTGTTACGTCAGTATGATTAATTGCTATTGAATTTTAGTATAAATAACTAGGATGTCATGTGAAGATAAAGCACATTT
The DNA here is from genome assembly GCF_030035675.1 of Rhineura floridana. Lineage (NCBI taxonomy): Eukaryota > Metazoa > Chordata > Lepidosauria > Squamata > Rhineuridae > Rhineura > Rhineura floridana. The sequence goes on along the minus strand of NC_084483.1, from coordinate 167,066,386 downwards.
GGCTGTAAGTGGAAAAACAAATTAAATATCTTCTACTTGATACGGTTTTTGAGCCATTAATAATCAGCTTGTATTTCACTGTTTCAAGAGCAGACAAATGGAAGACAGCAAGCAGATTCATCAGTTTTTAGACATTATTCATTTGCCTTGGTGGAATGATTTGGCAAATGTGGTTCATTTCCCAGTAGAACATTGGCAGGAGGTCTTAATTTGAGCCAGTCCTCGTCAGCTTCTGAATCTATTTTTGGTGCCAGGATCCTGTCCTGGTAGGAACATGTGAAAAATAGATCAAAATCTGGTAGCCACGTTAGTCCAGCAGGATAAAAACATGAAATGGGTAAAATAGTTTCATTTGCCAGGATAAACCAGTCTTCAAAATGCAATGTGCTCAAGCTCACATAAATATTTAAATGTTGCCAGTAATTCAAATTTTAAATGTAAAGGGTAGTATTCAGCTGAACAGTTAAAATGGAAAACTTAGAGAACCAAGATCCTTTCATCCCTACATGCAAAAGTATGGAGTGGACACAAACACTATTAATGAGTAGGAAAAGGAAAAATCAGAAAATGACAGCTTTGCTGAATAAAAGCAGCTCTTTTCTACCCAATTTTGTTCAGTTTAATCTCCCACGCTGTCCAGTGTGTTATCTTTACATCACAAGGTTTATTTTGGAACTTGTCAACACGTTTCTGAAAAGGTCAGGCACATGATGGCCCAATCACTTCAATCCAAGAAGCACTAGAGATAAATCCATGTTTCCTGAAAATGCTAATTAGAAGGCTTTCTTTGCTGAGGAAGGTCTGATGAAATACGTGAGGGTCAACGGCACGAACCTAATTCAGCTGTTCTGTTATAAACTTCAGGGTTCTCTGCTTAACTCAGAAATGTGATCTTTTGCTTCGAAGGATAAGTGTTGCCAGCTGGTTTTATAGCCTTGCCATGAAGTAAGAACACTAGCCATTTGCAAAGCGAACTATATTTATCTCTGTGTGTTCAGCAGAGCAAAAAACTCAAGAGGCCTTTCATCTTCTACTTCTTCAAGCAGCAGCTGGTTAAGTTGGTATATTAAAGAAAGACTCTCCTTCTGAGCCAGTGATCCTAATGGTGCAGGAAATGCAGGGCATTTTACATGCAGCTAAGTGAATAAGACTTTGATTAAGCAGCTAATTGATTCCACTTAAGATTCAAATTTGCCAGTTTTCCAGTTTAATTGCTGATCTGAAAGATTCACACATCCGGTAGACCGGAACAAAAAACATTTCAAGAGCAAGCCTTTTTGTGTTGTGTGTGTGTGTTTCACAACAGACAAACCATTCACTTCAGAGACTTCAGTTCATCTTCAGAACCACGTCTGTACTGCCAAATTACTGTATACTGGTACAGTTGTAATAGGGGTACTTACCATAAAATATGTTATATTGTTGTACAATGTTTGTTGGGTTATTGCCCCTAGTGGAGGCAGGGGGAGTATTAAAAGCACATACCCCAGTCCAACTATTTACATGCTTCTGTTGAGTGTGGTGTTAGTTTGTATCACTCACAGAACATACCTATTTGGCCATCTGCTTCTTCCCTGTATTAAAACTGCATCCAACATCCACATGGACTGGGTTGTTTGAAGTTAACAGGATTGGCCCTAAAATGGATGTGTTTTCTGACGTCCTCCTAGAGCAGGGGTAGCAGCCAATGTGGTGCCCTCCACATGTTGCTGGACTCCCAACTCCCATCATCCGTAACTATTGGCCACGCTGGCTGGGGCTGATCGGAGTTGTAGTCCAAGGTGTTGTGTTTTTTTAAAAAAAGAGATTTCATCAAGGTTTGTTCACTGTCTTCTTGTACCATTCATTTGTAATGCTACAGCAGCAGCAGTAATACTTTCAGGGCATCACACATTCTTTGCTGATCTCGTAAAGGCCAAAATGGGAAGCAGTGGACAAGCTGAGAGTGACAAATCATGGAGAAACTGGCACTCCTCTCATAAGCAATTGTCTCATGATGGGGTGGCATTGAGTTAAATACACTGTGGATGAGTGCTTTCTCTGAGTAATTTCAATAGATGTCTAAATGTGTCACTCTCAAGATGCATGAGGGAGGGTCTCCCAAGCTTTCTTGTACACATAAGGGAATGGTAAGTTACCACCAGGGATGGTCAGTGCAAATATTAGAGGAACCCAACCAGACAAATGCCGAAGCACATCAGCATCTATATCTATTCCACAGATACATACATATGCTGCATTTTTCAACAGTGGCTTGGCCTTCTAACTACCATCTAAAATGTCAGTCATAGTAAATTGCTCACTCAGAGATGAAAGACTGATGTAACACTCACAGCGGCCTACAGCGAAAGCTGTGGGGGGAAATTCAGTCCAACAAAAAAGGGATTTTTTTAAAAAAAGAACTGAAAACAAAAGGAAAAGAACACAAACAAAACAAGAAAGATATTTATTGATCCAACATGCTTCAGATCCTACTGGTCCTTCTTCAGGGAAATTCAGTGATTCAGTAAGGTCTCAGACATGTTGAATCAGATGTGCTGCTTCTTCTGTTGCTTATGCTTTCTCTTCTGTCTCTCATGCAACCTTTTTCTTGTCCACTGCACTGGGTTTTTTTGCTTTTGTTTCCAGTTTTGAATAAAAAGACCAGCCTCGTCCTGGCTCAGGCAGGCACTTGCCAAAAATCAAATTGCAGTTATAATTCATTTGTAAAAACAGTAAGGGAGAGGAAGGGAGGAAAAGGAATTTTTCAGATGGATATGAAATCTTCTCCTAGTAGCTCAAGTCTCTGTCCTTTAATTCCAGAGGGTAGAGACACACTTGCAGCAGTGCTGGCTTCAGTGCATCTCCAGCTCTGTTTTATTTTTTGTGTGTGTGAACAGTGTTTTATTGAGATTTCTAGTAAATGTAACAACAAACCAGTAAAATAACAAAGTACAATAAACATGTCACTCTATATAAAATAGAAAAAGAGTACATTCAGCAACAGAAGCTTTATATATATAATAGAAAGAATACCAGAAAGCAGAATAATAGAATAAAAAGGAGGGTACACATCCCACCAAAAGGATGATGAGGGTGGCCTCACTTCTGCCCCATCTTCGATAGCGTAACATAAAAAGGGAGACCATATAGGAGTAAATTTATTGGAGGATGTCTCCCCCCAAGCTTTTTTTCCTCTTCAGTTAATTTGTCATCTAGTGCCAGTTGCCAAAGTCTGGTAAACCAATTTTTTATCGATAAATGTTCTGCCCCCTTCCAATTTTTGGCTATTGCAAATAGGAATCTGGCTAGGAGAGAAATCTGAGTTTTAGGGACAATGGAACCCCCTTTAAGGAAAAGAAGTGCCAAGGCCAGATCCAGGATAATTGTAGCTTTAAGAACTTTACTACCAATTTGAAAAACGTCACTCCAGAATTGTCTCACTTTATTACAGTCCCACCATAAATGTAGGAAAAAGCCACGGATCGGGCATCCCCTCCAGCACAGAGGGGAGAGGGAAGAGTTGATATAGTTCAGTTTGACTGGCAAATCTTCTGCTTTGTAAATTGTGTTTTTAAAGGAGGATACTTGTAAGAGTGTATACCATTTGACTCTGAGACATTTTTCTAATTGAGAAATTTGTAAAGGACATCCTCGATCAAACAGATCTCGCATCATTAGTAATCCCCTCTGCTCCCAACTTTCAAATTGCCTATATTTGTCAATGTGATGAAATTTGGGGTTGGACTGTGACCTGAGAGATCAGGGTTTGAATCCCCACACAGTCATGAAGCTCACTGGGTGACCTTGTGTCAGTCACTGCCTTTCAGCCTTAGAGGAAGGCAATGGTAAACCACCTCTGAATACCACTTACCCTATTCATAGGGTCGCCATAAGTTGGGATCGACTAGAAGGCAGTCCATTTACATTTTTTAGGAATGAAAGAAGGGGGGACAGCCAAGGTGCTAGTTTGCAGACCCATCGAGTCCAGATTTTCAAGGTGGCATTCAAGAAAAGGTTTGTGCTTGAGGAAAGAGCACATTTAGACAGTGGTAACAAAGGGAGTGATCGTGTTGATGGGCATTTCACTTCTGAAGTAATTTCCATTGAAATCTAAGGTATGCTTAGATTAAAATGAATCATTTGAGCTAATTGTTTAATTTGTGATGCTTTGTAATATAGTTGCAAATTTGGCATGCCAAAATCTCCCTTATTACCTCATCTCACCATGGCAATTCTTTTGAAAATATTTTCTAAAATGAAGACCTCAAGTACAAAATGAAAGAAAATACAACTCTGTGTGTTTATTTTATTGCACAAAAATTGCACACACATAAATAATACAACTAAAATGTCTGTAAGCCATCTCACGTTGATGACACTAAGATGGATGGATAAATGACATTATAAGTAGTACTGATAGCAAGTCACTTGGGAGGTTGGATGGCAAGACAGGAGTTCTTGGCGTAATGACATTTGAGATGACATTTCACCAGATACATTCAATGGTCTCCAAATAATTTCTCAGATTTTTAGAAAATGGGGATTAGAAGGGATAAAGAAGGTAACAAGAGCATAGATCACTAGAAAATCTATATGCCCCACAATAACCCTTCAAAACACACCTTTCTTAGGTCAAACTAACAGTTCTCCAGGAAAAATATGTCATTCGTAACAACCATGGTATGTAGCTTATGCACAATCTGGTTGGTTGGGGCTCTTTGGGAATACAGATTTAGTTTGATGACAAATTAGTGGGCACAGGTATATAGTCCAAGTTCATTTGTTCATAAGTCATATTGCTGGAATTTTCAATGTAAAGGGTAAATATATTCAAGTTGTTTTACAGATCAAAGAATGGGATTGCAAATTCTGGGTCTAAACTCTAAAGATAAAGGGAGAGAAGATGGCAGAATCCAGGTTCATTCTCCTTTTCAGGATGGGGAAAAAGAGACACAAAGAGACTACCACTGTTCCATGAGGCTCTGAAAATAGGATAATGCTACTGTGATGTAGAAGGTGCTGGAATTGGATATAATTGTCCCAGGCTATGGTCTGAAGGCACATGAGGCCACCACTTTGCTGAAGCTAAGCAGGTTTGGGTTTGGTCAGTGCCTGGATGGGAGACTGCCTGGGAACATGTATGCTGCCTTGGGTTCCATGGTGAAAGAAAGGCGGGGTATAAATGTAATAAATAAATAATAAATAAATATAAATCCCTGTTCAACCCTAAGCCTCACTGGGTGGCCTTGGCAGCTATTATCTCCCAGCCTAACCTTCCTCATAGCTTTCTTGTAAGGATAAAATGGGATAGCTCCTATGTATCAGGAGAGGGGAGAAGAAAGCATTATAAACCTGTCTCGCAAATTAAAAGAAGAGGATGTCCTGACCCTGGGATTGGATTTTCTTCTTTGGAGATGAGACCAGTGATTCAGAGTGGGAGAGCAAATTGTCCTCAAAATCAGACCCAGCTGTCCATACTAAACTAGAAGTGCTTGCAAAAGAGAGACCTGTTGTGTCAGTGCCTCTGCGGCCTGAGTAGATTGTGTTGCACACCACAGACTTCAAGGATTCCAGCTCAGAAGCAGTAATGGAACCACAGTCTTCTTCATTAGAACTGACAACTGCTAAAGCAGACTGGGCCCTTTTAAATGAAGCTGCTAGCTATGCAGGTAGAGCTGAAGTTCCTATTTAAGGCTCAGTCTGTGGATGACTGCCACTGAAACAACATTTGAGCTCTACTCTTACGGAGTCTCCAGCCTGAGCCCTGCATGGAGCTGTCCAAGGTGCCATTGAAGCCCAGCCTGAACCCTGAACCACTGAGGCCATCACTCAAAACAGAGCATAGATAAACTAAAACACATAGAAGCAACTAAGCTAATAGTTGTGTTCTGAATTCTTTACTCCTTCCAAATAAATTGGACACTTTCCCGCCAGTTAGCAGTGTTGCTATTTAGCTGGGTAAAGAGGATTACAATGATGACTTTTCTCTCTCTCTCTTATGTGTAGGAGACACAGTATGTGCCTTGAAGCCCACTTTAACAGAACACTGTTGGTGATCAGCTGAACAAACTGATTTCACCAAAAGCTATTCCGAAAGAAACAGATACACTAGGAAGCTGACGGCTTTGGCAAGTGAAACATATTGAAAGACTAGAACATCCTGAAGTAAGGACAAAGGGCTTTGTCAGAGGACAGTCAAATTTAGACACATTTTAGATGTTTGCTAAAGTATGCAAATCCTTTAGAATGTGAGGGAAAGATGAAATACTGTTTGAGTGAGTTCAAAAGTAGATGGCGATGTTCCAGTGTATCACCGATTAAATGCATTCTTCCTTGGCATGTATTCAAGGGGCCCAGAACCCAAGGGCTGTTCCTATAGGTCAGCCTTTTTCAACCAGTGTGCCTCCAGATGTTGTTGGACCACAACTCCCATCAGCCTCAGCCAGCATTGCCAATGGTCAGGAATTATGGGAATTGTGGTCCAACAACATCTGGAGGCACACTGGTTGGGAAAGGCTGCTATAGGTGTTGCTATCATCTTGACAGCCAAAGGAACAATGTATAAATGTGCTATTGGGGGTGTATGAGCTTTGCATGCCCTTTTATTTATCCATGAACCTTGCTGTGACAGTCGTTAAAGCTACCCTTTTTTCACTCTCCGAGCATCTTTCTCAGTCTAGCCTTTCATCAAGCCCTTCTGTTTCCTTCCTACTTCTCTCTTACAAAAAGAAGGTTGGTGCCACAGCCATTATAGCAGGGCTGGGGGTAGGGAAAGAAGGGGCCCTGCTCCAGTTAGCCAAATGACTGCCAAAGAATAGGACACTGTGGGCGCTGTATTGGGAATTCTGCTAGGGAAATGTGAACTTCAGTCCACAACTGAAAGGCTACTTTGGAAGCTTGCAGCTAAAGCAGGGGTGAGGAACCTTTCTGAGCCTGAGGACCACGTTCCCTTCTAGGCAACCTTCCGGGGGCGACATGCCAATGGTAGGTGGGGCCACAGGCAAAAGTGGGTGGAGCATCAAGTGTAAATTTTACCTTTTATGCAGTAGGCTATTTTCTATACTGTCAGTCTCACCCACATTTTTCTATTGTTCATCAGAAATCAAGGACACATCCCAGTCAGGCAAAAACTGTAAAGCAGAGCTGCTGAGGGTATGGTGTGGCCAGAGTCCCAAAGGCCAAATAAAAAGGCTTGGAGAGCCACATTTGGCCCCAGGCCTGAGGTTCCCCAACTCTGAGCTAAAGTAATGACTGGTTGTTTCAAATCAAGATGTGATTGCTTATCCCTATATCCCTGCAGCTCCTGGCCATATGAATACTGCCTGCCTGTCCATTCTGTCTTCCAGCTTTCCTTCTCCTCTCAGACTAGGGATGGATGGATCAGTTTATTTTCAGCCCTTTTGCACAGGTTCATTCAAATGTCTGCCTCTCCCTGTTTCTGCATTACTCTGCATTTTTTAAAAAAAATGTCTTTCCTTGTTTAAACTGTCTGTAAAATAGCAATACAACTTTTGTTTCTGGGTTAGTGAATAGTTCCAAAACTTTTGGAGGCTTTTTAGACAAAGGCACACAAGGTAAAGCATACGGTGCATCTTATTGCTGGTAAATATGTCTAGATGGTGGGCATCAAAGAAAAGGCAGCCCCTTTGATTTGCTTCTTCCAGCTGCTATTTCAAAACCAGCTACACTCTAAAGATATGACTTAGAGTTCTCGCTTCATTCACCTGGCTCTTTTAGCTGCAGTTCTCCTCACACCCTCCATTTCTGTTATCAGTGCTGAAGGCTATATCACAGATTCTAAATTATCTCTTTCTAGAACATAAGAAAAAAACATTTTTGAAACAGGGTAGGAGACGCACATTGTTTCATTTTGATGAAAGGGACGCATGAGCACAAAGGCATATGATTAAATCGTAGAAATACAAATCACCATCATTAGTTTCATGCAAATCAGGCCGCGAAGCTATTTCTGAGCAGTTCAGATACAAAAGCAATCCTTGCACATCAGACCAGGCCAATATCAAGGATATTATTGGGGTGTGCAAAGGGGGGGGAGGGTGCAGAGGAAAGGGGACAGGTGTGCTTTCTTTCACAAGTTTGTCGTTTGGATAAATGAAATCTTTAGCAGTAGCTGTTTTCTCCTAATGTTTGGATCGGGGGGGGGAATCCCAGGGGCCATAGGATATTGTGATCCTCCCTCTCTGAGGGTACAGAGGGAGGTCCACAGCAGACATGTACCTCCTGAGGCCTCTTCACTGCAGTCATAGAAGCCTCCATGGCTATCCCTTCTCTGCTGCCTGTGCTCCGCAGGCCTGGCAACCAAGAGCTCTTCTGTATCTTTAAAACTTGCACAGGGGGAAGGGAGAATTCCACCTTGTGGTTTTTCCCATTACAGCGTTGCAAGAACACCTGCACTTGGCTGACTTTCTCTTCTCCTAAAGATACAGGATCAATCTTAGGCCATGAACCTGGCAACCCTAGCTCCACGAGCAGTGGAGGCTCGCACATTAGGGCAAGTGGGGTGCTGTCCCATGAACCTCAGTCTGGCTTCAGCCAGCCCCACCTGCCTGCCTTCTTATTTACAAACAGTCCAAGGGGGAGACACTCCCTGTCAACTTCCTCCTCTTTAGTCTCAGTGTTGTCCTTGTAGAACTCAGCAGGGAGGAGGATGGGGACAAAAATAGACTTAGATGGCTCTGCCTCTCAAAGACTCTAGCTCCACTTACTGTTGGGTACCTTGTATTCCACCCCACCAGTCCCAGCGGTCACCAGCTACCAGTGGGTAGGATGGAGAATGAGTGTATTCAGAGCTCATTGAGGCAGATCAAGTGAAGTTTTTAATCCCCAAAACAAAGGGAGGGGAAATACACCAGTCCTGGAGCTGGTGTATTTATTTTCTCTCCAGCTACCCCACCCATCTTCTGCCTTGGCTGGCATGAGACTGGCATGAGACTGGCAAGGCTTTGGATTTGGCAGTGCTGCTGCTATGGATTCTCCCACCCCCATTGAACTGCATATATTCATACATTTAAAATAGATTTGTCTATTTAAATAATGCTTGTTTTCTGGATATCCTGGCTTTTGCATGGAACTTCCTGTAGTCTGTAACCAATACAGTGACCCTAGAAATAGAAATCTCTTTTCCACAGCTTGGAAAAGTTACATTTTTGAACTACAACTCCCATTAGCCCAATCCAGTGGCCATGCTGGCTGGGGCTGATGGGAGCTGCAGTTCAAAAAAGTAACTTTTCCAAGCTCTGCTCTTTTCATGAAAAAACAAAACACCACGTCAGTCCCATGGTGTAATATATGCTATTGTGTGTCCTCTTGTATATGTTTATTTTATTTATTTATTTATTTATTTCATTAAACTTATAGACCGCCCCATAGCCGAAGCTCTCTGGGCGGTTCACAAGACAAGAAACATCAAAAAATACAATAAACATGTAACAGTATAAAAACAGATTAAAAGTTTAAAATGTTAAAAAGTTAAAAATAATGTCAACGCATACTAAACATATTAAAAAGCCTGGGTGAAGAGAAAGGTTTTAACCTGGCGCCGAAAAGATAGTAACGTTGGCGCCAGGCGTATCTCCTCTGGGAGATCGTTCCACAGTTCGGGGGCCACCACAGAAAAAGCCCTCTTCCGCGTTGCCACCCTCCAAGCCTCCCTATGAGTAGGAACTCGGAGGAGGGTCTTTGATGATGAGCATAGTGTACGGGCAGGTTCATAATGGGGGAGGTGTTCCAACAGGTATTGTGGTCCTGTGCCATGTAGGGCTTTATAGGTCAAAACCAGCACTTTGAACCGGGCCCGGAAACAAATAGGCAGCCAGTGCAGGCGGGCCAGAATCGGCGTTATATGGTCGAACCGTCTGGTCCCCATTAGTAGTCTGGCCGCTACATTCTGCACAAGCTGCAATTTCCGAACCATCTTCATAGGCAGCCCCATGTAGAGCGCATTGCAGTAATCTAATTTTGAGGTTACCAGCGCATGAACTACTGAAGTGAGGTTCTCTCTGTCTAGGTAGGGGTGTAGCTGGGCCACCAGCCGAAGTTGGTAAAAAGCACCCCGTGCCACCGAGGCTATCTGAGCCTCGAGTGACAGGGATGGATCTAAAAGAACTCCCAAGCTACGAACCTGTTCCTTCAGGGATAGTGCAACCCCATCCAGAACAGGTTGAACATCCCCCATCCTGTCAGGAGAACCACCCACCAGCAGCATCTCAGTCTTGTCTGGATTAAGCCTCAGTTTGTTAGCTCTCATCCAGTCCATTGTCACAGCTAGACATCAGTTCAGCACGTCGACAGACTCACCTGAAGAAGATGAAAAGGAGAAGTAGAGCTGCATGTCATCAGCATACTGATGGCAACGCACTCCAAAACTCCTGATGACCGCACCCAGCGGCTTCATATAGATATTAAAGAGCATGGGGGACAGAACTGACCCCTGCGGGACTCCATAATGGAGATCCCAGGGAGCCGAGCAATGCTCCCCAAGCACTACCCTCTGGAGACGACCCACCAGGTAGGAGCGGAACCAGTGCCACGCAGTACCGCCCACTCCCAAATCCAAAACATTCTTGTTTACCCAGACATGTGATGGCTGAAGGGGCTGCTCCTGGCAACATGAAGAACATAGATGAAATAGTGTTTTTAACGCTACTTTAGAATACTTTTAACTGTGTTTTAAAATAACACAGCCATACTTCGGACTTCCCAGGAGGATCGCTCCGCCTGTGCTGCCTCTGGGACGGGCTCCCGTCTTGGTGGAAACTTTTTCAGTTTTAAAACCAGTCAGAAGGGCTTTTTGACTGGGGAAAATTTCTTCCGGATAAGGAAGAAACATAGAGATTTTCCACAGAGCTTTGTTGTGTTTGTTGGAGGCTGGAATTCTGCGAAAGAAGGTCTTCCAGCAGCTCGGACGGAGCTAGGATTTCCAACCAGCTCAACTGATTAAGTGAGCCGTTTTTTTTTCTTCAAAGAAAAACCAATTAACAGGCAAGCGTTCTCCTGTCTTTTCTCATTATTTTGTTATCAATACAGCTAAAGAGATTTGTCAAAGAACCAGCAATTAAGAAACCCTGGGTGAGCCATAGCTTTCTCTTTTATTCACGGAGCTAAGGGGAAGAAAATAGAAATAGTTTATCTTTATTTTTATTGCAAAAAGCTGGCATGGAATTCAGCATTATAAAGATTACAAACGGCTGAGGGGTTTCTAATTTAAAGAGAATTTTTTTTTTTTATTTATAAGACTTTTGAGTAATATATGTCTGGGACTATTTTTTCCGGTTTACTTTTTTTTTTTTGACGAATCTGCTCATTCTTCCTGCTACTAATTATTTGGATGCTGTGAATTAAAGTTGTTTTGGCACTTTTGGACATACAAGAGATAAGGCAGTTCGTCTTGTCTAGAGGGTGACGTCAGCTGGCTTGAAAGATTAACTCCTTTGTAACTGGATAAAGAAATAAACTGTTCTTTGCTTGGGACATTGGAAATTGAAGGGATTGGTTTTTTTTGGTTTTAAGAATGACAATCAAGAAGGTGGTTGAGATCATGGATGTACAAGAAGGGACTTTCTCTTTAGATATGTTTCAGAAAATAATGAATGAGATTAAGTTAACAAAACAAGAACTCAGACATAACAGACAAGTGATGATAAGTGAATTTGGCGAAATGAGACAGGGGCTGAAAGAAATTCAGGATTCTATGAGAAAGCAGAACAAAGATAAATTTGGAAAATTAAAAAAGGATGAAAGAAAAATTAAAGGGAAGGTTCAAGACCTGGAGATTGGATTAAATATGGTCTTGGAAAAAGATTTGGATTTCCTGGCTGTGATGGATCCTGGAGACAAATATTACTGTTTGGAATTCAGCGCTGTCCCTGAAGGAATTGGTGAAGAGATTGGAGATAAAGATATCATCGGTTTGAAAAAATTCATGGACTGGAAGGATTTGATGGAACTTGAAATGGAGAAAGTTTACAGAATCAATTCCTGTTTTGTGACAATGAAAAACCCTTCAAGAGATGTGCTAGTGCATTCTGTAAAAAAGAGGAACAGAGATGCGGTTCTGCAACAATACTTCAGTGACATGTTCGGAAATGATTACAAGAAAATATTTGTGATGAAGGAAATCCCTATCAGACTCTTCTTATATGACTATGACAGCAAGATTATCGGGTGCGTAAAGATGGAAGATGGAATCAACACAGATAAAGGAAGAAGAGCGATTTGAAATTACTGGATTTAATAGACTTGAAGAGTTGGATTAATTGACATGTCTATCTAGAAAAAAAATTGATGGACATATATCTCAAGGATTGGAAACTTCTCTTTGACTTTTTGTAGAAGAATAAAATGATATGATGTTAATGAGATTTGATACCAACTAAGATAACTGCTGGAGGAAGGTGATTTTATAATTTATCAAGAGACAGGTTTGTTATATATTATAGACCTATAGCTGAACTACGACAAATCGGAAGTCAATAGTTTTTTTTTGTTTCTTTTTATTGTATTAGTTTTAATTTGTGTTTTTCTTTTTGTATTGTCTTGATTTTGAAAATTTGAATAAAAATTAATTGAAAAAAAAATAACACAGCCATACTTCAAAATTTGCACTTCTCTGAATTTTTCAGTGCAGTTCTCCAGCCAGATAATGTGTATAACACTGCATATATTGAGGGAAAGTGTCCATATAAATACACACATTAGCAAAAATAACCTTCAAAATGCATTATATTAGGAGAAAGATAAATATTAGGGAAAATGTGCTTTGCAAAAATGTGTATATTAGGCAAAATTGATACAAAACCATCTGTGGTAGGAGAAATTTGCACTAAAATGCTGATGAATTATCAGGAGGATTTTTTTCAAAAAAAATTCCAACTAATGTAAGAACTGAATTTAAGATTAGAAAAATGAGAAACTGAGAGAAACCAAAAATGACAGATTTGCCCATCCCTATCCCAGACCATTTACTGGTCTCTAAAATGTGACTGTCATAGAAAAACTCACATGATGAACTGAGGGGAAATGAGAGCTGGCATGGCATAGAGGCTAAGACTTAGCGAAGGTTAAGACTGAGAAACACAAAGTCCCTGGTTCAGATCTCACCTCTGCCATGAACTCATTAGGTGGTCTTAAGCAAGCTATTGCCCCTCAGCTGAGATTCCCCACCCTCCACCCCTCAGCTCGAATATGGGAGATAATACCACTGACTTATCTTACATAGGGACGGGGAGCCAGATGTTGTTAGACTACAACTCCCATCATCCCTGATCATTGGCCATACTGACCGGGGCTGATGGGACCGGTAGTCCGACAACATATAGAAGACCACAGGTTCCTCATCCCTTCTTTACTGGATTGTTGCGCAAAATACAGCTAGAGAATGGATGTGAAATCCTTTACAAATGCTAAGTATCAAGTGGTTTTAAGTTTTTTCCCCTGAGATGTGAAATGGGTTGTAGTGATATTTATGCCAGTGTAAATTCTTTCAAAACTGAATGTATGCCTTTTGTGATATTTTGTGAGGATGTGAAAGAACCTGGAATGCCCACTATTTATGGATTCTCTTTACAAATAGGATCTCAGTGTGGATGAATAATGTTGATTACAACAAATTGTTTTCATAACATTAAGGCAAGCACTCTTGGATCCAAGTCAACTAAATTCTCTCTCTCTCTCTCTCTCTCTCTCTCTCACGTGTGTGTGTGTGTGTGTGTGTGTGTGATTTCACTGGGTTGGCATTGGGTGTTTTGCTTTCTATGTCCACTCATGCTTTGTAACATTTTATTAAGAGTCATATAGTTACACATACATGTGCCCTAGGGCCAAATGGCTTCTTACATGGAGTTCCATGATTCTTTGGGGAGCTTTATTTTGTTATAATAGGCAGTCATTGAAATGGTAATTGGAAGGAGAAGAACAAGGCAGATGGTGGGGGTGGGGGAGAAATTTGATCCAGTTTACACTTAAAAGCAAATTCACACTTTCTGAAACAATGTGAGAACCAAAATACAGGGATCCTTCAAAATGTGCATGTGTCTGAATTGTGCAATGCAGTTCTCCAACCAAAGAATGTTTACAAAAATGCACATGTTAAGAGAAAGTGTGCATAAATAATAACATAGGAGTGAAAATAACATACAAAATGCTTTATATTAGGGAAAATGTCTTGCAAAAATGTGTAGAATTAATCAAAATTGCAAAGAAAAATGTTTAGGAGAAATTTGCACCAAAATGCTGATGAATTTTCATGAGGATTTAAAAAAAAAAAAAAAGAAGTCATAAGTTGCATCAGAAATCTAGAGAACCGAACTTACAACTGGAAAAGTAAGAATCTGAGAGAACCAAAATTGACAGATGTTTCCATTCCTAGCAGAAGGGCTTCTTAATTCTTTCTGCCCATGCCTTTCCTTCCTGCAGAAAATTATCCCGCTAGATACTTTTATCCTCCACTGGGTGAAAAAGCAGCCAGGATAGTGGTTTTCAGTAGAAACGCACAGAGGTAAGGCAGCCAAAAATCCTGTTTGTTTTTTCACTTATGTTGGCTAGGTCATGATGCTGTCCTGATCAGGGCTGGCACCAGACTGCAGCAAGTTCTCAAAGGCAGCGGTGGCAGCAACACAGCAGCACTACCATCACTTTAAATAGGCCCAGAAATGTCAGCATATTAGTGCTCTGTGTGCACATGCGTACTATCACCCAAGATGGGGCACACCTGATGGGGCACATCCAATGCTAGCACAGATTGCAGAGCGAGACTTACACCACCTGCCCAGCCCCAACTCCAGCCATAGGGGCCCTTGGCCAGTGCCCAACTTGGCTGCCTGCTGGCACCAGGCCCACCCATTCTCTACCCCCACTACTTCTCTCTTTCTGACACCCCCTTCTCTCCCCTCTTCCTCCCAAGTGAGTTCTCAGGAGAAGAATAGATTGCTCTTGCTAAAGGTCTAAAGAGGTCTGAATTACTTGAAAGATTTTGGAAACTGAGCCATCAACACAACTCCATTCTGGATTTCTGGACATTAATGCACAGGTTCTCTTTGGTCTTCCACTCAATGGCTTAAGCACAGTAGGATTTGGGTAGGTCCTGATCTACAGCATGTGTAGCCTTATGGTAAATCTGGCCCTGAATAAACACCAGGCCAATAAAATCACAACAGGAGACTTCTAAAAAAGAGAAACTAAAACCTTCAGTGTTCTAAGTCTCAAAAGAGACTTATCAGCAAGGTCTGGTTCATTTGCATATATAGCACACAACACCGTTTGCAGTGGCTCTTTCATCCTGTGAGCCAATTTATACACTCCTTCCCACTATGACTCATGCAATAAATTATACTTTAATCTAAATCTTCTGCATTATTGCTACTACAATAGCTGTGCAATTTCATCATTGCTTCATTCCTCTACAGTTCCCTTGGATCCTCTTTATCAACTGTATTGTTTCATATTTAATAAGTTATAGGATTTAACAGCACTGGCACTTGGCGTGGAAATGAGTACCTGAGAGACAGTGTTCACTTCAGGAAATTGAGTTACTATTCTAAGATCCAGCTTTTGCTAAGGAACAACACACATCACAGTACATTGCATTTGGAGAGATTGACAACAAAGCTAAGTAACTTCATATTTGAACTGCCTCAGGCTGGTGAGTTCTCCACTAAAACAAAGAGGTCTTAAGCTGCTCAAGAGCTTTGAGGAGTAGACTGCAAAGAAAGCTAAAACATTATATGAATAGTGTGTTATACAGCATTTCTAACAACGGAGTGATAAACTGGTCCTTGGTGCACACGCATACACACACGGAACACTTTTTTGTGATGGTACTCACCAATACAGAGTACCATTACCTCTTTTTTTGCTGCCATTGGCAGCCATTTTGTACCGGCACCCACTGCATTTTTATCAAGGTATGAGTACCAGCACCTATTTTTTTTAAATCAAAATCAGCAATACACACACCAATTAGTTTAACAGAGAAGTAAAGTTCAACTAACTTAGTCTAGGTTCAATCCTATATTTGTAACTCATATGTATGGAGGCATCCCTATTTCTGCAGGCAACCTTGAGAAGGGACAGTTCAATAAGATATTCTTCTGAAGGACAGAGGAATAGAATCCAAGTTTTGGCTATCCCCTTAAGAACAACCGAGCATCTCTATCTTCCTTTGGGTTAGGAGAAACCCTGATGCAGGATGGTGTTTAAAGCCCTGCCAGGGAGTTGCATACAATTCTGTTAATAGTGCCAACATCTGTGATGCACCTGAATCACAAATCAACATTCAACATTTTATTGTTGGACCCTATTATGAATTACGATACTGTTTCAGTTTACTGTACGTTTCCTAAGATATTTTCTTTAACTTATTGTTTGATGATTTGAATTTTGTAACGGTGAGTTATCTTTCTTTTTTCATGTTGTGAGCCGTCTTGAGAATAGATTACTATGGAAAGGCAGCATACAAATAAACCATGATGATGATGAATAGATATAGTACAATAGAGATATGAAGTACTTCAGTTTCAAGTCAATGTCAGTTTCAAGTCAAGTTCAGGTCTGGCAGGGGCACCCAGCATCTCAAGCGAATGCTGGGACACCAGAACCTTGACACAGTCTGATGCTGATGATACCAGACCATCTGGGCCTGACACAGTGCTCACAAGCAAAGCAGCCATTTTAATTTTCCCACAATGCAGTATTCATGGTGCATGTGTCACTGGCCATTGCACTGTGGAGAAATTAAAATAGCTGTTATGCTGGCAGATCCATCCATGCACCCAGCACTGCAGTCACTTTGTCATCACTGCCAGGCCACTACTGTGCCACCACTCCTTCTGGGCTGCCTATAGTGCCAAGCCTGTGCAACAGAACTCTCTGATAGAGGAGCCATTTTTATTTCCCCACAAAGCAGCACCTATGACAAACACATTGCAGACCTTACACTGTGTGGAAATTAAAATGGCCACTGTACCACCACGTCCAATCTTGTGGGCCTGACACTTCTGTTAGTGCCACCACCAGGCTGCTCTCCATCACTGCTGGACTATCTACTGCCCAGCACAAGGGAAGGAGGGGGTGTATCGCTGCTGCTGTCAGTGGGGCCTACCAAGCACAGTTTGCCCAGGGCCCCCTGAAACCTGGCACCAGTGAGGTTGACTTTAAATGCAAAGGGTACCTTGGAGACAATGGCTAAGAAAGCCTTTTACCAGCTTTGGCTGGTAAGACAGCTGTGGCCATTTCTGGACCAGCATAGTCTGACCATTGTTGTCCATGCACTGGTAACCTCCAAGTTGGACTACTGTAATGCACTCTATGTGGGGCTGACCTTGAGGTTGGTCTGGAAGCTGCAGCTGGTGCAAAGTGCAATGGACTGCTATGGCAGGGTATCGTCAACATGTTATGCCACTGCTGAAAGAATTGCACTGGCTGCCCATTTGCTACCAGGCCAAGTCAAGGTTCTGGTCTTGGTGTACAAAGCTCTATGCAACTTGGGACCAGGATACCTGAAAGATCATCTTACCCCTTATATACCCTGTCGATCACTATGCTGTGCAGGTGAGGGCCTCCTGCAGATACCATCTTATCAGGAGGTCCGTTCTGTACAACATAGGAAGCAGACCTTTAGTACAGTAGCACCTACCCTTTGGAATTCCCTCCCCTTAGACAGACGGCATCTCTGTTAAGTTTTCAGTGTCTAATGAAGAGCTTCCTCTTTCAACAAGCCTTTGAAGTTGAGACCTTATCCCAGTCTGCGTGTGTGTTGGAATTATTTTTTTAGATTTTTTCAAGCTTTATTTTGATATGTTTTTAAAGATGCTTTGGTATGATATGTTTTTGTCTTTTCTTTTTAAGATGTTTTTGAGTCTTTTTAGTGTTTTTGTTTGCTGCCCTGAGCAGGGATTTGAACCCAGGTCCTAGTCCAACACTCTAACCACTAGAAATAACAACTCTAACTTTAACAGAAACACAAGATATCTCACCATAATGTAGACTATTGACTTGGTGACCTGTGTGCCTGTTCAGCCTGCTGTCTTGGTAGTCACTGTTGATAGAACAATTTCAAGGCCCCTGTTCTCCCTTCTTATGGATCTTTATCATTAAACTGCATTTGGACCAGGCAGCCCTTCAAACAAAAGACTTGATCAAATAAAAGTCTGACTGCCCTTCACACTGTCCGTTGTACAGCAGGACCCATGGCCACCCTAGGCCTATAAACTATGTAGGAATTTAGAAATCAATCATATCAGTATGCAAATGAGCTCCAGGAATTATTTTACAGGCCCAGTGTATTAGAACCACTCACAACTGCTATACAAAGTGGCACATCCAGTAGTTCCTCGTTTTTAACATCTCTCCCTCTCTAGAGAAGAGCAGCATGAAATTCCTTTCCTCTCCCATGGTTTAATTTAATTTTTAATAATTTAATTAATTTAATTTATATACCGCCCTAAGCCCGAAGGCTCTCTGGGCGGTGTACATAAAAGTTGCCCAGTACTGGATTCCTCCTCTGACAAAAAGTAAATCTTGTTTACAGACCCCTCAAGAAACCGATGCTAACCAATCGCATTAGATTTCAAACATTTCCAGTGCTTCATATCAACACAAGAGGGAGGTTCTTATCTGTAGAGCAAACATTTTGAATCCCAGCAATTATCCCTTAGGTTAGGATTTATAGAAGCGGATTTCATAAAACCTTGAAAGGGTAACAAAAACTATTCAAGGTTCAGAAAAGTGGACATTACTTTAGCCTTAAGGAAAAATCTGTTCTTAACCAACACTTCACATTAGCTACTAGAGCAGGTACAATCCACCAGTTCGCTGCACATTATCAGTGCATTTCAACTGGGCTTTCTTCTCTCTCTCTCTCTCTGGACTGAACTTCACTGATAAATGCACAACTCCTGTTTAATTAGGCATGGTCTGTGCACATGAAGCTGAGCCAGAAGCTCCTCAAAGTCTCTTGCCAATTCTGACATTGGCAGCTTCTGACTGTAGCCTTGGGCAACCACTCTAGCTCTTTCCTAGCATTTATCTTGCTTAAAATAATCACACACACACATACATATACACACATGCACATGATACAATTCCTGGGATAATCACCCTCATTCCATCAAGATATGAAGGTTCTTGGAAGAATTAATCAGGCATTTTCCATTGGGTCAAATATCCAGGAATGGGAAGTTTTAGGACCACTTTCCTCTTTATGCCACAGCCAAATCCCATCAAAATCCACTGTAATTAACAAATAAAGGAGATATAGATAGGATGGAAGCCAATGTAGCGTTATGACAATTGTTCCATCAGTGCAAGAATTTCTGCTTGAGCAATGGAATGTACTACCCCTCTCCTCCCCCCCACATGCCCCCTATATCTGTTCTAGAGGCTCCTCCAACCTTCTGGAGCAGATTTGGGGAGGGCACAGGCTGGACACAGGGGGAAAAGAAGGGAGAAGTCCCATTGGGCAGGTGGAAATCCTTATGCTGACATGACTTGTTAGCAGAATACTGCCCATACATATTAGGGGTGTGCAGCAACCACAGGATTCACCTTGTATCTATATCTGTAGTTTTGGAAGGAGTCTGTTACGTTTCAGATCCACTCTGAAACATTCATTCCAATTAGTTAGTTATTGAGGTCTGAATCTGATGTGTTAAATCTGAAGCTGTGTTTTTCCCCATTCACTATAATGGAGAAACTAAAAATGGCTTTAACTTTTTTCCCTTTTCACATAAGTGGATGAAATTTGCTGGCAGAGGATCCCCTCCAGAGTGGATTAAGCCTGCCATGTTCCATGAAGATGCATTGTGTGGGGCAGGAGGACTTTTTTTTAAAAAAAAACTTTTTTTTTTATTTTCTCCCAGAATTGCATGTAAATCGCAGACATGGGCCCCTTTTCTGAGAGGATGAAACCTGCCAAATTTTGGAAAGATGGGTGCAGAAGCTCTCCGACAAGGACTGAAAATACTGTTCAGGAATGAGAAAATAGAAGTCACATTCCCTTCCCTATGGTGGTGGTGGGGCAATCAATTTGAAAACTGGGGTCATGAAGCAGGTGTCCCTGGGTAAGAAACCTGCCATGATGGTCCATGGGCCATTATGCCAGGTGATTTATTTAATCTTCATTATACTGGAAAAAAGTTTTTTCTTGCCAATCCTCCTGTCTTCGAAGTACCCTCATAGAAAAAAGAAGAGAGAAATCTGCTGTTTTTAATTGTTTGTTGGGGGGGAAGAATGATTGGGAGCAAGCCACTCCAATAACACAGTCTGCTGCTTATGCCCTGCTTTCATAGCCAAAACCTGGAGGAGAAGTTGACTCATGTGAAGAACAATTCTGTTTGTTCCTCCCCCAAATCACCATGGTTGGAGTGCAGTGGGAAAATAATTCACTGTGTTTAAAAGCGAAACCTGTCCATCAAAACTAAGGATCCCCTCATCTCTCACCCCTCCCCTTTCCTACCCATACTCTCCCTTCTCAAGTTCTCGATGCTTCCCCAGTCAACTTGGTTTCATCAGAGACCAAGAAAATGGCCATATATTTAACTCTATGAAAAAAACAAGGCAATAGATTTACTTGGAAGGCTGCACACTTCCAGATCTGCTTCAAGATACTCTGTTAACAGCACAACCCAAGTTGGGAATGTGAAATACTACTCCAAACCACCCTGATTCACATATTCATGAGACCCACAGAGCCAGTGCTCACCCCAAAGCATATCCCAACAAGAAGCAGCAGAGATGCACCTGTGGACAATAACAACTACCATTCATGCACTCTTCTGCCTCATACTTGGTGACCTCCAGGTGCTGTTGGATTCCAACTCCCATCAGCTCCAGACAATATGGGCCAATGGTCAGGGATGAAGGGAGCAACATCAGGAGGGCACCAGGTTGGGAGTGGCTTGCTATAAATATCAATTTAACTACAGCGGCTTCCCACAAAGAATCCTAGGAATTGTATTTTAGTGAAGGGCTAAGAATTCTGTTAGAAGTTCCCAGTGCCGCTAATTAAACTCAGTTTTCTGGATTTCTGGGCTACAGGAAACCTCTTCAAGTCTATGGTGAGAATAGTTGCTGTTTGCATTATACAGTGGTCAATGGAATACCAGTAGGAGGCTATTGTTATTATTATTATTATTATTAAGCAGCTTTAAGAGCTGTATAGTGAGCCCTGGAGACAAAAGATACTGGCCCTAAGTCTGTTTAGAGCAGGGATGAGGAACCTGTGCCCCTCCAGATATTGTCAGACTCTCATCAGCCCCAGCCTGCATGGCCAGTGGCCAAGGATGATGGGAGGTGAAGTCCAGCAACATCAAGAAGGCTGCAGGTTCCTCATCTCTGATTAAGAAGATGGTTTTGCTCTCAAATTACTTCATAGCTTGGAAATTTGACAAGAATTGAATGTGATGTTTGGACTGATTTTTTCTCAGAATGCTCCTTACATCTTTGCCATGTTTCTATCTACCTTGCCAGCTGGCAACATTCATTTTTGTAACTATATAGTTAATATTACACTTCTATTTTTAAAAAGCATTTCTTGTTTTTTTAGGGGAACATATTTCCAGTTAGAACCTACTTCAATACCCTCCTTGGTATTTCAATACCTTTGCAAAGCCTTAAAGACTTTGATTTTCATTATCCAATGTAGAGCAGTTCATGTAATTCGAGAGTGACCGCTGACCAATATCTTTCTTTAAAAAAAATAAAGAAGTGCAATACCAGTGCAGGATAACTCAGAGCCAAACGCTAGACATGATGTTATGAATGTGTCTCTGCAGATTTTAAAAAATGTAAATTGCATCAGCTGAAAGCGTTGATTATGGACTCATAGAGAGGCAGTTTAACCCTTTCCTACCCTACTTTAGTTCTGAGGATAATCCTTCCTCTGAAGCAAGTATTTGCACTGGAAGAAAATAAACCCATTGGAGCAAAAGGGTTAGATTGCCTCTCCATGCTTCCTCTGATCTTGTTAATTATCACCCCCTTCCCAGCTGATGCCATTTGGTTTGGGGGGGGGAACCCTGCAAATGCAAAGATAATGTGTTTCACATTCTATCCAGTTTGACCTTCAGTGTGGGGGTCAAAGCATCCAGAGAGGCAAAGCTTTTAAAAGCAAAATTAAATCCAAAGATGTTCTAACACTTGCACAAGCTCTTGCACTAGCAGAGGCACAAACAGTATTGTAGAACATAAGGAATGAATGAATGTTTATTTCGGTCCATGACCAGCAAGATAGAACATAAGAAGAACCCTGCTGGATCAGGCCAATGGCTGCATCCTGTTCTCACAGTGACCAACCAGATGCCTACAGAAAGCCTGCAAGCAGGACCTGAGTGCAACAGCACTTTCCTCACTTGTGATACCCAGCCAGCTGCCTGTTATACCCCTGCATGGACTCTGCTGTTAACCTTTGCCCATTCTTGTGTGGAATAATACAAGCAGCTATCTCCATTCTCCTCACTTGGGATTCAGCCCCATCTTTTCCATTGCTGTATATGAAATAATTTTATTTTAAAAAGTTAAATCCTTAACAAAGACAAAAGTGTATGTCAGGAAGGTATCCGCATTAAATTGCCCATGTGTATCCATGCGACTGTTATTGGTAAAGCAGTAATCTTGACAGAGACAAAGGTAGAGTGTTCTATTACTGGTGTATATCTAAGGGCCAGACGACACATAAACCCACTATTTATACTCAAATTACAACCTGCCACTTCTGTGGCAGCTGTGAGGATGCAAGGGCTGTGTACTGGGAATGGGATTGTAGTAGGGAAGGGAATTTGTAATCCTTTATCCTTGTACTGTTTGGCACAAAATATGGAATACCCTCCCTGCTGGGGCGTAACTAGTGCCAACATGATTGACTTTTTGGTGCCAGT
This sequence comes from Rhineura floridana, assembly GCF_030035675.1. Taxonomy (NCBI): domain Eukaryota; kingdom Metazoa; phylum Chordata; class Lepidosauria; order Squamata; family Rhineuridae; genus Rhineura; species Rhineura floridana. The sequence continues at coordinate 167,043,515 of NC_084483.1, read as the reverse complement.
TAAAGCACACCTCTTTGCCCAGGCTTTTATGTAGGGATTGCTCTAACCTAGACAGCTGTAAGCTAAGTTATTTATATATTTACATAGTAGATTAATATCACACTTTTCGACTACAGTCCTCAAAGCAGCTAACAACACTTATAAACCACCACTAGTAGAGTTGCCAGGTTCAGGGCCTGAAACTGATCCTGTATCTTTAGGAGAAGAGAAACTCAGCCAAGTGCAGGTGTTCTTGCAACACTGTAATGGGAAAAACCACAAGGTGGAATTCTCCCTTCCACCTGCACAACTTTTAAAGATACAGAAGACCTCCCAAGAGGGAAGCAGTATTAAAAGCAGTATCACACCACTTCAAACAGACATGGCCTCCCCCAAAGAATCCTGGGAAATGTAGTTTGTGAAGGCTGCTGAGAGTTGTTAGAAGACCCCTATTCTGCTCACAGAGCTACAATTCCCAGATCAATCAATCCCTCTTCCCACAGAACTCTGAGAATTGTAGCTCTGCAAGGGGAACAGGGGTCTCCTAACAACTTCAACCTACAAGATGCACTGCTACTGGCTCCTAAGTATGTGTCTGGAACATGTTATAAGCTGTACATCCAGTTCATGCAGGACTCTGAGCAAGCCTCTTGGATCTCATAGCATAGATTCACAAATAATGTAACAGCATTAATGAAAACAAAATTGACATATAATAATACTGTGGCACAACATAATGGCCCAGTTCAAACAATCATTCATGGATTCGTAAAACATGGTTTATTAAGCTGTGAATAAGCATCCCTTCTCTTCCCCAGCTCCCTGCATGCACCAGCTTCAGGGTGAAAAGTTCCCTATTATTTGCTTGTTTAGAGCCCATCCTTCACCAAATGGTCCCAGGATGGGTTACAAAACTGGCACAATTTTAAAAAGCACAATCAACATTAACATCATAAAATTGCCTCAAGGAGGCAAGAAGTAGTAGTGATGGGGGACTTCAACTACCCGGATATCTGCTGGGAGACAAACTCTGCGAAGCACAAAGCCTCCAACAAATTCCTGATGGGCCTTGCTGATAATTTCCTCTTTTAAAAAGTAGAAGAAGGAACAAGGGGATCGGCAATCCTGGACCTGATCTTAACTAACACGGACGAATTGGTCACGGGAATTAAAGCGGTCGGTACCTTGGGGGAAAGTGACCACGTAATGCTGGAATTTGTGATTCTGGGGAAAGCCAAAGAAGAATATAGTCAAACATGGACCTTGGATTTCAGGAAAGCCGATTTTAGCAAGCTCAGGGAAATGATGGGTAGGATCCCGTGGCTAGACAGACTAAAGAAAAAAGGAGCCCAAGGAGCGTGGGAGTTCATGAAGAACGTATTACAAAAAGCGCAATCGCAAACAATTCCAAAGAGAAAGAAAAACGGAAGACATCGGAAAAAGCCAATGTGGCTACACAGAAGACTGGTGGAGGAGGTAAAAGTAAAAAAAGAGCATGTATAAAGAATGGAAGGAAGGACGCATCACCAAGGAAGAGTATCGACGAGCGGCTCGGGCTTGCAGGAATAGCGTAAGGAAAGCTAAAACCCAGAATGAGCTGAGGCTGGCGAGGGAAGCGAGGAACAACAAAAAGGGGTTTTTCAGATATGTTTGAAGCAAGAGAAAGACCAAGGAAACGGTGGGACTGCTGCTCAATAAGGATGGCAAAATGTTGACAGATAACGAGGACAAAGCAGAACTGCTCAACACCTATTTTGCCTCTGTTTTCTCCCAAAAAGGGAACAGTGTGCAACCTTGCATCGGTAGCAATCTCAGTAAGGGGTCGGGACTGCAGTTCGAGATTGATAAGGAGATAGTCAGGAAATACCTAGTTAACCTAAATGAGTTCAAATCTCCAGGGCCTGATGAACTGCATCCCAGAGTATTGAAGGAACTTGCGGATGTACTCTTGGAACCTCTTGCCATCATCTTTGAGAAATCCTGGAGAACGGGAGAGGTGCCAGAGGATTGGAGATGGGCAAACGTCATCCCGCTCTTTAAAAAGGGGAAAAAAGAAGATCGGGGGAATTACAGGCCGGTCAGTCTGACTTCAATACCGGGAAAGATATTAGAATGGATAATAAAAGAGTCCATTGGCAACTATCTAGATGACAATGCTGTGATTAGAAGGAGCCAGCATGGGTTTGTCAAGAAAAAATCCTGTCAAACTAATCTCATCTCTTTTTTTGATCGGGTCACTAGCCTAGTAGATGGTGGAAATGCTGTAGAAGTCATCTATCTAGATTTCAGCAAAGCGTTTGACAAAGTCCCAGACGACCTTTTGATTAGCAAACTGGTCAAATGCGGACTAGATGGAAATACTGTCAGGTGGATTCACAACTGGTTGGAAAACCGTACTCAAAGAGTGGTCGTCGGTGGCTCTGCTTCGGACTGGAAGAAGGTCTCGAGTGGAGTGCCACAGGGTTCTGTCCTGGGGCCGATACTCTTCAACATTTTTATCAATGACTTAGATGATGGGGTGGAGGGAAGCCTTATGAAATTTGCGGATGATACGAAACTGGGAGGGATAGCTAACACAGTGGAAGACAGGAATAAAATCCAAAGGGACCTGGATAGACTAGAAAATTGGGCTGAAATTAATAAAATGACATTCAATAAAGACAAATGCAGCATTCTGCATTTAGGCCACAATAACAAAATGCACGGGTACAGGATGGGAAATACCCGGCTTAGCAGTAGTGCGTGTGAGAAGGACCTTGGAATTGTAGTGGATCGCAAGTTGAACATGACCCAGCAGTGTGATGCTGCGGCAAAAAAGGCAAACACGGTTTGGGGCTGCATAAACAGAGCTATAGTTTCCAGGTCGAGGGAAGTAATAGTCCCACTATATTCTGCATTAGTCAGGCCTCATCTGGAATACTGCATTCAGTTCTGGGCGCCTCATTTTAAGAAAGATATAGACAAGTTAGAGCGGGTTCAGAAGAGGGCAACAAGGATGATAGCCGGTATGGAGAACAAGCCTTATGAGGAAAGGTTGAAGGAACTTGGCATGTTCAGTCTGGTGAAGAGAAGGCTGAGGGGCGACATGATTACACTCTTTAAGTACCTGAAGGACTGTCACATAGAGGAGGGTACAGATTTGTTCACTGCTGCCCCAGAGGGTAAGACTAGGTCTAATGGTTTTAAGTTGCAGGAGTGTAGATTCAGAT